>NC_016090.4:13922540-14282919 GCF_000004515.6 Glycine max | reverse complement strand
TATTAGAATGACCAAAAACAGGGCCCAGAGGAAGGAGAAACTTATTATAATATTTACAAAGAAGAGTGGAGGCAACCTTGGTCCCATGGGCTCAGAAATCTACCATGAGGTTCATGAGAACCCTAGGGCCTTCTTTAGTAACTCTAGCCCAATCCTCTTGGATTCTTCTATCCAATACCCTTGGGGGGTAGGATTACATCAGGTTATTAAGGACTTTCAACATCGGTTATTAACCGATGTTGAAAGTACCGACGTTGAAAGTATTATCGTTAACATCGGTTTTCCAAAACCGATGGTAATGTAAAAATACAACATCAGTTATTTAAAAAACGGATGATGTTGTGTTGTTAGTGGTAGTTAACATCGGTTTTTTTAAAAAATTGATGTTGCTAGTGGTAGTTAACATCGGTTTTTTAAAAAACCAATGTTGCTAGTAATAAGTTAACATCGATTTTTTAAAAAAACGATGTTGTTAGTGGCAGTTAACATTGGTTTTTTAAAAAACCGATGTTGTTTCTAGGAATTTTTTAATATGCTGTCTATTTTTTCACTAACCTCAAAATTAACCTACAAATTTTAAAAGCAGACCACACAACATATAATTTTCATTCTGTTTTGAAACAGATTTTACCAGAAATTCCATGAGAAATTTATTAATTACTATGAATTAAAAGAATATTTAATGTTAAGGAGACATGAATTGTAAAAAATGTAAAGTAAACTACAATTACAAAATGGCCTAAACAACCTAGATTTCATTTGTAAAAAATGTAAAGTAAACTACAATTACAAAGTGCCTTCAATCTCTCTGGTTCCAATGGTCTAGCATCATTGAAATACTGCATGATATAATAAAACATAAGTTAATAATATAATATCAATCATAAGAAAATGAAATTTGTTTGAATTAAACAATTACCGTTTCCCAATTATTCTTGAAACTTCCTAAGATTATAGTTAACATCTAGTTCATGACGTAATACCCACACTCAGTGCTTCCTTTTTGTCTATTACACTAAATACATTATGAAATTTAGATATTCAATGTTAAGTACAAATTAGTCTACATAGTACTAAAATATAACCAGAAGCATTGTTTAAATGACTTACTTTAACAATAATCCACCTAGCAGCAGCCTTGGATTTACTTTGTGGAGTATCGTCAAGTCCTTTCAAAGCACTGTTCAATACAAACATGATGCTTATTGTACAATTAAAATATTGAGGTTCCCGACTAATGCTAATGCAAATGTATTGAAAAACAACACTGACCTGTTAATTATTCCTTTGAGGTAGTTGTCTGGCCTATAATGCAACAAACAAAACCAGATGACAACATTTTCCTTAGGCAAAATGACGACCATTTGCTAATATGCACTGTAGTGGAGACCAATATATATAGGTTATTATACTATTATACATTATTTAAATTCATTTGTTCAATTTAACTTACCCATTCAGGTAGGCTCCTAGGTACACATCCCGTTTTGAATTCTGCATCCAGTTCTTAATGTAACTTTCTGATTCAAATTGCGATTGCCCAAATCTCTGGATGAACTGTGGCTCGAGGAATCCATACACATCAGCATTCCTCACTCGCATACTTGTCTCAGTCATATGCCTATTGTTGTTAACATAAAGTAAATTATGTATGGATTTAAAACAATAAGTTAGATAATAAACAATAATGTAAACTGACTTATAGAATCCACAACTGTATAACAGAAATGCTAAGACATTGACCACCATGTGTTATTTCAGACAGATCTTCATGCTTTATGTACAAGGGGAAGTTCTCATCAAACACCCCAAACACGGTAGCATCCCACATAACCTACAACGACTTCAGAAAAAGCTGTGGGATGGTCAATGTCATCAGATATAGGATCATCTATATCATGATCCGGCCTATCTACAGGTTTCACCGGTCCGACAGCTCCCTATTTATCCAACATAGTTAATTAACATAATTTAATTATAGTGAACACTTTAATTGAAAAAAGAAGCATTTAATGACACTGAAATACTTGTTCTGATAAACGCTTGACAAGATGTGTCGGCCAAGCAAGGAAGGTGTTAAGTGTCTGCCCCACTAACTTAACCTCTTCAGTGGGTACAGGAATGGGAGCATCTGCATCTCTAACCTCCTCAACACCAACCTTGACTTGATCATGCAACAAAGGAATGTTGTGAACGATTGTGGATCCCTCATAAAGTCTTCCTAGGGCAACCAGGCAGGGAGGATTTTCTTCGATGTACAACCCGTATTTGCCTGAGTCACCCGTGTTTGGATCATTCCCTGAGGGATCAACACAACTCTCCTTTATGCTGACACGAGCAGTTGAAGGGCCAACCTCAGGCTCAGGAGGCAGCACAAGTCCCTGTGATTACATCTGCGACTAAAACTGGAACTGCATCTGGCAGCGCAAGCCACACACCTAGTGCAATGCTTATGGACATCTTTCTTCATATGGGGCCAATAAAACTTTAGAGGGAGAGGTGAGAATTTGCTTACTATACCCCATTGCCACATCATATAGTCACACTTTGTGCATGTCCTTCATGCTTTACATGCCTCATGACACCTAAGCACACTTAGTGGAGAATCTTGGAATTGATCTTGGATTAGTGGGCTGAACCATAACTTAAATTCACTAATCATAATTAGTGAAATTTTGGCTCCAAAATTTTGCTCCACAAATTCAATTTCAAATTCAAGTGAAATTTGAATTGAAATTCAAATTTCCCTCCAATTTTGTGTGACACTTGGGCTATAAATAGAGGTCATGTGTGTGCATTTTTTCAACTTTGATCATTTGAGAATTAAACTTCAAAGTTCAGACTTCTTTAGAGGCACTAAATTTTGTGTTTTTCTCTTCCTCTCCCTTCATTCATCTTCTTCTACCTTCAAGCTCTTATCCATGGCTTCCTATGGTGGTGAACTTCTTCTAGACTCATCTTCTACTAAAAGTGGTGTCTCCATTCATCTTTCTCCTTCTCCATTCCACTGCAATAAGACCTCAAGAAGCAAAGGAATCCATTGATGAAGAAGATCCAAGGCCTACAAGCTCCACATTGATCTACATCATTCGAGAGCCATGGAGGATGACGGGCGGGAGGTCCTTAGAGCTGATGTTCTGGTCACCCAATGGTAGCAGTCAATACATCCTGACGTCCATGGGCGACAAAGGAACCCTGTGAGGCCTGCTCCTCCAACGAATCCTATAAAGAACACATTTATTGGTTTACTCAATCATACAATAAACATAAATAATTTCAATTAATAATTGAAAGTGACTTAAATCTTTTCAGCAATTTCCTTTGCTGCCTCAGACGACATTTGCCCAGTTTTCTTGGTGCGAGTCATCTTCCACTTCACGTGTCGTCTGATGGGAGATGGAGGATCAATCACGGTGTCAGTGCTTCCAGATTGAGCAGTTTCCTCCAGTTTTTTCTTTCTCTTCTCATCCATCAACTTGTTTTCTTAATGTTCTAACTCCCACGAGACAACACGTGATTGGATGGCCTGTGCCTTCTTTCGCACATCCTGTACAAATTAAACATTATTGAAAGTTATCATTACAATGTATAACAATAAGTCAATTTATAGTTTAAAACAATGAAAATCACAAACTTACCTCCCATGAAGGGTCTCTGCGGGTGTAACAAAATTGGGCCCACTTATCCTTGCTAAATGTCATACTTTTCGCATATAGTGTCATCGCCACTTTCCTTGTCGACTGCAAGTGCCCATTTCGACATGAAATCAGACTTAAATTGCCTCCACCGCTCCCCCACAGTCTAAAGTATTTTCTTTTTTGTCCCCAGATCAGATGCTTCAGGGATATCAAATTCAGCCTGACAAACAAAAAATTACATTCTATTGTTACTAAATTACAATTTGATTGTCAATGAACAAAATGAAAGATTTAATTAAAATACCCGAATATCCTTCTATATCAAATCCTTCTGAGCAGCAGGGACTTGTTTCCAATTCTCGTATGTGACATCCACCTTATCACGAGCGACGATCCCCAAATATGTTCTTAACTTCTTTCTATGGGGACTGTCGGCTTTCCCAGTCGCAGGATCGACATGGACCAGCGGTCTCTGTGCCCCAATTGGTCTAGTCGCCAATGATCTTAGCCGTGTGGCTTTTCTTATCCGCTTCAAGGTTGATGGTGACTGTGATGCTGCACCAGTAGGAGGAGGAGGAGGAGGAGAGTTGGGTGGTGTAACCATTTGTCTATAAAGAAAAAAACATTAGTTAATTAACATTATCACAAAACTGAATAACTTATGTAAATGAATTGACTGAAATGAAATACATAATAAGAAAACTACATTAGACGATGTTAATTAATTCTCCTTCATCATGATCATTACGATTAGCATGAACGTCGTCAGCTTCATCTTCTCCGACGACGTTAGGCGACATTTGTGTGGACAAAGGACTAACATAAGTATCAATGTATGAATCATCATCTTCAACATTAACACCAATTGTTTTCTCGTGTAGAACCACTGACCACCTTTCATCACAAGGGTCTTGAACATAAAATATTTGTTTAGCTTGTTCTGCCATAATGAAAGGGTCATTCTGGTAAGAAAGTTTCTTTAGATCTACCAACGTAAATCCTACATCATCGGTCCGCACACCGGTGTTGCTGTCAACCCATTTACATTTGAAAACACATACAGTAAATTTGACATAGTTAAGCTCCCAAATTTCTTCAATGAAACCAAAGTAAGGGATGGAAGCTACACGGGGATTGTCATCATGTACACTAGTGAAGTCTTGAGATTTAGCCCTTAGGGCAACCCCACTATTTTGCATTGTACTTTTCTCGTCTTGTGCTTTTGTATGGAAGGAATACTTGTTTATATTGTATCCTTGCCAAGTTGTAACATTTCTTTTAGGCCCATCTGCTAGCTTTCTTAATGTTTCAAAAGCATTATCATCAACAAAGATTGTATCTTTAAACCAATCTAGGAAAGTCTTGTTATGCTTTTTCAAGACCCTGTTCTTCGACATTTTTGGATTACTTTCCTTCACTAAACCTTCATGGCGAAGTATGTATGGCAAAAATTCATTACTGTTATTCAACACATACAAATGAGCTTGTTGCAAATCTTCTACAATTGGAGTGATAACATGCAATCCTCTTGAACCCTTACCTCCCTTGAAGAAGCCCAAAGGTGTGCTTAGCGTGAAAGCCTGCGTGAAATCAGCGTGAAAAGTAAGCTATCTAGTGCCTATATAAGGAGGAGGAAACATTTAGCTTTTTCAATGTACTCTGAACAAAATTCAATGGCTTCTTCTACAATGTACCTTTCAACAATAGATGCTTCCAGACGATGTAGATTCTTGGTATACCCTTTTTAGATCTTCATGTATCGCTCAACCGGGTACATCCATTACAAATAAATAGGACCACAACATTTGATTTCTCTAACTAAATGAACAATTAAGCGAACCATGATGTCAAAGAAAACAGGAGGAAAATACATATCCAACTGACACAATATAATGGCAGCCTCGTTTTCCAACTCATCTAACTTCACAGGATCAAGGACTTTGCTACATATGGCATTAAAGAAAAAACACAGCCGAGTTATGGCAAACCCGACTTTGTTAGGCAAAATGTCTCGTATGGCCATGGCTAACAATTGTTGCATCAAGACGTGACAATCGTGAGACTTTAACCCTACCAACTTAAGATCCTTCAACTGCACAAGGCTCTTAATATTTGAATAGTATCCTTGTGGGACTTTGACCCGGCGCAGACATTGACAAAAACTTATCTTCTCCTTTATGGACAAAGTATGACAAGCTGGAGGTAAGTATATTTTTTTACCATCAGACCTTGGATGCAACTACGATCGTATACCCATCTCAGCTAGATCTTGACGAGTATTCAAACCATCTTTCGTCTTGCCTTGAATGTTAAGGAGTGTCCTAATGACACTATCATATACATTTTTCTCCACATGCATAACATCAATATGATGTCTAACATCTAGATCAGACCAGTACGGAAGATCAAACAAAATCGATCTCTTCTTCCATATGCAAGTCTTACTTTTTTCCTTCTTTTAGGTCTTTCCAAATGTAGTATTTAGGTGTTGAACCCGTTGGAAGACCTGGTCACCAGTTAACGGTATCGACCCAGTTTCATGCTCTTGACTTCCATTAAATGTTTTTTTCAATCACCTGTAAGGGTGATGAGGTTTTAGAAAACGTCGATGCCTAGTGTACACTATTTTTCTACCATGTTTCAGTTGTATGTAGCTTGTGTCTTCTTCATGAATGAGGCATGCACGATGGCCTTTAACACTGTAACCGCTCAAATTCCCATATGCTGGAAAGTTATTAATGGTACAAAAAAGCATTGCACGCATTTGAAAAGTCTCATTCCGAAACTCATCAAACACTAAAACTCCCTCGTCCCACAACTTTGTCAAGTCTTCAGTCAATGGACTTAGATAAACATCAATGTCATTTCTTGGCTGTCTTAGGCTCGATATCATCATAGACAACATCATGTATTTTCGCTTCATGCACAACCAAGGAGACAAATTGTAAATTACTAGCAAAACTAGCCATGAATTGTGTTGAGTGCTTAAACTTCCATATGGATTCATTCCATCACTGGTTAGTCCAAGCCTAAGATTTCTTGCCTCTTTGCTGAAATCCAGATACAAACAATCAATTTTCCACTGGGAGGAATCGGCCAGATGACGGAGCATTCCATCGCAGTTTCTCCCATTTGCATGCCATGTAAGGTCTTTTGCATCGTCTCCATTAACAAATAGACACTTAAACCTTAGAATGATGGGAAGATACCACAACACCTTCGCTAGGGGTCCTTCTTTGAGTTTTCGTCACTACTACACTCATCATCATCCTTAACTTTTTACTGTGATACCCCACACCTAGGGTATTTGGGCATTTCTTGAAATTCATGTCTGTACAATATGCAATCATTCGGGCAAGCATGAATCTTTTGATACTTCATACCCATCGGACACAGTATCTTCTTAGCCTGATAGTAACTTTTAGGCAACGTATTTTCCTCTACAAGCATATCATGCACTACTTGAAGCAGTGAACTAAAGCTTTTGTCACTCCACCCATATCTGGCCTTCACATTAACCAGACTTAACACTGTCGACAACAACGTCAGGGAATTCTTGCACCCAGATACAAAGGCTTCTTTGAATCAGTTTGAAATGTATCATACATAGGGCCATGTGCTTGCTGAAAAGACTCTTGTCCAAGATCACTGTCATACCCTAATTTCGTTCAAGGACTATCATTCGTTGATCTTTTGATCCTTGCTAGTCGACTTACGGTGTTGAACGCCAGTTACAGTGCGAAACAGATGATCATTCAGTGTTTTGATCAAGAATGTAAAAGATACCAAAAAAGGGGGGGCAAAAGGGTCTTTTCCTTGGTTTTCCTGGACCCTAGCCCACCTAGGCTAGCCTCTCACTCGCTTGGGCCACCAAATAGCTTCATGGTGAAGAAACCAACTCGCCAGGGCGAGCTCATTGCTTCAGCACTAAGTGATGTAAGCTCCATTGGAGCTTGTAGGCCTAGGATCTTCTTCATCAATGGATTCCTTTGTTTCTTGGAAGATGAATGGCAGCAGAATAGAGAAGGAAGAGAGAGAGGAGACGTCACCTCAAGGAGAAGATGAGAGTAGAAGAAGCTCACCACTATAGGAGGCCATGGATAAGAACTTGGAGGAAGAAAGAGATGAATGAAGGGAGAGGAAGAGAAGAGCACAAAATTTTGTGCTCTAAAAGAGCTCTGAAATCTGAAGTTTAATATTCAAATGATCAAAGTTTAAAAAAAATGCATACACATGACCTCTATTTATAGCCTAAGTGTCACACAAAATTGGAGGGAAATTAGAATTTCTATTCAAATTTCACTTGGATTTGAAATTGAACTTGTGTTGCCAAATTTTGGATCCAAAATTTCACTAATTATGATTAGTGAATTTTAGCTATGGTTCAGCCCACTAATCCAAGATCAAGTCCAAGATTCTCCACTAAGTGTGCTTAGGTGTCATGAGGCATGTAAAGCATGAAGGACATGCACAAAGTGTGACTATATGATGGGCCAATGGGGTGTAGCAAGCAAATTCTCACCTCCCCCTCTAAAATTTAATTGGATTGGGCTTCTCCCAATTCAATTAAATTTATTTCTCAACACACACATCAAATATTCACTTAATGCATGTGAAATTACAAAACTACTCCTAATACAAAAAAGGGGGGCAAAAGGGTCTTTTCCTTTGTTTTCCTGGACCCTAGCCCACCTAGGCTAGCCTCTCACTCGCTTGGGCCACCAAATAGCTTCATGGTGAAGAAACCAACTCGCCAGGGCAAGCTCATTGCTTCAGCACTAAGTGATGTAAGCTCCATTGGAGCTTGTAGGCCTAGGATCTTCATCAATGGATTCCTTTGTTTCTTGGAAGATGAATGGCAGCAGAATAGAGAAGGAAGAGAGAGAGGAGACGTCACCTTAAGGAGAAGATGAGTCTAGAAGAAGCTCACCACTATAGGAGGCCATGGATAAGAACTTGGAGGAAGAAAGAGATGAATGAAGGGAGAGGAAGAGAAGAACACAAAATTTTGTGCTCTAAAAGAGCTCTGAAATCTGAAGTTTAATATTCAAATGATCAAAGTTTAAAAAAATGCACACACATGACCTCTATTTATAGCCTAAGTGTCACACAAAATTGGAGGGAAATTAGAATTTCTATTCAAATTTCACTTGGATTTGAAATTGAACTTGTGGAGCCAAATTTTGGATCCAAAATTTCACTAATTATGATTAGTGAATTTTAGCTATGGTTCAGCCCACTAATCCAAGATCAAGTCCAAGATTCTCCATTAAGTGTGCTTAGGTGTCATGAGGCATGTAAAGCATGAAGGACATGCACAAAGTGTGACTATATGATGGGGCAATGGGGTGTAGCAAGAAAATGCTCACCTCCCCCTCTAAAATTTAATTGGATTGGGCTTCTCCCAATTCAATTAAATTTATTTCTCAACACACACATCAAATATTCACTTAATGCATGTGAAATTACAAAACTACTCCTAATACAAAAACTAGTCTAGGTGCCCTAAAATACAAGGTCTGAAAAATCGTACATTTCTAGGGTACCCTACCTACATTATGGAGCCCTAAATACAAGGCCCAAAAATAATGAAATTCTAATCTAATATGTACAAAGATAAGTGGGCTCATACTTAGCCCATGGGCCCAAAATCTACCCTAAGGCTCATGAGAACCTTTAGGCCTTCTCTTGCATCTCTGGCCCCATCTTCTTGGAGTCTTCTATCCAATGCCCTTGGGGGTAGGATTGCATCAAATAGCCATGCAAGGGGAGAGGTTGAGGAGGTCTGAAAAACTGAAAAAGAGAAGAAAAATGCAGAAAGGTGAAAAAGAAGAAGAAAAAGAAAAGTCAAGGCATTGCCAAATTGAATCGAGGATCGTTTAACACCTCATTTCTCTTGTTAGCCTTGTACCCTGTGCAAGAGTCGGTTAGTTTTTCTTGAGATTTTGATGTAATCTATGTACCCTTATAGGTCCTTTGTGATATTATGTGTGCATTTATCTTCTCCACTTATCGTTGGTAATTTCATTTTATTTCTAAGGCTTAGTTCTAATCGGTCACTAGTGTCGTGAAATTAGGCCTTTTTTTAGAGACTGGAAAGTAATAAAAAAACCAAATGAAAAAAAAAATCAATTCACAACCAAACTTCTTTTCATCAAATATCACTTGAGATCGTTTCAAAGTCCAACGCCTTAACAGTTCTCTTCGTTTTTTTTCCAAAAATTAAAATGTCGTTTCAAGGTCCAACGCCTTAATGACTTTTTATTAGCATTTAAAATGAATCTTAAAAAAAACATAAACATTCTTATTAAAGAACTTTGTTGGTCCACTACTATAAAAATAGTTTTTTACAACGCTGATTTTACGTCGGTTGATGGATAATCGATATAGAAACAAACACGGTGGCACTTTCATAAATAAATACAAATGTTTTATGATAGTCGTAGAAAAAATGCCTTAGAAGACTCTCATTCTAAAACGGTTTTATAAAGCCCCCTTAGAAGACTATCATTCTACGACGGTTTTGTAAAAACCGTTTTAGAATATTTTTCATTATTTTTAAATTATGCCCGATCTCTCCCTCTTCCACGCTCTTGGTAAACGAAACGAAGCAATAGCCATCGTGTAACATCCTAGAAATTTCTACCCGGAGTTTTCGGAAACGATGTATTTTGAATGATTATATATATAAGTATTATTCAGTGTATATGCATACATGTTCTTGGTAAGGGTAGGAATAGTGGGGACAAGATACGCGGGTTAGACTAATTAAGGAAGAGAAATCCATAACTGGGAGGTTATGGGTTAATTCTTAATTAATTAGTTTAAAAATCATCGTTTTGCATGCAACTTAGAATTTAACGAAACCAACCTCTGAACCACGTTCGGGGTTCTATTCTGAGCGTTTTGATATATATATTGGTTACTTTCAAAAAACTGGCCCCGGCGGACGCAGAGAAACGCGAGAAACTGGAACCAGAGAAACAGCACGCAAACCGAGGCAGGATTTTAGCGTTTCAAAGGTCAGGTTTTTCTCACTTTTGTGGCTGAGTGTGGGTCACAGTAAAAAGGGAAAGTGGGCCCTTTTGGCTCCACTCAAATAGGGACATGTGGCAGAGCTTGAATAAAATAATAAGAAAAGAGGAAAAAGCCTTTAAAAACCAAAAAGCAACTCTCTCTCTCTCTTCACTCAGCAGAAAAATTTCAGAAGCCTTCTCTCTCCCTCTCCCTCACGTTGCCTTTCTTTCTCCCTCATTCTTCATTGAAGCTCCAAACAAAGCTTCAACCTTTGGTGCCCATTTCTGCTCCAAATCGCGAAAGGAGAGCATTTTCGGAGTCATGAAGTGCGTGTCTACGAGTGGGACTTCGAAATTTCAGGTTTGGGTGGACTTCTTTCTCCTTTGATTTTCATGGGTATGGGGTTTGGGGAGATATGATGGGTAGTCTTGCTAGGTTTCTGATGTGTGATGATTATTTGTGAAGACATTTGCTAAAAACTTGTTGAAATTGCCATGTTTGGATGAGTTAAACATACCCATTCTGTTTTAGGGTTTTGTGATGATGTTTGTGATGTTGTATGCTGAAAAACTGCTCATGGAAAACTGTTAGAGATGAAATGTAGAGTTAACCTAGGGTTGGAAAGTGAGAATGTGATGTTATGAGTGGAAAAAAAGTGAGGCTTTGAGAGTTGGAAGGCTAAGTCTGAATTCTGTGGTAAATGGAGGTTAAAGTGAGTTAATACTAGCTTGAAATGTCATTTAGGACATGTGAGAAAGGTTAGGTTGAGCTAGAGAGAAAAACAAATGACCAAAGTGAACCAAGAGCCATTTCTAGGGCAAAATTGGGTGTTGAAGAGTCAAATTTTGATTTGGTGGAATTTTAGGTGTAAATCCAGTTTGGGCAAGTTTAGATTGATGTTATGGACTGGTGTGAGGTGAGAGTTTGCCTCAAATTTACCTCATTCTAAATTTCACTTTTCAAACCTAGAAAAGCCATTGAATGGAGGGGTGTTGGACACCTAGATTCTGTGTTGCTGTGCTTTAAAGCTTGAATTTGGTTTAGACATGATTGATACATGATTTGGGACTTGTAGGAATTGATTTGGGCAAGATTGGATGAGAGGAAGTGTGATTTTCGAAATCTGCACTTATGCAGAATTTTGCTGTCAAAATAGGTGCAGCAGAATTTTGGCTTGTGCAGAAAAATGCTTGCGTGTGGTAGGCTGTGGAAAGAGTAGTACAGAATGAGTTCTGGACATTTGCTAGTAGATCCCAACGGTCAAAATGTAGGCTTATGTACTATAGACTTCCAGTAAAATTTTGGAGTCGATCCAACGGTTAACGAATTGGATCGAAGGAATTGTTACTGGGGTCTTTAAGTGAGAAAAGTTGTGATTCTGGTTGGTGTTTGAGCAGAGTTTTCTGCCTTTGCTCTGTTTTGCTTGGCTGTGATAGCTTGTGCTGTTTGAATGTTGGTTTGCTTGGATGTTGTGGAAGCTTGGGAGGATTGATGGGGACCCGGTGTTGAGAGAAACGAGGATATGAGCTACGTGGGAGTACGTGAGCTCAGATGGAGGTGGGCAACAGGGGATGGTGGGTTTATGCGCGCATTGTGGATGTGGAAAACTTGTTGTGCACCATCGCCCGACCGCCACCTAGTACCACATGTGATGGGTACCCCATAATCCTACAAGCTTGAGATGAGGAAGTGTTGAAGGGTGAAACTTCCTGCTTTTATTGTTGACCACAGAGTGGTACCTGGAGATATGTCGCGGGGGTCAGGAGACCTTGGGGACGTCAGGTGGGGTGCTATTGCCCAAAACCAAGCTTGACCAATCCCGACCCAACCCGGGCATAGTCGGTCAGTGAGAACCTGTGATGTACCTAAACAGGCGAGCTCCTGGCAGTCAACAGATAAAAGGAACAAAGACCACAAAGCAAGGAGGCTTGTGGTGGCTGGCCAGCTGTGAATTTTGTGTGATATGTGGATTATGGCCTCTGGTAATCGATTACCAAGGGTGGGTAATCGATTACAAGGCTTAAAAATGAAGACAGGAGACTAGGATGGTCTCTGGTAATCGATTACCACGGGGTGTAATCGATTACCAGGCTTGAAAACGAAGTCAGGAAACTAAGGGAGCCTCTAGTAATCGATTACCAGCTTGTGTAATCGATTACACAGAGGGATGGGTCACTGGTAATCGATTACCAGGTATGGGTAATCGATTACACAGTGCATTTTTGCATATTTCATGTCTTGAGGCTGTGTAATTCAAGTTTAGCCTCTGGTAATCGATTACCAAGGTTGTGTAATCGATTACCAGAGATGAAAAGCCTTCAGGTACCCTTTTACTTGCATGTAGTGGTTATGAGACAAATTGTGTGCAGCGCAGTTAGATTCTTGTGAAAGAGTCTACCCCTCTCTTTTCTTTCTTGTAGATCGTGATGGCGGCGCAGCTAATCCGTGATCGAATAGAGATGGAGTGCCTAGAGGGAGCTTGGGAGACCCTCGAAGGCAACACGAGGTGCCGATTTCGGGGCACCATTCGATTCACGGCTACTTCTTTGGTGCATCCAGATGAACCTGCACGGACGCTTCAGCGCACGGTGGAGTGGATACTACCCACGCCTACACCATATCGTCTAGTGGAGCCCGTCCAAGTGATCGAGGTAACGTCATCCGAGGAAGACCCTGAGGAGGATCTGGAGGAGCTACCTCCTGAGCCTGCTGTGGATGCCCTTGACTTTCTAGAGGGTGATGAGGATCCACTTCTTGAGGTGGATTCTCCCGAGGAAGTCATGTCGGCATCTGAGGCAGACTCTACGGAGGATGGTGGCCCGAGGGAGATGGCGATCAGCGGAGGCTCTTCATCCTAGTGGACAGCTTTTTGGATTAGTTTTATATACTTTTGAGGGTGGGTGTATCTAGGACTGACTGTTAGGTTTACTTCTTTTGTTTTTGTATGGGTAGACCTGATGTATAGGCATTTGATGATTGTAAACATGTGGCTGAAGCCACCACTATGAACACCTTTGCTCTGGATGACACTAAGTATTTTGTAAAACTCCCATATTTTGGACAGCTTTAAATGATGAATGCATTTATGATCGATCTCGTTATTTGAAAAGAAAGCATTAGCAGCTTTATTTGTAAAAGAGTTTATCGACTGTATTTTATCCTTTTATTTTCACGTGACGACCTAAAGTAATGACTGGTATTTTCTTCCTTTTGAAACAGCAAAATAATTTAGAGAATTATGAGTGGTAAGAAAGAAATGACTCCGAATAGAGTTGTGAACTGGCCATTCAGGACTCTATGGTGAGGATTTTCCTTCTAAACCTAGTTATGGTGAAAAGAGAAAGAAATGAAAAAGAAAAAGAAGAAGAAAAAATTTACCATGGTTTTTGTTATTCAAATTATTACTATTAAACCAGTCATTAATTTAGGGACGCCACACATCGCACCAATTCAAATTTCACTTGAATTTGTGGAGCAAAATTTTGGAGCCAAAATTTCGCTAATTATGATTAGTGAATTTTAGTTATGGTTCAGCCCACTAATCCAAGATCAAGTCCAAGATTCTCCATTAAGTGTGCTTAGGTGTCATGAGGCATGTAAAGCATGAATGACATGCACAAAGTGTGACTATATGATGTGGCAATGAGGTGTAGCAAGCAAATGCTCACCTCCCCCTCTAAAATTTAATTGGATTGGGCTTCTCCCAATTCAATTAAATTTATTTTCCAACACACACATCAAATATTCACTTAATGCATATTACAAAACTACCCCTAATACAAAAATTAGTCTAGGTGCCCTAAAATACAAGGGCTGAAAAATCCTACATTTTTAGGGTATCTTACCTATATTATGGAGCCCTAAATACAAGGCCAAAAAATAATGAAACATTAATCTAATATGTACAAAGATAAGCGGGCTCATACTTAGCCCATGGACCCAAAATCTATCCTAAGGCTCATGAGAACCCAAGGGTCTTCTCTTGCATCTCTGGCCCAATCTTCTTGGAGTCTTCTATCCAATGCCCTTGTGGGGTATGATTGCATCACTAAGTTTTAGCTTGCCTGGGCGAGCTCCAACTACCCCAAAGTGCCTTTTTTCTATAAATAGGCGTGAATGGGTGTTTTAAGGGGGTCCAACATTGAGTAGTGAAGAAAATTGAGAGAAATAAGAGAGAAGAAGAAGAAGGAAGAGGAAACGAAGTCGAGGCACTGCCGAATCACGACTGTGATCAATCTTTACATCGTTCTTTGTTCAGTGTTCTTCATGTGACCATCGGTTAGTGTTGTTTATAAGATTTGAATGTGATCTATGCACCCTTAGGGGTCCCCTTTGTTGTTTTGTGCATATTCATCTTCTCCTTCTATCATCGGTAATCTTTTTTTGTAAAGTTTAATCTTAACCGATCATTAGCGCCATAGTTGTCTTTTAAAGACATTGAAAGTTAATAAAACCAACGCATAACTGATTTTCTCTTCATCAAAGTCACTTGAGATCGTTCAAGGTCCAATGCCTTAACGACCCTTTTTTGTTCTTATTAATTAAAAGTGAACCTTTCAAAAGCATAAAAACAATTTGACACACAAACTTTCTCACCTTAAAGAACTACGTAGGTTTGAATTCCTCATCGCACCTAAGGATACATAGGAGCAAGGGCAACACCCTTGTCGACCCCAAAAAAATAAAAAAATATAAAAAGGGAAAATACACAATTTTGAAGTTATGTTTTGCACACTCGATTAAAGGCTATCGTCCCTTGTGACGGGTGCATGAGGTGCTAATACCTTCCCTATGAGTAAATAACTCCCGAACCCTTATTTTCAAAATTCGCAGACCTCTTTTTGGTTTTTCTAACGTTTTCCTTGAATAAAAGTCGGTGGCGACTCCTGCTTGTTTTCTCCCTTGGAGACGAAGGCTTTGGCTTATTCATTTTGCCTTTGCACTCCCGTCGCAGGGTAGGTTGCGACAGATGGAAACTCTACTGGGGACTTGTTAGAGAGTTAAGCCATTCAATCAGTGTGCAATTTTTTATCGTGACTTCTTCATTATTTATGTTCCCTTTTCTCTTTTATCTTTCGTTTTGTCCATTTGTATATAACCTTTGGTATCTTATTGTGTTTGGTGTGTGTCTACCTATCTATTAATTCGTAGTTAGAAATATTTCTGCTCTATGCACACATGGCACTTACACTTTTTGCACACATGTTGAGATGTTACGCCCTATACCCGGGTCTATGTGAGCCATAGGGAGTGGAGGTTGATTTGTGGTCATGCTGGGTCTCCAACTCGCTTGATAACAGTGAAGCCTCATCTAGAGTTTTCCTCTCTTGGTGATGCATTGTCGCTGATAGTCCCTATCGCCGCAATGTACTATCTAAAGAGAATGATATCTCTAGAAGCCAGTAAAGTTATGTGTAACCACCCTTGGGAGTTGTCACTAGAAGTGGACTTTGGATCCTTTCCATTAGGTTCCAAAATTAGGGGGCACATAGCAAACTCACTCTGGCTTGTTCCTTGATCGCATCATGCATCTCTTCATCGTTCGCATGTTATGTCCACTCATGCATGATCCTTGCATTTTCCTCTTCAAAAAACAAAAAACAAAAAAAAAGGACAAAAGAAAGACAATGAAGCGTGAAAGTTTACACCACATTCTTAGTTACATGTGTTGGGTACCATGATGATAGCTATAAACCAACCATGTCAGGATTATACACTTATTTCTCTGGAAAAATGATTGAAAATCACGTGAACATGGTACCTAATGCATTGTTAACTAGGAAAGGGTGGTTCATCGGGCGTCTCATGTCAATCTTATAATTACATTTGTCATGCATAGCATAGGTGTGCCCTAATCATTCATCTCTATGATATGTTGTCGAAGTATTGACAATCAAAATTTCTATTCCTTGGATTATGGGATCGAACCAAGCACATGCTTTTAAGAAAAGGTTTTCATCAAGTCAAGGTCAAGTATGGAAGTAACCAACTTGTGAAAGTTGGGGCAAAAGAGGGATCGAGCTTACATAGCTTCTTTGGCTACTACCAACACATGATTGAGCTAAATAATTTACAAAATTTTGAGACTGTTGATGTCCATGTTTTATTTCCAGTTTCACTTTGACTTTGACAATATGTGATGAACAATGTTGTTTTAATGAAAATCTGAATTGATTTGACCCTATGTTCTACTGAATATCCTATGTAAAATTTGTAATACTTCAACAATGTATCATTCACATGCATTCATGCTTATTTTTTATTTTCACATTGGTTGCATTGCTCATTGCATTCTTTCCTTGAAATCAAAATTGTAATCATTGTAATCAAAAGGAAAGAATGCACTTTACGGCGCCCTTATCGAACGCGTGCCAAAGCTAGAGTGATGAGTAAAATAAAGGAGGTACAGGAACAGATAAAGGCTGACATGGAGGTCATGAAAGAGCAAATGACCTCAATGATGGAAGCCCTGATGAGTATGAGAAAAATGATTGAGGTTAACATGGCTACAGTCGTTGCCACAAGTACCACCACTAAGGTGGAACCGACTCACCCATCTAGCCTCAATTAAGTAAATCATCAAGCCTCGGATATGGTAGGTCAGGGAGGCAAAGCATTGGGAAGTACGGGCGGCCCCCATTTTATGCAAGTTCAGAACATGCATTCCTTCCCACCATGTGAATTGCCTCCAACTATACACCACCCAATGTTGTACACACTCCTGATGAGAATGTCGACAACTCCACACCCATACCCATTGAGAGCCAACAACCCCAATCTGATCATGCACGTCTCTTAACCTATGAGGGAGACACATGAAGCACCCCAAGACCACAATCTAGCTGACTTTGAGCCTCACCTCAGACATGCCACAGAGGGGAAAACATTTTGCAGCATACCCCTGCCAAACACTTTGAGGGGCCCTCAGTATTACCCACAACTACAACCCTTTCATTTTGCAGTGGGAAGAGTCCCTCCTGCTATGATGAAAAGGGGAAAATTTGATCATATAGAGGAAAGGCTGAGGTCCATTGAAAGAGGCAAAGATTATGCTTTTGCTGACATGGTAGAGTTGTGCCTAGTGCCTGACGTCGTCATCCCTCCGAAGTTCAAGGTGCTAGATTTTGATAAGTACAAGGGGACTACTTGCCCCAAGAATCACCTGAAGATGTACTGCAGGAAAATGGGGGCATACGCGAAAGATGAAAAGTTGTTGATGCATTTCTTCCAGGAAAGTCTTATTGGGGCAGCCATCACTTGGTATAGTAATTTGGAACCTTCTCGAGTCGGTTCCTGGAAAGACCTAATGGATGCCTTCATTAGGCAGTATCACTACAATTCTGATATGGCTCTGGATAGAATACAACTACAGAACATGTGTAAGAAGGAGCATGAATCTTTCAAAGAATACGCCCAAAGGTGGAGGGATCTAGCAGTTCAAGTAGCACCCCCAATGATGGAGAGGGAGATGATAACAATGATAGTAGACACGTTACCGGTGTTCTACTATGAGAAGATGGTGGGTTACATGCCTTCAAGCTTTGTCGATTTAGTGTTTGTTGGCGAAAGGATCGAAGTGGGTCTGAGAAGAGGAAAATTTGATTATCCTACTTTGATAAATAGGAAGCCTGGGGCAAATGAAGAGAATGAGAAGGAGGGAGGAACCCATGCTGCGACTGCCATTCCTACATGGCCAAAATTCCCACCAGCTCAACAATATTAATACTTAGCCAATATCAGCACTTCTCATTACCCACCACCCTATCATCCAAGAACACTCAATCATCCAGAAAGGCCACCCCTAAATCAGCCGCTAAACCCACCTGCTACACATCTGATACCAAACACCACCCTTAACATGAACCAAAACACCAACCAGGGAAGGAATTTTCCAGAAAAGAAGCCTGTAGAATTCATCCCAATTTCGTTGTCGTATGCTAACTTACTCCCATATCTACTCAATAATGCAATGGTAGCCATAATCCCAGCAAAGATTCCTTAACCTCTATTTTCCTGAGGATACACTCAAATGCAACATGTGCTTATCATGGAGGAGTTCCAGGGCATTCCATTGAGCATTGTATGACCCTGAAACATAAGGTGCAAAGTCTAATTGATGTGGGCTAGCTAAAATTCGAGGAAGACAATCACTTGTGAATTTTGACGTTGTCAAGCGACACTATGCATGGGGAAATTTGAAAGTTGTTGTTAGATGTCTCCAATGACTCATTAGGATTTTCAAGTTTATGTCATTACTGTAAACAACAATCACAATGCTAATAATATGGATTAATTTGATGTCCTTGCCTCTCATTCTCTCACAATTACATCTTTACATATTTATTTAACATTCACTAGAATGTGAATGTATGTATTTATTTAACATTCATTTGACCTCATTTTATAATTCTTAAAAGTTTTCTTTCTCGAGAGAAAAATGAGTTGTGAAGAACAAGAGTCATTCGACTTAATCTATCAATTGAAAATCCTTTAAATATTTTTTGTCCTTGGAAATTCATTTTTGAGAACCTGGACAATTTCTTTCATTTTTCCTTGCTACAAGGTCATGACAAAAGACATGAATAGATACCTCAGAGTCTGACACTGGGACAATGAGAGGTACCATGCATGAGCCTCAAGCAAACCTAGGGGCAGATAAGAAGTTCTCACCCGGTAGGTTGAAAACCCAAAAGGGCGGCCTAAGCAAAAATTAGGGTTAATAAAAAATAAAAAAGAAGAAAGAATCAGGAGTGTGTTTATCAAGGGTTTGGTCCCAAAATCCAAACTACAAAAGTATCTAGTCCAGATTTGAAATGACACATGACAGTGTTTCAACATCCCAAACACTAATTTATCCCTTGCTACCCCCTCCAAGCCAAAGCATATTTGTTTTCTAAAAACAACAAAAACAAAATAGGAACCCTGAGTAGGAACCACCGCTAAACTGGCAGGAAGAGCAATGCAAACAACACATGCATGAAGTTGGGCAACAATGAAAGGAAAAAGAAAAAAAAATCCGCCAAAGGTGAGTGAAAAGAGAGACAAAAGATCTCCCAATTTTACAAGGAAGGCACAAAAGTGCAATAAGGATTAATGTATAAGACAAAAGGAGTAGAGCCCGACTCAAGAGTTGAAAGGAACAAAATTACAAGCAAGACTCTCAAGGTTCTTACTTAATATAACCCTCAAACACTCTTTGAGCCTCTCTAATCCTTTCTTTCATAACCCTCTTACCCCTAACCACGTTACAAGCCCAATGAAGCCCATGTGGATCAAGGAATGACTAATTTTGCTTTTAAGTTGGGATTCTAGAATGAAACCCGCACATGCTTGTGATTTTTGAATATATATATATATATATAAGAAGAGAATCCTCAAGGTTTCACACTTGCACATTTGAGAAGAAAACTCATTCGACCAGCAGCTCGTGGAAAATGCCCAAAGACAATTGTGATAGTAGGGTACATTTGATGTTAGTCGCTCATGAAGACTCCTTAGGATTCCTTTTGAATCCAAGGGTGGCCTTTGTAGTATAAATTCTTTTAGGATCAGCCCATGTCATCAAGTTTCAGCGAGATCGACAGACCCTTGGCATCACTCTATAATCTTATGTCAGGAAATTTTCATTTGGTCATACACCAAAGTGTAACCATCCATTGCCATCCTTCCATGGTGCATGTGATTGGTCCCAAAGCCTTATATGTTCTAGCTTTGCAAAATCGTCAAATTTTAAACGAAAGGACAAGGGAAAACCCTAAGACCAATATTTTGGATGATTGATTAAATGTCAAACGGCTCCATTTCCATCACTCCAAAATTGTGAAGTGAATAAATCAAACAAAACATATACTTTGAGGGAGTCCCCAAAGAGATTTGCAAAAAGATAGGATGAGGTCTCATGAGTTATCACGTCTTTCAGAAAGAGACATTCAATCTGTGTTTTCCACAAAAAAAAAAAGCAAAAAAAAAAAATCAAATCAAAATCACAAAAATAGGAAAGAATGTCATGAGCATTACATATTTTCATGATTTAAAACCTTTTGTATTACTAGATACAAAGCCTACATTTTCTGCATTTCAAGAAGAAGGTAGCATGCATCTGCATCCCAAAAATCATGCTCATATTAGGCTATAAGTGCATAGATTTCTCTTTATATACCAATTTCCCAAATCTAATGTCCTATCTTTTGAGTTTAGGATGAGAGGCCCTCTCATAGAGTCAACCTCTTGCTTTCTCATAAGGTTGAGCCCTTTGGTACTAGTACCTATTAGCTTGTTTCATAAGACTCAATGTCCTCCGCCTTTATCTTTCATAGGACTCAAAGTCCTCACTTTTATCTTTCATGGGACTCAAAGTCCTCGCCTTTATCTTTCATAGGACTCAAAGTCCTCTGTCTTTATGCTTTCAAAGGACTCAAAGTCCTCTATCTTTTACATTTCAAAGACTTCAATGTCTTCAGTCGTTTACACTTTCAAAAGACTACAATGTCTTCATTTATGATGCAATCCTACCCCCTAAGGGCATTGGATAGAAGACTCCAAGAAGATTGGGCCAGAGATGCAAGAGAAGTCCCTAGGGTTCTCATGAGCTTTAAGGTAGATTTCAGACCCATGGGCTAAGTATGAGCCCACTTATCTTTGTACATATTAGATTAAGATTTCATTATTTTTGGGCCTTGTATTTAGGGCTCCATAATGTAGGTAGGGTACCCTGGAAATGTAGGATTTTTCGGCCTTTGTATTTTAGGGCACCTAGACTAGTTTTTGTATTAAGGGTAGTTTTGTAATTTCACATGCATTAAGTGAATATTTGATGTGTGTTGGGAAATAAATTTAATTGAATGGGAGAAGCCCAATCCAATTAAATTTTAGAGGGGGAGGTGAGCATTTGCTTGCTACACCCCATTGCCACATCATATAGTTGTTAGTCGATGAAAACGACTCACTTTTGTGTATAAAACTTGTGTATATTGTATCAAACCTCTCCAATTTATAGTTGTTTTATAATATTATAAGTTCTTTATGTTAAATATAGGTAATAGATAATTTATACTTTTGTTTTGTGTGTTTAATAATCAATTTCTCTCAATTTCAGGTTAATTAGGCAAATTGGCAAAAGTGTTGTTTTCACCTTTTCGCTAAGCCAATCTGCTGGCTTAGCGAGCATTCGCTAAGCACGACACTCAGTGCCTAAGCGCAAGGAAGAATCCAGAAGAAGATAAGCTATCAGGTTCGCTGAGCGCACCGCTCCAGGTCATCAAGTGCACCGCCTCAGCTCATTTGCTAAGCGAGAGAAGGGTGCTAAGCCACAATCCACTTATGTGCGCTAAGCGATCCAGATTTGTGCTAAGCGCGCGAGCACGGACCAACCCACCTATTTAAGCTTGAAATCAGATTTTTTTTGGGGAGTTTGGAATTTTTCTTGAAGAAGCCTCTGCATGCACGAGAGTCTGGCCTTGGCTTGAAGCTTTTGCATGTTTAGGAAGTTCTAGAGAGAGAAAGGTCCAAGTTCCAGAGAGTTTTGAGAGATTTTGTTGTGTGAAGATCTGCAAAGACAAGAGCTCGAAGCGGAAGTCATTCTGAGAACTTGAGATGAGTTTGTGAGTGATTGCAAGATCCTAGAGGTGAAGGAGACATCCTCCTCACTTGTATTTTTGCAATCTTTCATCTTGTTCTTCTCTGTGTTGTAAAGGAGGTTTCCGGATCATGGAAAGCTAAACCCTCTGTTGGATCTTCCCTGTAGGTACCTGATGTAAATATATTTCTATCTATGTAATGATATTTTGTGTGTTCTCTATGCTATCTGCTTTTCATTCAAGTATTCCTTTACCTTGATCATGTAGAAGCATGCTTTGTTAGAGTCATTCAACAGTTGAAACTGGTCTGATTCTAAATTCCTGAATAGTACGGGGCTAAGTTGTTGTACTGTCACGAGGAATCAGGGTACAAGAACGTAGTTGTGTATGTGTGTCTTAATGTGGTCCTGGTTGAGTTTAGTCTTACAAGAGGAATTTGTGGACGAGGCTTGATCAAGATTAGGCTAGGCTATCATGAGGAATCGGGGTCTAGCAGTCCAAGAGACAACATTGGAATACATGGGCATTGCTAGATAGAGAACATTCGTTTTAGCATCAGGAACCTATTAGGAAGACCAACGCATTCTCTACTTGTTTTTACACAACATTCTCTTGCGTGATTTTCTTTCTTTTTGCATAGATAGTTTACATACCTGTTCATAACCACAATCATATTTTCATACCAGACACCTATTTACCGAAATAGCTTGCCAGATAACACAAGTTCCCCAAGAGTTCGATACTCGGTTCTTACCATTTTATACTACTTGTGTGATCCGGTACACTTGCCAGCCGCGAACAATAGTCACACTTTGTGCATGTCCTTCATGCTTTACATGCCTCATGACACCTAAGCACACTTAGTGGAGAATCTTGAACTTGATCTTGGATTAGTGGGTTGAACCATAGCTAAAATTCACTAATCAATTTGGCTCCACAAATTCAATTTCAAATTCAAGTGAAATTTGAATAGAAATTCAAATTTCCCTCTAATTTTGTGTGACACTTATGCTATAAATAGAGGCCATGTGTGTGCATTTTTTCAACTTTGATCATTTGAGAATTTCACTTCAAAGTTCAGACCTCATTTGAGGCACAAAATTTCGTGCTCCTTCTCTCCCTCTCCCTCCACTCATCTTCTCCTATCTTCAAACTTTTATCCATGGCTTCCTATGGTGGTGGGCTTGTTCTTGACTCATCTTTTCCTTGAAGTGGCATCTCCAATCATCTTTCTTCCTTCTCCATTCCACTGCCATTGATCTTTAAGAATCAAAGGACTCCATTGATGAAGAAGATTCAAGGCCTACAAGCTTCACATGGTCAACCAAACGTTCATAACAGATAGTAATAAAACAGTAACAAATTGGGGGGGGGGGGGGTTGTATGTTTTTCTAAATTAAACAACAAGTAAATTTGAATTAGAAAATATCAGAATTAAAACACGTTGTTTCGCCTTGATTCACAAGCAACTCTCTTATCCTAGGTTACGAGGATTTATCCTTTATCAGTTCAACCACTTAATCCAACCCTAAATTAAATTACTAAGTGAAATTTAACATAAGGCATTCATTATGTGATTAAGCAACACATACACCAATTAATCATGAATGAAACTGATCATTAAGCATGAACATAAATTAAGCGCAGAGAAAATTAATCAAGCACTAAGCATGCATGGATTAATAGCAACAAATATAGAGTAATTGGTGAAGAGGAAAAACTTATTAGAATTCAATAAAAATAATAAAACCTCAAAGAGAATTGTGCTTGATCCTCAAGAGAAAACAACGCTGGAGACTTAGCCTTCCATTAATCAGTAGAAACAAAATTGTATATTGAAGCAGAAAACAAAATTTTATTGCTACGTGAATAGTAAAAACTGGAATTGCAAAACCTAAAATTATTCTTTCTCCCTAAAACGAAAAGTGACTAAAACTAAAAGAACTAAAACGAAAAAGAGATAGAGGAGACCTAAAACTAGAACCTTGGTGTTGTAATATAGTTCTCAGCCCCAAAGCTTACAAATCTGTTTTAAGTCCAAGCCCATAAATAAAATAAAATCTAGATAAGATAAGATAAGATATAATCTAGGTGAAATAAAATCTAGATAAGATAAGATCTAGATAAAATAATATCTAGATGAGATAAAATCTAGATATGATAAGATAAAATCTAGATGAAATAATATCTAGATGAGATAAAATCTAGATAAGATAAGATTTGGGGGAATAAAATTGTCTACTCTCTTCAAGTCCAAACCCAATTCCGAATTCAAGCCCAATTACTTATAATTCTCTTGAAATTAAATTAAAAACACAAAATTAATCCAGTAGGGCCAAATGATAGAACTGCATAATTAATTTGACAATTAAGGCTAATCAGTAATTAAATGGTGACAAAAAGGGTTAAGAAATATGACAAAAGGATGACACATCACCTAGCTTTTACCTTTTTGCAAACCCCCAACAAGAAAGAACCACAACTTAGGAACCAACATGAGTCATCATTCATCTAGTGTTAATGATGAGGGTACTAGTCATAAGGACCCTCTATCTAGAATCTTATATGAGTTGAGTTCCCTCAAGTTATGGAAAGAAAAACTAGAAAGAAAAGAAAAAGGAAAGGAGAGGGTAGAAATAAATCAAAATGAGAGGGAAAAAATAAGGGAAGAAAAAAGAAGGAAAATACTAAAAGAGTTGAGAAAAGAAAACCATGCCACCTATAGTAGTCATGACTCTTGTAAGAGCCTAAGTGAAGAACTTCATGACTATTATGAAGAAAGGCATAGATCACATCTTAGACCTCATTCCCATAGGAGAGAAAAGCAAAGAAAGCCTCAAGAGGCTAACATTAACCTCTCATAATTCCATGTGAAGGACAATGTAGAGACTTACTTAGATTGGGAAATAAGGGTAGAGCAAAAACTTAAAAGAAATTCTACTTTAAAATCTTATGGCTCTCACTCTTATCCAAAGAAAGACCAAGGTCTAGGCATCTTAGGGGCAACACCTTCTAAGCCCAAAGATGATAAAAGGAAGACAAAAGAAAAGCAACCCCCTAAGGCTAGTATGCAAGAGAAGATTAGCTCTAAAGTGATTTAAATGTCTTGGAAGAGGACATATTACTTCTCAATGCCCCACCAAGAAAACCATGATTATGAGGGGCCAAGACATTTATAGTAGCCAAGATGAGGCTACTACTTCACCTTCCTCTAGTGAAAGTGAAGAAGTAAAAGGGGAAGAATCTAGTGAAGAAATCTACCCTCAAGAAGAAGGACAACCATTAATGGTTAAGGAGGAGTGTAAGGAGGCAAGTGTCTCCTCCAAGAGGTTAGCTAAGACGGAAAGTCATTTTACAATAAAGGCAAACATTAAAGAAACTTCCCCTCTTAGACAACCTCCACATTTTCTCCTTTGTAAAAAGACACTTGTTAGTATTGTCACACCTCTTGGGCTTGAGGTTATTCCTCAAGTAAAAGAGTTGTTGGATGAGGGTTTGGTTCGTAAGAGCTTAAATCCTTGTGCTTTGTTGGTGCCAAAAATAGGTATTATTAGACACCAAATCCCTAAAATAGGTGGTATGATTAATGTGTTGAGTGGTGCAACCCTCTTTTGTAAAATCATCCATGCACCCAACATCTTCATGATTTGTGTACATAGGGACTCATTAGGTAGGTTTCTTCTTATTTTTAGTTTCAATACAAAATTAGGTGCTCATATGGCACACCTTAGGTTTGTCATACTTTTCGGTAGGAATAATCAACATGAAAATACAGAAAAATGCTTAGATTCTCTAACGACGCATGATCCTGGCCAAAAGCTAGTGCCAAAGACCCTAGAAGGTCAGTGCACAGTGCCCCCCACGAACATACACAACATCCAACGTATGAACGTGGCCAAAAGCTAGGGCCAAAGACCCTGGAAGGTCAGTGCAAAGTGCCCTCCACGAACATACACAACATGCACATGCCAATGCATTTCCAACATCAATCAACATTCCATTTCCATGTCATTCACAACATAAATATCATCTCATCTCAATGACGTTATCAACAACAACAACAACCTCATTTCATATTCACATATTCATCAATAATAACAATTCATGCTGACATGGTCTTTATTAACAACGTCATCTCAAATCAATATCATCATAATTATCATTATCATCGCATATCAATTAAAATCCTTAATAGCGACATCTCAACAACAAATCGCATTTCGCACATACACACACACACACACGCACGCACACACACACACACACACACACACACACACACACACACACACACACACACACACACACACATATATATATATCGCATCCCATTAGTTAAAACATAATTTTCTTGAAAGAAAAATCAGAATGCAACAGGGATAGGCATATATCCTCATAGCTAGGTTCCCTGGCCCTAACTATGGTGTTAAAACGGTAAATTTTATAATAAACTCCTCCCACCTATTGTGAGTTACCCGTAGTTTCCTCGTCACATCACTTGGAGATGTCTTTTTCTTTTCTGCTCATCGGTTCCACGCAGTCCTCTACCATACCAAAACAAAGGAGACTTAATATGGATTTCAGAAAACAAAGCTAATAACAGTGTTCTGAGTCAAACACCCACATCACTACATGAAAGAGCTGAGAGCATTTCGGGTTTTACAAAGGAACATAATTTGGAAATTCCGACCACGCCAATGTGACCGGGGTTCAGTGTAGGTTACGAAAATAACATGCATTTCATGAAAGGATAACGTTTACAAAGTCTCTTTCTCTAGGGTTTTTCAGTGTTGGAAGATAACCAGTCCATACCAAGAATAACATCAATCTAGCTCAAAGGCAAACAAATCAAATCAATCAAGAATGTTCTACCAGAAATCTCCACAGGACAATTCAAACACACGTCAGAAGTTAACACAGAACCACTAGTAGGGGTCTCTACCACTAGATCTTTATTTAAGGAAGACACAGAAAGCTTAAGTTTTCCTACACACAAACAGGATATAAAGGAATGGGTGGCACCAGAATCAAACAACACAAGCAAAGGAATCCCATTTATCAAACATCTACCTTGGATTAGATCTTTGGATTTCGAAGCTTTAGCACCATTAAGGGTAAAGACTCTTCTCGTGGTCTTTGGATGTCTAGTTTGGTCATTCGGGCCTTCACCATTTTGCTCTTTCTTGGGTCGTGAACAATCTCTTTGAGTGTGTCCCTTTTGTCCATAATTAAAACATGTTACGCCTATATCGGGACAATTCGAGGAGATGTGCCCTGGCTTACCACATCTGTAACAAATGATATGAGTGGAGAAAGTATTGGGTTTGCTACCGCTACCACCTGCAAATCCCCTAGCAACAGTCCTCTGATTGTCATGGTGGTTACCATATTGCTTAGGAGGAGTCGAATATGGTTTTCCTCGATGTTGAGGCCCATTCTTTTTGTTCCTCATTGGACCTGTACTCCTATAATAGGCCGCCCTGTCTCGGGAATCTTCATCCCAAATCCGACACATGTTAACCAAAAGTGGGAACTGATGAACACCTTGGTAATTCACAGCTTGCTTCACTTCAGGTCGCAAGCCATTCAGAAACTTTACACACTTGGAACTCTCACCATCTCTCCCTTGATAATGGGGAAAGTACCTCACCAGCTCCTCAAACTTGGCTGCATATTCAGCCACAGTCATACTTCCCTGCTTAAGCTCCAAGAACTCCATCTCCTTCTTGTTCCTAACATCCTCGGGAAAGTATTTCTCCAAAAACACTCTCTTGAAAACATCCCAGGTCACATCTTGACCTTCGGCCTCCAGGCATTGGCGAGTATTCTCCCACCAATACTCAGCTTCTTCCACTAGAGTATATGCATCAAAAGCGACCTTTTGCCCCTCCGGACATGCCATAACTCGGAAAATTTTCTCAATTTCCCTTATCCAGTTCTGAGCACCATTAGGGTTGTATCCTCCATTGAATGAAGGAGGATTGTTTCATTGGAAGCGATCCAACCCCTGGTACTTAACAGCTCCAACAGCTTCTCCCATATTTGGATTCCCTATAGCCTGAGCTAAGGCTTGAAGGGCATCAGCTATCGCACGATCATTTTGTCCAGCCATCACTCCCTATACACACCAGGGAGTTAGACTTGGAAGGAATACACACAAACAAAGAACCACACAACAATCACAACCATCACAAATTCCTACTCAGTTACTCTTGAGAGTTGATGACCCAAGGCATTAACACTCTATTTACATCATTTGTATTTTCTGATCTCTTGCCATATCATTCCATTGCCCTTCACAAATTATACAAGTGACCAGTTTGATAACTCATGACTCGGCATTGATATTCATGGTATAGCAGACATCAGAAAAACAAACTCAATATGACTACAACAATCAAATCTCTATAGCTCGTAAGAACACAACTAGTGAGTACGTGCTAATAACAAACAACGAACATCAAACATCAGCAAGCAACCAACACCAAGCATTCAACAAAACAACCAGAGAATGCACAGAAAAACATAGCAGACTCACAACTCACTGGCCGAAAGGTTCAACCGGCTTTGATACCACTCAATGTAACGACCCGCCTTGTCGCTACGATATCAACACTCTAATGTGCGCTAATTTTAATTTTTATAAAAAGAACTCCCATAATTTACTTATGAAAATAGAAGTATTTTTTTTTTGTCCCAACATACATTCATCCAACAACAAGACATTAATTAAGTGAATATACATAATTATATAGAAACAGTAACTCGATACACGTCGTACACATAAACGAAAATTAAATTTGTTCATAGATATAATTAAAATCCCAGTTTTACATCTTTAACTCAACAAAATAAAACTTAAAAACCAACTACGGAGGAGTTGATTACAAAACACAACTCTCTCCCAAAATAACGCCAACGTCATCATGTCGGCTCGGCGGCTCCTCACCAGAATCTTACTCCCTGCACCCTGCTACTGTCATTCTGCTCCCACGAACAAGGTTCGTGATCATCACAGGTATCAACCACACGATACAAAATTGCAAGGGTGAGTTCATTATAAAAAGAACCAATACCAATTCCAAATAACCACAATTAGCAAGGAACATAGGCAAACATTGATGCAATCCTACCCCGCAAGGGCATTGGGTAGAAGACTCCAAGTAGATTGGGCTAGAGATCCAAGGGAAGGCCCTAGGGTTCTCATGAGCCTTAGGATAGATTTCGAGCCCATGGGCTAAGTATGAGCCCGCTTATATTTGTAAATATTAGAATAGGTTTTTCCTTCGTCTGGGCCTTGTATTTTGGCCATTCTAGTAGTATAGGGTTTTAGCCTTGTATTTCGGGGCATTTTGAGTAGTCTTTGTAGTAAGGACTTTTTTTGTATTTTCATGTTTTTTTGTCATGGGGGTGAGCTTAGCTATTAGAGAGGTGTGTGTAGCTAAGCTCTAGCTTCTTTAGGAATCTTCTTAAGAAAGCTTCTCAAGGAGGTGAGCTTAGTTATGAGAGGGGTGTGTGTAGCTAAGCTCTAGCTTCTCAAGGAAGTTTTCTCAAAGAAGCTTCTCAAGGAAGTTTTCTCAAGAAAGCTTCTTAAGGAAGCTACCTAGTCTATAAATAGAAGCATGTGTAACACTTGTTGTAACTTTGATGAATGAGAGTCTTGGGAGACACAACTCAAAGTTCAACTTCTCTCCCTTTTTCTTCCTTCAATTTCGTGCTCCCCCCTCTCTCTTTCTCTCCCTCTTTCTTTTCCTCCATTGAAGCACCCTCTCCAAGCTTCTTATCCAAGGCTCATCTTGGTGGTGAAGCTCCTTCTTCCATGGCTTATTCCCTAGTGGATGGCGCCGCCTCTTACCTCTTCTCCTTTGTCTTCCGCTGCATCTCGAGGGTGGAAAATCACCATTAAAGGACCTCATTGAAGCTCAAAGATCCAGCCTCCATAGAAGCCCCACAAGCAAGCTTCCATCAAACATGATGAGCACATGCAACATTCATTATTCAACACTCATATCCAACAAATATTCATCATCCACATCCAACAATTACTCATCATTCATCTATGGACCCAATCAAGACTGCACAAAATGATGCATGCACCTGACTCAACCACTCAGATGCAATGTGGTACGAACCAACAACAACCAAACCTCAGGAAATAGCCTAAGCGTGTCCACACGACACTCTCACCTAGGGAACTGTGTTGAGTTTGTCGAGACCACCCGGTTGTGCACGTAACAGCCCCCCTCCCATAGGTGATCAGCCTGGGAGCCCAAAGGTGTTCCCTACCAGGTGACATCCCCCTAGTACAAAGTACACTTGGCCACAGTTACTCTATTTCCTGTGTCGTATGAGCTATGATCACGGCCAAAAGTAAGTGCCAAAGACCATGGACCAATTAAAGCGCCTAAGCATCCCCTCAGAAATGCTTAGATTCTCTAACCACGCTAGTTACCCACGTCTGGGCCATCCGACAAGGTCAGTGCACTCTACCCCCCATGACATTCACTCCATACGACGTATGATCGTGGCCAAAAGCTAGTGCCAAAGACCCTAGAAGGTCAGTGCACAGTGCCCTACACAAAATCCAACGTATGAACGTGGGCAAAAGCTAGGGCCAAAGACCCTGGAAGGTCAGTGCACAGTGCCCCCCACGAACATACACAACATGCACATGCCAATGCATTTCCAACATCAATCAACATTCCATTTCCATGTCATTAACAACATAAATATCATCTCATCTCAATGACATTATCAACAACAACAACAACCTCATTTCATATTCACATATTCATCAATAATAACAATTCATGTTGACATGGTCTTTATTAACAACGTCATCTCAAATCAATATCATCATAATTATCATTATCATCACATATCAATTAAAATCCTTAATAGCGACATCAACAACAAATCGCATTTCGCACACACACACACACACACACATACACACACACACACACATACACACACACACACACACACACACACACACACACACACACACACACACACACACACACACACACACACACACACACACACACACACACACATATATATATATATATGTATGTATGTATGTATGTATCGCATCCCATTAGTTAAAACATAAGTTCTCCTGAAAAACTAGCATGCATATCAATAACAATTTTATCGCATCCCATTAGTTAAAACATAATTTTCTTGAATGAAAAATCGGAATGCAACAGGGACAGGTAGATATCCTCATAGCTAGGTTCCCTGATCCTAACTATGGTGTTAAAATGGTAAATTTTATAATAAACTCCCCTCACCTATTGTGAGCTACCCACAGTTTCCTCGTCACATCACTTGGAGATGTCTTTTTCTTTTCTGCTCGTCGGTTCCATGCAATCCTCTACCATACCAAAACGAAGGAGACTTAATATGGATTTCAGAAAACAAAGCTAATAACAGTGCTCTGGGTCAAACACCCACATCACTACATGAAAGAGCTGAGAGCATTTCAAGTTTTACAAAGGAACATCATTTGGAAATTCCGACCTCGCCAATGTGACCGGGGTTCAGTGTAGGTTACGAAAATAACATGCATTTCATGAAAGGATAACATTTACAAAGTCTCTTTCTCTAGGGTTTTTCAAAGGAAGCATAAGACATGCAATGGCAGTTTCAAAGTCAGAAAAGATGCAAAGACAAGCTGAAACTAACAAGAAACAAGCGTAGAACCATGGTTACCTCGAAGGAAAATGAAAGGCCAGATTAGGGTTTTGTTCTCTACCGAAACCGCAAGCCAAGTTGGAAGATTTCGCTTCAGTTGAAGGGTTCATCTCGGTGTGGGTCTCAACGGAGAACAATGGCGGTTTGTGGTGGCTAATGGTGGTTGTGGGTGATGGAGAAAGTGCTTGGGATGTTAGAAATGACTTTGGAAGAAAGAAAGGAGAAGAAATGGCATTTTTCCTAAGCTACACGAACGCAAAGGTTGAAATGCTTCGCGCACACTCCAAACATCTTCTCAAAGCTCCCAACGGTCAGGTCGTGTACAATTGTCTTGTGAAGCTGTAGACCAAATTTCGAGAAGATCCAACGGTTAACGAAGGCTGGGAAGCGTTTTTACCGAGGCAGCTTCATGTAACTTCCTCAAGAAGCTTCATTAAGAGGCTTTCTCAAGAAGCTTCCTCATGGCTTCTTTGAGAAGTTTTCTCAAGAGGCTTCTTTGAGAAGCTAGATCCTTATCCACCCACACCCCTCTATTAACTAAATTAACCTCCTTGAAAATAATTACGGATAAAAATAACGCAACAAATAATCAAACATCAAACATAATTACTAATATATATATATATATATCAGGGTGTTACAAAGTGCACAGATCCACTAAGCAAGCCTCGTTGAGAAACCAAACGTCTCTCTGGCTCGCTTAGCGCAGCGGTCCGCTAAGCGAAAGTGTCAAAATATGCTTAAGTGAGTGTAACGGCAGTTACACTCACAATTGCCAGATTTCGCCAACTCCTTCTCTGCATTCTCTCTCTCCAAAAATTTATGCATTTTGCATCTATGCTTTCTCTTTGCGTTGTCTACTTCCAATCCCAAAGCATTAATAATCCAAGTAAGTTCCTTGATTCTTTTTCTCTTTTTCTTGTCTAAACTTTAGGATAGAAGACTTCACTTGTAGTTTTAGATTTTTAGGGTTTTTATGTTTTGTTAGAATTAGTTTAAGATTAGGACTATATACGCTTGTATACTGTATTGAGTATGATGCACACATTGCATGTCTGATATGCCTTTTAGAGGCTTGAAAAGTGCAACAAAACGAACTATGTTTTCTGCATTTTCTGGAAAATGCGATGAACTCGCTAAGCGAGCGTGCTGCGTTAAGCGAGTTCATCAGTACTCATTGTGTATATATGCGTTTTCTGAAGAACTCGTTAAGCGCGCTTACCACGCTAAGCGAGTTCATCCTTTGAGGATGAACACTCATCCTCTTGATGAACTACCTGTGGCTAAGCGAGGCTGAATCGCTAAGCCCAGGTAACTTAGACAATTTTTTGTTGATAGTCGTGCGCTAAGCCGAGCTTCCCTGGGCCAAGCATGATTTGTTGCGGCATCTGCTGAGCTAAGCGAGCTTCGCTCACTAAGCTCCCAATACTTAGTGAAATTTTTTAAGAGTTGGTGCCGCTAAGCATAGCTTTTAAGGAGCTTAGCGCATATCCTTGCGGCAGATGTTCAGCTTAGCGGGCACTGTCCAACTAAGCCAATTCTGCAGAAGCTGAATTTCTGCAACTTCCGCTAAGCGGCTCCACATGTCGCTAAGCGGTAGTGTTTTTTACAAAGGCCAACTAAGCGGACCATGTCTTGCTAAGCGGCCAGTGTCTTTTTTAGTTTTATCTTTCAGTTTTGATTTTTAATAAATTGAGTCCTGATCAACTGTTTGATTCCTTTGTCTGCAGATGGCTTCCAGAAAGAGAAAGAGTATTGGTTCAAGGCCCACAGCACAGTATGACACAAGGAGATTCTCTTCCTTTGAGGCCTGGACCTGATACACAGATAATGTTCTAGGAAGACATATACTTCCTGAGAAGAAGGTAGAAAAATACCATACTGAGCTGGACGAGTTTAAGGCTGAATTGGAGAGGCGTAACTTCCATAAACACCTCACCAATTTAGTTGACAACAGCATAGATCTAGCTTTGGTGAAGGAGTTTTATGCCAACCTTTACAGCTCCGAAGGGCCTTCACCAAAGCAAGTCAGGGTCAGAGGCCACTTGGTGAAGATTGATGCAGATAGCCTCAACACCTTTCTAGAGACACCTGTGGTACTAGCTGAGGGTGAAACCTTACATGCATATTCCAAATACTGCAAGTTGCCCACTGATATTAGAGAAATTGAGGTTGCCTTATGTATCCCAGGTTGGGGGTTTGCTTTGAATGTTGAAGGCCACCCTGGGAAGATTCTCAAGAAAGATTTAACAAATCTTGCTCAAGTGTGCAGTGTTCTCTCATACTCCAACCTGGCTCCTACTTCCCACACCTCGGACCTGACAGTAGATCGAGCTAGGCTGATCTTTGGCCTAGTCTCTCAGATGGACATGAATGTGGGAGCTCTCATCTCTAGTCAGATTACATCTATGGCCCAGTCTAACTCTTCTAGACTTGGGTTCCCTGCTCTTATCATTGCTTTATGTAAGTCCAAAGGGGTTGCTTCTGACAGCCTAGTCTTCGAACGCTTGAGCCCGATCATTAACTTGGCATATATTAGGAAAAACTGTTGGAACCCTGATGATCTGACAGTTACTATCAGAGGGGCCAGGAGAGCAAGGACAAGGTCAGCTGAGGCCCCTTCCACATCTACAGCTCCTCCTCCAGCACGTACCCTAGCAGCTCCTTCTGCCCCAGTTCCTGCAGATTTTCAACGTCTTGAAGCCATGTTTCAAAGCATCCATCAGGGGCAGATTATCTTATTACAAAGTTTACAGATGGTGGCACCTCCAGTCTCTATTCCTTCAGTAGAGCAGTTTAATGAGTGGGTAGCCTGGCCCGAAACTCAGTCTTCTCTTCACAGGGAAGATGAAGGTCCCACAGCCCAGGTACCACAGCAGATGGAGGATGAGTCATCCGAGACTACCACTCTAGAGCCCTTGGTCAGAAGGAAGAAGGCAGATCAAACACAAGAAGCTGTAGCCACTTTTGAGAAATCTCTTGAGGTCACTTCTAAGCCTTCAGAACCAGTGGCAGATACAGCTTCACTTCAGTAGGCAGCAGACCCTTCCACTCCTGAGGATCAGACTACACCAATCCTGTCTCCGAACACCTCTCCTACAGCTACCCCTATGCTTCACTTAACAGACAAGGAGGATGTTCAGACACAAGATACTCAGGACTGATCACAGGATTTTTAAATCCCTGTTGACACTTTTTGCTTTTTGGTTTATTATTATTTTAATTATGGTTTTAGTACAATATTTCTTTTATGATTACATACACTGCTAGTTTTATTTATGAATAGTTGGTTTGCTTATTCTAAAGCATTTTGAACAGTTTGACTTGATTTTGATGACATGGCAGTGAAACACTTTTATCTTTTTGTGAAAAATGGGTGTAATTTTGAATTGAGTGCATGATTTGGATGGAATTTGTGTTTCTTTTCATGAGTTTGAGCAAGTGTGTATGTTAGACAAAGAAAGAACAAGAATGTGACTTGCATTTAGAATTTTTAGTCAGTAGATAGATTGATTGTGAAAGAAAAGCTTGAACCAAAACCGGTAAGAGTGTGACCTTACTCTGTGAGTGAACGACTAGCTATGAGTAATAATCTTTGCATGAATCTCTAAATTTTAGAATGTTATCTATAAATGAGAACATGTGAAGGCCATGATTTGTGTATACACAAGCCTTTTGACCAAACAGCTTACCATGAAATAACTGTATCTTTTGCTCCTTTTATAAGCTAAATGATTTTGTCATAAATTGAACCCTGAACTTAAATAATTATCTCCTGATACCTTGCTTAGATTCTAGGAGAGCATATGGTTCAAGGAAAAATTTACCCCAAATTTGGGGGAGTAAAAATTCAATTAGAATGCAAAGAAAAAGGTAAAGCATCAACACACACAACAAATAAGTTGTATGTTAAAAAAAGAGAAGAGAAAAGAAAAGAAAAAAATTGTGTTGTTACAATAAGATCAAAAGCAAATTAAAAGGAAAAGATAGTGAGAAAGCTACTTGTATGACACAAGATCATTTGGATAAGTCTAGGATTTATGCTCTCTTAGAATCTAAACCTTTGAATCCTAGAAAAACTAATGAATTTTTGTAGCCAAGTCGTACAAGCCTGAGAAAGTCCTTTTGATTTTGTTTATACATTTGTGACTTTATGGCATGAGATGAAATGCAAAGATTAGATTTCTTGTTAGTTGTTATTAATGAATAGCTTAAACACTTGTGCTTGAGTGAAACAGTAACTGTGAGACTGTGGTTTAAGCTACTTTCCTTTATATTTTTCTTATGCCTAACTCCATCTAATTGTTCAGGTTACATTTTATTCTTCTCTTCGGATAACTGCATACCTTGTGAAAGACAAGTGATGAGGGCATTCTACTTCATTCTCTTATCATGCAATCAGTAACTTTTGTTGCATACACCTTTGTACATGATCAATGCACATTATTATCACTTGAGGACAAGTGAGCTATTCTCTTTTTGCTTCAGGGCAAGCAAAACTGTAAATTTGGGGGAGTTTTTAGTTGGTGAATACGACTAACTTTTGTGTATAAAACTTGTGTAAATTGTATCAAACTCTTCCAAATTATGGTTATTTTGTAGTGTTATAAGTATTTTCTGTTAAGTATAGGTAATAAATACTTAATACGTCCATTTTGTGTGTTTAATAATCATTTTCTCTCAATTTCAGGTTAATTAGGCAAGCTTTGAAAAGTGTTGTTTTTCTCCTTCTCGCTAAGCCAATCTGCTGGCTTAGCGAGCGTCCACTAAGCGCAACACTCATGGGCTAAGCGCGAGGAAGACTTTGGAAGAAGATGAGTTGTACAGGTTTGCTAAGCGCACTACTTCATCTCACTAAGCGCACCGCTTCAGTCCATCCGCTAAGCGAGAAAGGCACACGCTAAGCCAAAATTCACTAATGTGCGCTCAACGGTCCATAATTGCGCTAAGCGCACGAGCACGAACAAGGCCATCTATTTAAGCCTAAAATCAGATTTTAGAGAGTGAGTTTGGATTGGGATTCAGAGCTTTGCATGTCTAGAGATTCTAGAGAGAGAAAGGTCCAAGTTCCAAAGAGTTTTGAGAGATTTTGTTGTGTGAAGATCTGCAGAGACTAAAGCTCTAAGCAGGAGCCGGTTTGAGAGCTTGAGATGAGTTTGTGAGTGATTATGAGATCCTAAAGGTGAAGGAGACATCCTCACCACTTGTATTTTTGCAATCTTTCATCTTGTTCTTCTCTTTCTTGTAAAGAAGGCTTCCTGGTATAGAAAGCTAAATCCTCTGTTGGATCTTCCCATTAAGTACCTGATGTAAATATATTTTTATCTATTTAATGATGTTTTGTGTGTTCTCTATGCTATCTGCTTTTCACTCCAGTATGCTTTTACCTTGATCAGGTAGATGCATGCTTTGTTAGGGTCATTCAATAGTGGAAATTGGTCTGATTCTAAAGTCCTTGATAGTACAGGGCTAAGTTGTCGTACTATCACGAGGAATCGGGGTGCGATAATTTAGTTGTGTATGTGTGTCTAAATGCAGTCCTAGTTGAGTTTAGTCCAACAAGAGGAATCTACGGACGATGCTTGATCAGGATTAGGCTAAACTATCATGAAGAATCAGGGTTTAGTATCTCAGGAGACACCATAAGAACACATGAGCATTGTTAGATAGAGAATATCTTTTTAGCATCACGCACCTATTAGGAAGACCAACGTGTGTTCTACTTATTTTTACACATCATTTTTCTCGCATGATTTTCTTTCTTTTAGCACATATAGTTTACACACCTGTTCATATTCACACTTATCTTTACACACCAGACACCTATTTGCTGAAATAGCTTACCAAATAACACAAGTTTCCCGAGAGTTTGATACTCGGTTCTTACCGGTTTATACTACTTGTGCGATCCGGTGCACTTGCCGGAAGCGAACACCAGGCTAGCCTCTGGCTCACCTAGGCCACCAAATAGCTTCAAGGTGAAGAAACCAACTTGCCTAGGTGAGCTGATTGCTTCAACACTAAGTTTCAGCTAGCCTGGGCGAGCTCAAACTACCCCTAAAGTGCCTTTTTTATATAAATAGGCATGAATGGGTGTTTTAAGGGGGTCCAGCATTGAGTAGTGAAGGAAATTGAGAGAAATAAGAGAGAAGAAAAGGAAAGAAGAGGAAACAAAGCTGAGGCGTTGCCGAATCGCGACTTTGATCAATCTCTACATCGTTCTTTGTTTAGTGTTCTTCGTGCGACCGTCAGTTAGTGTTATTTTTAAGATTTGAATGTGATCTATGTACCCTTAGGGGTCCCCCTTGTTGTTTTATGCATATTCATTTTCTCCTTCTATCATCGGTAATCTTTTTTTGTAAAGTTTAATCTTACCTGATCATTAGCGTCATAGTTGTCTTTTAAAGACATTGAAAGTTAATAAAACCAACGCATAACTGATTTTCTCTTCATCAAAGTCACTTGAGATCGTTCAAGGTTCAACGCCTTAACGACCTTTTTTTGTTCTTATTAATCAAAAGTGAACCTTTCAAAAGCATAAAAACAATTTGACACACAAACTTTCTCACCTTAAAAGACTACGTAGGTATGAATTCCTCATCACACCTAAGGATACGTAGGAGCAAGGGCAACACCCTTGTCGACCCCAAAAAAATAAAAAATATAAAAAAGGAAAATACACAATTTTGAAGTCATGTTTTGCACACTCGATTAAAGGTTGTCATCCCTTGTGACAGTCACGTGGGGTGCTAATACCTTCCCCACGTGTAAACAACTCCTGAACCCTTATTTTCAAAATTCACAGACCTCATTTTGGTTTTTCTAACGTTTTCCTCGAATAAACGTTGGTGGCGACTCCCGCTCGTTTTCTCCCTTGGAGATGAACGCTTTGGCTTATCTATTTTGCCTTCACACTCTCATCATAAGCTAGGTTGCGACAATCATGAATCATATCCTCTAAGCAAATTGCAAGAACTGATCAATGCCTTCCTCATATGCAGGGCTCGTGCAAATTTCGTTCATTCAACTTCAATCCATCTAAATAATAACTCTGTGATACTCACAAAGTTATTCCATGCATCAAGATCTCACTTTTTCATTATAGGTGTGGCCTTATCCCATTCAAGAAGACATTTTTTTATGGTAGCTTCATACGTCAAGGTTAAGTTCTTTTGTTAAATTTGACAAAATTTCGGTAGCATTTCGCATTGGTCTCTAAGTACACAACATGAAATCGGTGAGATTAATTCCCCGATAATCAAGTATGCACTCAGAGAACAACTAGAAATGCATTGTACCAGAATTTCATCAAATTGAACAAAAAAATCTTAACCTTAACGCATGAATCTACCATAAAAATATGAGTCTCCCCAAACTGTCCAAACGGGCAATTCAAGATTCAATACAACGATTAATGCAAACTATCCGCAAGAATCGTTGTATTCAATCTCAAACAGAAATCTAAGGTTCACTCATGATGAACAAAAGTTGTATATAAAGCAAAGTACATTCATGACAGACAACAATGTACAAAAGCATTCCTAACAAAAATAATAATCAAAAGTTTATGAAAAACTTTCGTACCTGTGATGATGATCAGTATAGTGTCCAGCAACGAATGTCGTAATCACGATGCAAACAACTAGACAAATAGTGCCTACAAATTAAATATTTCAATGGTAAGTGAGATATAACACAAACTTCGATATATCAAGTAAAATTTGACAAATCCAACATAAATGACAATATAAATCCAAGTGGGTTAATTACAACATACTATTGCAATTGAAATAGTCCCAATGTAACACCAACAACAGCAGAGAAAGCCAAGTGGTTTGGTTCAGCTCCTCTGAAAAATAAGTACCAAAAATCATCAAACTAAAGTTGTATTCAAAAGCCTACTTCTCATAACAAATTCAATTGCACAATTTCTACTTTAAAAATCTGCACTCAATTGCTTCAGTGTTACTTTACAACATATCTGTGTTTATTAGTTCCTGTCCTTATATTGAATCAGCACTTTTGGTTGATGCTCTAGGAATTTCCTTTATTCGTTTATAATTTTCCTGTTACTTTTCTTACTATTAAAAAATAATTGGTCAAGTTCAAGTGACTGCATGTATCCAACTATTATCTTCCATTCAATGAACTCAACATGGTAAACACAAAAGAAATAAAAGGTCTAATGATGGCTAATTTCCTTTATCATAATTTGTTGATTAATTGATGAAGTGAGATACAAGGGAGATAGTGATGATAATAATGAAGTTGATCGAATTGGATTAGTTGTAATCGAGATTGGCCAAAAGGTAAGCCTCAATTCTATTAACTATGTTATTGCAACATATATAGGTCTCAGTTCATGTCCTCTCCTCTGCAATCTTACTAGCTAACCATTAAGAGTATTCTGAGGTACCTCAGTGGAACTATCACTCATGGTCTGCTATTGCAACCAGCTCACATGGATGCTAAAATTTCTCTCCAATACTCAATGTAAGGGGAAAATACAATATATGAGCCATTATAGCAAAAATTTTGTTGGGCAAGTAATTTAGGTCATCCACAAAACCCAAGGTCATGGTTTTTGATGACTTCTTTGGCCAGTTTAGGTGAGGAAATAACAATGACAGGCCTTAAACCTAAGTGAAGAGAAAATAGAGGGTCATATTTCTTTGAAAGTTGCCATAGCTGTAGGCAAAGAGTGGAGTTATCTAATTGGTGTAATTTCCAATTATTGGTAGGCCTTTAGGACCTAAAGGATGGGGTGGTTTCTTGATCAAGGTGCTGAGGTTTTGGATAAAGATCATGAAAAGCACAGGGAGACAGCAGTTTGGGACTACACGTATCCATGGTTTCAACTAGTATTTAAATTACAAATATTCAAATTCCATATTAGCAATCATCACAAAATTAAACAAGGAACAATGAAACAAGGAACAAGCAACCGGCTCAACCTCGGGAGCTGTTTGAGAAAATTATAGTATAACTCTTAGTTTTAGGTGTTGGATCAAGTGGCATCGGAATAATTAAGAAAAGAGGGTTGAATTAATTATTAATGTACCTTGACTAATTAAAACTTATCCTTCATAATATTACTAGATTCAATTAGGCTTTACTACTAAGTTATGTAACTTAAACAAAAGTAAAGCGTAAAAGTAAAGTGCACAGTGGAAATTAAAAAGTGTAGGGAAGAAGGCGACAAACACAAGAATTTTATACTGGTTCAGCAACAACTTGTGCCTACATCCAGTCCCCAAGCAACCACCAGTTCTTGAGATTTCTTTCAACCTTGTAAAATCCTTTACAAGCAAAGATCCACAAGGGATGTACCCTCCCTTGTTCTCTTTGAACAACCAAGTGGATGTACCCTCCACTTGAACTGATCCACAAGAGATGTACCCTCTCTTGTTCTCAGTTACAATAACCCAAGTAGATGTGTCCTCTACACTTACCACAAAGGATGTATCCTCCAATGTGTTAAGACAAAGAATTCTCAGGCAGTTAGTCCTTTAAATCTTTGTAAGGGGAAACAAAAGATATCTCAGGCGGTTAGTCCTTTGGAATTTTTTGTTTTAGGGAAAGGGAAGAATCAAAAGAATTCCCAGGCGGGGTCCTTTGAATTCTCTTGGAAACGGAGAAGGGAGACACAAAAGAATTCAGGCGGTTAGTCCTTTGTTCTTTTGAAAAAGGGAGAAGAGAGACACAAAAAGAATTCAGGCGATCAGTCCTTGTTGAATTCTTTTTGAAAAGGGAGAAGAGAATAAAAAGATATAGCACACTTTTGTTTTCTGCAGAATTTTCACTTGCAGAAGAACAAGGTTTAAAAAAGAAACTTTAGAAAGCATTTTGGCAAAGGAAGAAGAAGAAGAAAGATGAGTAGGAAAGAATTGTAAAGATAGTAAAGGTTTAAAGGTTTCTCAAAAGTTGTTCAAGAAGATGTTGAAAAAAGATTATTGAATGCAAGTCAAGGTCTTGCTTTTATAGACTCTTCATGTCTGGTCAAGAAAACCATTGAAAGAGTTATAACTTTGAGAAAATCATGTCAAGAGTTACATCTATTGACTTTTTATTTAAAACTTGTCACTGGTAATCGATTACCATAATCATGTAATCGATTACACAATGCATTTTATGAAAAGATGTGACTCTTCACAATTGAATTTGAATTTCAACATTCAGATACACTGATAATCGATTACCAATATATTGTAATCGATTACACCATTTAAAAATCATTTGGAACGTTGCAAATTCAGTTAAAACTTTTTGAAATCAAATTTTAGCATTGGTAATCGATTACAGGAAACTGGTAACCGATTACCAGAGAGTAAATACTCTGGTAACTTAGAAAAATTTGAGAAAACTCTTTTGTAAAACAAAATTGTGCTATGTTTGGTTTTCGAAAAATCGTTTTCAATACTTCCCTTGTGAAGTCTTCTTGATTTCTTCTCTTGAATCTTGAATTCATCTTCTCTTGAATCTTGAAATCAACTTCTCTTGAATCTTGAATCTTCTTGATTTCTTCTAATGAATCTTGAAATTAATCTTGATCTTGAACTTGTTGACTCAATCTTGAAATCATTCTTTTGGGCTTTTTGTCATCATCAAAACTACTTGATTCATACTTGAATCATCATCATGAAGCTTGCTTCTACATTAGGGAGCTCAATTGTAGAGCAGCAGAGTTTAACTCCAAATTTCTTGTGTTAATCTCACCTCTCTAACAATAGTACTTTGCAATTATTATGTCTCTGATGTTACACCTTTGTTTCAGTTTGTTGTAACAATCAATTAGAGTTAGATCAACTACCACACTATAAATACTTCAACCTTGTACAGAACAATTTAGAAAGCATATGATTCAGGTTTCCATTCAAATATGTCTGGATTCTCTTTGGTCTCATTTTCTCTCACTTTCGCTCTGTTACTGGATTTCTATTTCTGAAAAAGAATGTGAGTTCTAATGCCAACCTAAGAATGAATTTTGTGAATATCTTGAAGACATTTAATTTATATTCACACAATTAGATGAGACTGTACAAGGAAATAATGAAAAAAAAAAGGAAACCTCAATAAACATAGCCCTTAATTCCTATAATTTATCATATGCTTAATCTTTAATCCATACTAAATCAGTAAATTAGGTTCCTTATGTTTTTTTATCATAATAAAAGCTGAATAGAACAAGAGAAGCTAAAATCTAAGAAAAATTGAACCCATGGCATTAGCAAGCAATAAGTGATGCATGGGTGTAGGACAAGACGAAAACAAATGAAGTTTATCCTCATAATTTGCTTCAGACTATTACACATACAATAAATCAGTTCAAAATTATCAAGGGCATGGTTTTGAGGCTTTACACGTATGAAAATGAAGGGCATGGGTTCTGAGGCTTGGAAGCATGTTTGGTGTCCCCATTAAGCATCCAATGTCTTATGCAAATCAAGCACTTTAACTGGATTCCAACTCTTCCTCAACCATTTATAAGATTCACAAAGTAGTGGGTTTCCCTTTCACACACCTAACCCTTTGAAAACAACCCATTAAACTAAAATTCAGATTTATTCCATTTTATAATATATTACTATTTTCAAATTCCACTTTGCTGATATTTGATTGAGGTGGATGGGCTCTGACAAATTTGGGTGCCCAATGGTTTACTACACCATCTCTTTCTGAGAAATATTATAGATTCTATTTCTGTTCAATATCCTAGCTAATTAAACAAAGGGTGGGGCTTCCAATTGTTAATAGTAAGAGATGTTGGGTATTAGAGACAATATCAGCCCTCTGTCGTAATAAGTGCTTCTCTTAATTAGTTTATTGTCCCAAATCTTCACTTTATAGCCTTAGGAACCGTCTTAAATATAAAATCAAGATCACAACTATAAAAAATATGCTCCAGATTTGGAGTTCCTGGCTCCCTGTGATGGTGCCACCCGCTCCCACTCTCTCACTATAAAATATTTTTCATTATGCTCATTGTTAAGATAAAAGTCTAGTTTTGATTAGAGAATAATACCAAAAACATGCAAGAAACTAAAGGTAAGGAATCTTCAGAAAAATGTAGAAGCCATTTTTGTGATTTTTTTTATACGTAAAATAATGGAACCAAAACTTTTTACAAGGAAAAAATAGAGACACCAACTAGAAGGGCACACACAGACATTGTTGAAAGAAGAACATGGAAATTGAGTGTTCCTATTTTTGTCTTCAATGTTGTACTATTTGCATCAAAAGGTCTAAGTTCTGTCTTCTGAACAGACTCAACTTGCTTAAATAGAAATATTAAAGCCTATATCCCTTCATCATACTATAGGTAAGAAAATAGAATACAACATTACTTATAACAGTAATGGAGATTCTTGTCATTCCTTAGGTTCTTGTTGGTGTTTCAGAAGCAAGGCCTAGGTGCCAATAATAGTTCAATTGCATACATAATTAAGTAATAAGTATTACTTTTGAAATTTGCTATTATAATCTAAAATTGTACACAAGTGAGCCCTAAGTGTCCTATTTTCTTGAACTTAGAGACTCTACAAACATCTAAAACTCTAAACTCATGATTTATCCAGAATTGGGTAGACTTCTTACCCTTTAGAATGACACTCACCAACCTAAAATTGTGCAAAACTTTGATACGAAAGAAGTATATATATGCAAATGTGCTTCAATCCAACAAATGATTTAATCTACCACATATTGTTATCTTTATTTGAAAGTTGTGCATCAAGTCAAAACTTCACCACTTTATAGGCTACACCAGCAAATATTGCTAACAAACAATGCTACTAATAATTAATAACAAAATTGAAACCATAACAAATTCATGACATAATTTACTATGAGATAGTATGCACCCATTAAGCTAACACTCTAAAGCTAGATTGTGCTAGAACCACTGATTATTATGCATTACCAACTACAATAAACTTGAAGGTAAAATACACTTCAAAGTTCAAACCATAAAAGGCTATATTGAATTTGATAAATATATCAAAAAGGTAGTTTTCTCAGCCAAAACCATGTAAAAGATTCAAAATTTAGAAACAACTTCAAGTCTTCAACATGTTCAAAGTTGACTCAAAACCATCTCATATCTTTCATAATTAGTAGAAACTAACCTCAACCTCCTTAAACCCTACATGCAAATTTTGAAAAAAGAATAAAGACAAAGGAGACATATCTATGTCGCAATTAAGATATGGGTAATGAAAATGAAAACCTTTGGCTATCCACACAGTTCAAACCACCTATTAACAAACCAATATAGCATCCAGTTTTTCCCCCCTAAGCCTCACTTTTTAATCTATATAAGCACCAAAACTCGCACTTACTTGTAATCAAAATAGCAACTTCAACTACTGATATCATATCACAAAACAGTGAAGAATTATTAAGGAAGTTTTATTAGTTTGAAACTGCACCAATTTATTGAAGAAAAAAAAATCTTACAAAGACCCAGTGACATAAAAACATATATTGAAAAAAAAAACAAGTTTGCAAAAGCTCACAAAAATGAGAAAAAAAGCAAAACACGTACCTTGTGTTGATCTCGGACTCCAACGGAGGATGCTCCACCTTGCGGCAATGACGAACCCCAATGGCAGTCGCAAACCCCAGCGGCGACGATGGTGAGGAGGAGATGGCGGTGACAGGTCGCAAACGACGGTCACAGGTTGCAAATGAGGTGACAAGTCTTGTGGGTGAAAGAAAGGCTTTGTTTGCGAGACTGAGCGCCCGAGGGGAAAAAGGATTTTGGGTTTTAATTTATGTATAACATAACTGTTAGTCGATGAATACGACTAACTTTTGTGTATAAAACTTGTGTGAATTGTATCAAACTCCTCCAATTTATGGTTATTTTGTAGTGTTGTAAATACTTTTTGTTAAAGATAGGTAATAAATACTTAATACTTCCATTTTGTGTGTTTAATAATCGTTTTCTCTCAATTTCAAGTTAATTAGGCAAGTTTGTGAAGTGCTAATTTTTACCCTCTCGCTAAGCCAATCTTCTGCCTTAGCGAGTCATCCGCTGAGCGCAACACTCCTCGGCTGAGCGTGAGGAAGAATCTGGAAGAAGGATGAGCTGTGCATTTGTGCTAAGCGATGGGTCATCCAGCGAAGCACACCGCTTCAGTCCATTCGCTGAACGAGAAAAGCACGCGCTAAGCCAAAATTCACTAATGCGCGCTAAGCGTGCAAGCACGAACAAAACCACCTATTTAAGCCGGAAATCAGATTTTGGAGAGGAGTTTGGCCTTTTCTTGAAGCTTCTACATGTCTAGAGAGTTCTAGAGAAAGAAAGGTCCAAGTTCTAGAGAGTTTGAGAGATTTTTGTGTGAAGATCTGTAGAGACCGGAGCTTGAAGAGAAAGCCGTCCTGAGAGCTTGAGATGAGTTTGTGAGTGATTGTGAGGTCCTAGAGATGGAGGAGACATCCCCACTACTTGTATTTCTTCAATCCTTCATCTTTCTCTTCTCTTTGTTGTAAAGGAAGCTTCTCAATTATGGAGAGCTAAATCCTCTGTTGGTTCTTCCTTTTAGGTACTTGATGTAAATACCTGTATGTCTATTTAATGATGTTTCGTGTGTTCACTATGCTATTAGAACTTCATTCTATCATGCTTTTACCTTGATCATGTAGATTGATGTGTTTTTAGGATCATTCAATAGTGGAAACCGGTCTGATTCTTAGAACTTGATAGGACAGAGCTAGTTTATCGTATTATCATGAGGGATCGGGGTACGGTAACCTAGTTGTTGTATGTTTGTCTTAATGCGATTCTGGTTGAGTTTAGTCCAACAAGAGGAATCGGAGGATGATACTTGATCAGGATTAGGCTAAACTATCATGAGGAATCGGAGTTTAGCATTTCAGGAGACACCATAAAACACATGAGCATTGTTAAGTAGTGAATATCCTTTTAACATCAGGCACCTAATAGGAAGATCAATGTGTTGTCTACTTGTCTTTACGCATCATTACTCACGTGATTTTCCTTTTAATAGATAGTTTACATACTTGTTCATACTCAACATATCTCTTTTGATACTAGACATCTATTCACTGAAGTAGCTTTACCAAGTAACACAAGTTTCCCGAGAGTTCGATACTCGATTCTTACCGTTTTATATTACTTGCACAATCCGGTGCATTTATCGGATTCGAACAATAACATCGGTTTTTTTAAAGAAAATCGATATTAACCTCAATTGGTTAACATCAGTTTTATAAAAATCCAATGTTAACGTCAATTTTTTAAAAACCGATGTTAACCAATTGTGTTAACATCAATTTTGAAAAAACCGATATTAATCAGTTGACATTAACATCGGTTTTTTAATAACCGATGTTAACGATCTCATGTTAAGATCAGTTTATCCAAAAATCAATGTTAACATCAACTGATTAACATCGGTTTTTTCAAAACTAATGTTACTTAACTCAAATTGTTTACAAAAATGTCACCGTGCTTTTGTTAACATCAATTTTTTCAATAACCAATGTTAATCGTGCGATGTTAAATCTATAAATTCTAGTAGTGAATATTTTGTTATATGTTACTTATATTTTATTTCATTAAAGTCTTTATGTTTGTGTGTGTATGTAATGTCCTTATAATATAAATTTTAAATATTAGTCGTATCAAAATATTCCTGATGTGTTCTGTGTTTGAGTTACACTCGGTGTTTAATAGGAACTCCATGAAAATCTCACGGAGAATAATATATTTAAATTCAAATAAAATGATATACTATCAATCAATTCTAGAGATCTTCAATCCGACAAAAAGCATATGAATCAGCAAAACCCTACACAAACTCCATTAAGATCGGAACAAGCAAGAAGCATGACCCACCAAAGCAAAACCAACAACACAAATCGATTACGGGAAAGGATCGTGAAAATAAGGACAAAGAACTTTCAGAATTACGAAATCGAAATAATTGAATCGAAATCGAAAAGATGAACAATTGGGAGCTAGAAGAAGAAACCGAAACTTAACGCTTAGCCATATTTGAACGCGGGAAAAGCCTGGTCAAGGGGGTTTATATATATAGAAGATGAGGGTCAGGATTGACGGGTGAGATTACGCGGTTGGTGGAAATTTTAACGGTGATGATGCAATTAAAGTAAAGTCATTGACGCGGCTTTCTAATGGCGGTGGAATGCTGAATAAGATTTCGTTGGACGCGACTTAGAATGGACGCTAACACGCGCTAGAAATATAACTATCATGATGGACTTTTTATATCCTTAAATAAATAATAAATAATGAAGGATAAAATAAGAAAATTAACTGTTGTAATAAAAATCTATGTATCGGTTATCATATTTTATTAACTATTAAAATTTATTATTTATTATTTTAAATTATTTTTCTCAACTTAAGACAACTAGATCCTATTGCAGCCTTTAAGTGGTTGCATAGACTATTTTAATTGTGAGCATTACATATATAATTTTTTAGACCAATTGTATAGATGAGTTTTCAAATACTTAAGGGGCGGTTTGGTTTGAGAAAATAGTTTTTTACTTTTATTTCTTAAAAATAATTTTGCGGAAAAATTGTGTTTGAACTTTTTGAAACTTGTGTTGAAGGACAATTTTTTTTTTTGTTCCGAAGAAAATTTTTCATGAATTTTTCTACGAGAAATTACTCATAAATTTCTTCAAGGAAATATATTATCGATATATTTGTCTCCGAGAAATTACCGCTGGACAAATTTGGGGTTAATTTATGACGTACAAATCCAAAGGAAAACATAACATCTTTGACAAATTTTGTAGGTCAATAAAAATTTTTTGTAGTGCATTCATTAGACACATTATACATACTTAGATAGTCTACCGAGTTCAATTAAGTCATTTAAAACATATTCAACTAATTATATGTAGTTATAACTACTACAAATTTATCATTCAACATCGTCAAATCTACATCGGTTATTAAAAAACCGATGTAGTAAAATATGCGGTGGCATTTTTGCAATTTAAATCAACTTTTTTAGAGTGTTAACAGCGGTTTTATAAAACCGCCTTTGATTTAAATGTTTCGAAAGCGGTTTTATGAAAACCGTATTTGTTTCTAAGCTCACTACTGCGGTTTTAATTACGACCGTCTTTGAATTCATAATATTTTAATTTATTTTTCATTTTCATTTTCTAACGTTGAGAACACGACTTTTCATTTTCACTCCAGAGAGGGTTTCGTTTCTGGCTCCTCCTCTGGTTCCTCTTCCCCTCCGCCACCATCCTTCAAACCCTTGCGCTGTCCAAGCCAAGCGCCACTTCATCCAAGGCGTGCAGCTCCTCACCCAAGCCAGAAGATCCAAAAGCGCTTCCACCGCAACCTCCCTCGCCAAACAGGCCCTAGCCGAGGCCGAGAAGGCCCTTACGCTCGACTCCAAGGATGCCGCCTCGCACCTCCAGGGCTTCAGTACCAACGCGCTGGATGCTCTCGACGCCGCGTTGTCCCCTCTCGCCGCGGGGTCCCTCGCCGAGGAAGAGAGGGGTGACGCGTTGCTGAAGAGGGCGGGGCTCAAGATTGCGATGAGCGGGCGGCACATTGACCGATGCTGGCCGATTTGACCGAGTCGGTGAAGCTGAGTCCGTGAAACGCGAAGGCGTGGTGCATGTTAGGGGAGTGCTACGAAGGAAACAAAATGGGAGAAGAAGCGAAGAAGGCTTATGTAGAGGCTTTGGAGTTGGAGCCACAGTCAAATGTGGCTCAAGAAGCGCTCAGCAGGTTGGGTTCGAATGATGTGAGGTTTAAGATGAGATCGTTGTGGAGGCCCTAAAGAGGGTTGCCAGAAAGATCGGTCTCGGTTGTACGGGCTTGGATGTTTCAGAATTTCCTGCACCTGTGAGTTTCAACCATAGAAGATCTCATTATACATGAAATGAACTTAAAGAAATTATTTATTTATTATTTGATGATGAATTTTCAAGTATCCTAAAGATGCAGAGAACTTTTTACTTGCAGTAAAAAGTAGGTTGACGAGAAGTCAGGTATTTTACCGGCCTACTACTAGTCTTGTTGTTTGTTACTTTGCTTAAAGAGCATATTCTGATATGCTTGGTTTGGTTGTGTCTTCAAACAAACTCAGGTATCCAATTGGTTTATAAATGCTCATGTTCGGCTGTGGAAACCTATGATTGAAGAGATGTATGCTGAAATGAATAAAAGAAAAGCCTATCGAAATGAAGAAGGAATGCAGAGCAACCATGGAACTAGGATAAGCACGAGCAATGAAAGGTTTAATCAGTGTCAACTATAGGCGAACAAAGTCACATGATGAAAATTCATACTAACTCGTTCGTTTTAGCATGATTTTTTTTTCTTATATTGCAGTGCAGTCTCGGAAATTAGATTAAGGGTATAAGTTGTAAGTGCCGGTTAAATTGCTTATGAAAATTCATGTGTAACATATGCTTGTCCCTTTCTAATTTATGTTTATCTAAATCAAATGTTTTTATGTAGACCTTCCTGCATTTATCTTATATGGAGTTTAGAACAAATTCGTTGAATTGCTTAAATGAAATGCACTTAGCTGGGCATATATTTATATTTATATCTATTTATGTATTTATATACATTTCAGAATTAATTACATTTAGAGAAACACAACTTTTCAAGTTAGTTACTTTTCTGTATCCTGCCTTTTGAATACATGGCTGATATATGTTGACAGGGAAATTCAGACATTTACTTGTGGTGGAGAATGGAGAAGTTTTGGGTTTACTAGACATAGCAAAGTGTTTGCATGATGCCATTGCCCGTATGAAAAAGGCAGCTGAGAAAGGAAAATCAATTGCAGCAGCTGTTGAAGGAGTTGAAAAACACTGGGGAACCTGAGGTTCTGCTTTGTAGACTATATCCTTTTTAGAATCTGCATTTTGTTTTGAAGCTGTTAAATGCTAGTTTTGGTTTTGGTCCTCACCCATTTTTTACTTATCTTCATTTGATCCTGGTAGTTGTTGAAACTTGAAACCATGGGTGTATTCTATGTACTGAATCAAATATGATAAAAAGGAGATACAAAAACATTGAAATATAAAAATGCTATTTATGATTTTAAAAGAACAAATCCTAACCTCTCTGATTTAGTCCTTTCGAAACATAAGCTAACCTGTGAGCATACATCATAAGCTAACTTCTCTGATTTATTTTGCCATCAAACATGTATAGTCAATAATCTTATATTAGTAGTTTGATTAATTAATCTATGCATCATTAGCTCCTTTGAAGAGAATTCGATGCCTAACCTTAGTCCACTAGCATTAATGGCTGGTAAGTGGTAAAAGAAATATGAACATAATTGTTGTTAGTTTAAAGATTTTCACTGTGTACTGAAAGTGTAGCAATTTTTGCTCTAGTTTCCTCTGGTTTCTCGGAGTGGAAGAATTCGGAAGCTGCTGTTAGATGCAAAAGATTCAAAAGTTTTACGCATAAGTCTCCAAATGTGGCAGGTGGTGCAAAGGCATTTGAGGTAGCTTCCAAGTTTTTCCATGGAATCAATGTTGAGTTCACCCTCTATAAACAAAGCTCAATCATAAAGGTGTAACTAGTTCATATTTCTGCCTTGGCTCAAATGTGAACAATTCTATTGTATTTTTTAGTTATCTTTTGCTTTCTCACTTGGTAGGTTGCAATAGACTAGCAGATTCAGACTTCAGCCAAATTTGAGTTATCTTTTTCTTTGTTTGGTGAGTAAGGCAGTGCTTTGTTTTTGCCACATTTGTTGTTTTTTATGTGTATAATATTATGTATTGCATCTTGATCAGGAAGATGGGGTGGATATTTACTGCACCTAGTTTGTTCATTTTATAAGCGGCTTTCTTATTCTAAGTATTTCAGAACTAATGCATACCATCGACATCCTAACTCTTCTTTCTCAGGGTGAGACAATATATCCATGGGTTAAAACTGTCATAACAACAGAAGAGCCTTAAATGTAAGAATTAATGTCTCATGTGAGAGACATGTGACTTATGTAGGGACTAATAAGTAAATAATTAACGATTAAGAGCTAAATTGTAATTGGGTTTAATAGGAGAAGTTTCTAGGGTTAACTGCTACTTGATGGGAGTAGTGGTTATAAAAGGGGCTTAATACCCACTAACGTGAAATAAGGTCCCCTTCCTGACCAGAAAAGTGTTTTCTCTCACTCATAGCCATCACTAACGGAGAGAGGCAGAAAAGAAAGGGCAAAGGAAGTGAAATCTTATTTCTCTCCTCTTTCAAGGAAATCAAAGTGCACCGGAGAGAAGTTCCTATGGAGAAAGGTACAAGTCTTCCTATGGAGAAAGGTACACATCATTATCTATTGTTGTTTATTGATTGTTTGTGAGAACCATAGGTTTCAAGATCCTGTTGTTTCCTATCATTGATAGTCTAGGAAACCCCTTAAGAATTTTTACATTAAATTCCCAAAACAATCTCTATGATCTCTCTCTCTATAAGTACATATTTGGTTTTCATGGTTTACTTAAATTTTAGTTTTGATCTTTATATTTTAAAAGTTTAACTTATGGTCTTTATGATTTTGCAAATTTACATTTTGATAATTTGATCTTTATAATTTTATTCTTAGTTTTGATCCTTATAGTTTTATTTTGTTGTACTTTTTTTAGGTTTTGGTCCCTCTAGTATACCCAACGTTCACATACACAACACAACACACACCTAACTTGTTTATGAGAGCTATAAGTCACCACCTTCTAGTTTCACTACTCGATTGGAGAATCTCTACCTCACGATCTCTTTTTTCTCTTAGAACCATCATGTCACAATCTGATCATTCCTCTGCTTTTACCACACCCAGATTAGTTCTCAAGAAGGTTTTGGCCAAATCTCAACATGAAGGGGATGGAGCTGTTGTTAGAAGAGGGATTGGAAGGTATTCTTAATCTTGGATTTTACTATTATGCGTTAACTTGGTTTGGTGGACATTTCCTTTCATTCTTGTATTTTAAAACTCCTCTTATGGGTGGTAGGTGTATTCATGGTTTTATTGATTTGATTTTTGTATCAGGAGCGAGTTGAAGAACTTGGATCCCTTCCTAATGTTGGATCACTTCTCAGGTAGGTACATTCATACATACATACAATTGTGTTTGTGTGAAACCTTATTGGTTGAAGCCTACTTTGGTTGACCTCCCTTTGTCCTGTTTCTGTTCCTTGCGTCTTTGACTTTGCAGTATCTCCCCCAGCAGGATTTCCGGATCATCCACACCGAGGTTTTTAACTCATATTTTCCTCGTTTTGTTGTTGGAAACTTTGTCTATTATTATTCTGTTTCCTTATATTTTGATTTCCTTCTTGTTTTCAGGTTTTGAAATCGTCACCTACATGCTAGAGGTACACGTGGTTACATTTAACCTTAAATTAAATTGTGCCTGTTGTCTTCGGCCAAAGCCTATATATTCATTGCAATTATAAGAGAGTTATTAACTACTGATTCCAGGCTTGCTAGCATGATTCTTGGCGATTTTAGTTTGATTTACTGTAGTTTTTTTTGTTTTGATTGGGCGTTCTGTCCCTCATGTCTATCGAAAACTAAAATAAACTTTTGTCTAATCTTTTATGCTTGCAGCTAGCTGGCATTCTTTTGGATACTGCGAATCTAAGGGACCCTCGTTGCTCCTCTAAAGATAAGTACATGGCTTCATTATTGATCAATGGTGCTCCTCTAATCACAAGGTATTGACTTTTACATTTTTATAAAGGTGAATTTGGCCTATCATTTCATTTCACAAATGACAATATATACATATCACATTCCCTCTCTAAGTGGTACTGCATGCTGACTGTCGGCAGAGTAGATCGAACTATTGTTCTAATAAACTACTACAATATAAAGTTTCAGTTTAAGAAAAAGAATTAATAATATTTGATTGTATCTCATGTGAAAATTGGTCAAGGTTATTGTGGTCTTGAATCATGTAATATTTTCTTGATTATAAGTCACTTTTTACAAAAAATATGGCTTTGATGTTTTTTTTTTAAAAGTTTATAAACTAGTATCAACTAGAGGTGTTTTTGATTAGGTTATATTAAAAAAAAGTCATTGATCTATCATAAAATACATTTTGATTCAGTTTGAATAAGTTTTTTTTTTATATAAAAAATATAACATATATAATGTTAATGCGATAATAATTGCATAGTATAATTAACTCTGAGAATACATATGGTAAGGTATTTTCATTTTATTAATGTTTAATTTGCACACTTTTTTATATTTTATATATGAATGTGGGACACTATATTAATAAAATTTATTTATTTGAGGGGGGTAATAAACCAAAAAGTGCAGATTCAAGGTCAGTGCAAATTGGCATGAGTTGTATCGGAATTTCAATCGGACAGCTTCTTTCTCACGCAGAAAATCTAGCTCAAGAAATAACACGCTTCCAGTGTACGCGACTCTGACATAAAATCTCCGTTATTGAACTAATTAAAAGTTTCCATTTGGTTTTGGAAATAGAATATCTTTTTTTTTAATGGTGATAAATATCTCATTGTTGATAATTATATGCATTTCTTACTTTCAACCCCTTTTATTATTATTGTGCTTCAGTATCTGAGAAACTTCGAGCACTTATTGTCGTTTCGGGGTATTATAACGATGAAAAGAACTTCAAGGTTTGTTTCTACTTTCCATACTAATCAAACTCCAAATTAAGTCAAAACATTAAGATTCATTGCATCTTATATTTTATTAGTGTTTCTTCGATGATTACATCTATGGCTGTAAAAAAACCGAACTGAATTGATTTTGAATTGTTTTAATTAGTTTGATTTTATATTTAAATTGTCAAATTGATTTAAATACAAAATCGAAATGATTTTAAAAAATTAGTTTTAAATTGAATTAATTTTTAACTAATTTTAAACTAATTCTAAGAGTCAAACCAGTTTTAAATTGATTTTCAAATTAATTTTTGAACTATTTTTTTTAAATAAAAAATATTTAAATAAAAATCAGTTCAGTTAATTGAACTGATTTTATAGAAACAATTCAATTAATCAAATTAATTTTATAAAATAATACACTAATTTTTTCTTGAACTAATTGAAAAAAAATTTATTCAATTTAAGTTCAATTTCAATCTAATTTTTTTAACACCTCTAATTACATTCTAATTTTTTTTAACACCTCTAATTACATCATATGTATGAGGAACCTAAATAATGTAAACAAACGCGTACTACTACTACTAGGTGAAAGATTATTTACTTGGCTTTAAGTATGTAGAGTGAATTATTAGTGTTGAAGTATAGGTAACATGTTTTGAGTAATGATATCAACTTTCAATAAAAAGGTGACATACGGCATGCTCCCAATGTTATTGTAACATTGTGGGATTTAGCAGAGAGGTTCAGATATTTGTAACCTTATCCATGTGATCAAATAAGTTTTTATCATGTTACAGGACTATGAATTATAGAACCGCTCTTATGTTTTACTTTTTTATACTCCAGCATGGCATTTTATCTGGCCAAAATTTGACTATACTATTTTTGTTTCTCAATGACATAAATTAATTTAGGTTAAGCATGTATACTTATTTTGATTAGTACTAAATTTTACGATGTTTTTTTCAGCTAATATGTTTGTCTTTATTGTACCTTTTCATAACATAGTCTGATAATACATAATTATATTTTTGGGGGAAGAATACATAACTAATTTAGCTTCGATATGTAATTATCTTGCTTAGTACGAAATTTTATCAACGACGTTTTCTACTAATTAAAATTAGCTTTACTATTGCAGTCCTCCTCTTAATGTATCACTTGATGTTTAATTTTGGCTTATTCGTGCCATACAAACTGAACATAATTTCTATAAATATGTTTGTTTAGAGAGAAGTTTTAATATCTATGGAATCTGCAAAGCAATTGGAGAGTTTGCTCTTCTTCTTCGATTTCAATGCTTCCCGGCTGCCACTCAAGAGCTTACACTTTCCAGGTTGGTTTTAGCTTTTGACTCATAAAAGGCTTAATTGTATTTGATTCTTTTATGAAATAATTTTAAGATGACGGACTGTTATTTGATAAATTGCCGATTCGAGCCCACATGTGAGTCCTTCATAAATGTTTTTTTATTTATTTATTAGGATTGCAAGCTTTTCTTATCTTGAATTGAGGCATTATTTCTTTATCTTAAAATTTTATTAACAAAAAATCATTTCGTTTCTTTAAGAAAATTTAAAATAAGTTTCTAAATATTTATTGTTATTTTAATTTTTAAACATGTGTTAATATTAATAGTTAGGTTAATATTGTTCTAAAAATATTGTTATTTTAATTTTTAAACATGTGTTAATTTTTAAACATGTGTTAATATTTTCATTTTAATTCTGAAAATATTATATTTTCAGAATTTATTTTCTTTTTTAAATTATCCAAAAGCAAGCTGATTTAGATACACAGCATAAAAAATCTTCACCATTGCTGAATCTGGTTAATGTGATACACTCTATATTGCAATCTGTTCTAAGAATTCCAATCACAAAAGAGGAGCTCCAGCATAAGATACTTATGAACTCTTTGGATTTTGTTGAGATTAGTATGTTCTAGCACTATTGTTTACAACATACATGGTTTCTTGTTGATTATTATCAATAAACTCTAGCCAATTAATATTCTCATCGCTATAGGAGAAGTTGAAGAACAAATTGAGTATCTGGAAAAGTTGGTGCCAAACTGGATCTACAAGAAATTGGTTGTTACAGGACATACTGTGTACTGATGAGTCCCTTTTAGGAATGTTGATCATATCTAAATTAAATATTGTAGGCCATTAAGTTAGAATTAATTTTATTTTGTTGTGTGTGTTGGGGGGTGAGGGTTAACATGAAAGTAGGCAGGTTCTGCTTATTAAAATTAAAGAAATGTTGAGCCACTTATGCTTTCATGAATACATCATACGATGTAGTTTTTTGTGTTGAGCCACTTATTTTCTCGGTCTAAGGAAGTAACACCTCATAAAGGTTTCTTACATACCTCACATGTTTCTTTTCATGGGTGAGATAATAAGTAGCAATTGACATATGAAGCCAACAATTTTTTTGTAGATCAATGTGTGGGGTATGTAAAATTTTGTATTACTATGATACTTGCACATGTGCTTTTATATTAGTTTAGTGGCTCAATGGTACATATGAGGGTTTGGTCCTTTCTCATATGCATTCCCCCCCCCCCAATATCTTTTATATTAGTCAATACTATTTTTTAATTTGCTTTTATGCTGACTTACTTTTTTATTTTCATCTACATATAGTGCAGAAGTGGCCATGGAAGCTGCAATAGCAGGTGGCATTTCAGTTGTGAGTATACTTTTGATGTTCTTTTATTTTGAGTCATATGTATATAACTCAGGACATTTTATATGGCCTGTTTTGTCTAATTTTTAAAATTGGTCCTACTAGTTAATTACTTTAAATGCTTTTTGGGCCATATATATGTTAATGGTGTGCTTCTCATCATCTATTTTCTTTTTACATGTAGTTGGAGATTGTGGTGTCGACCTCAGGTGTGTTTGAGGTTGTTTACCTAAATTTTTCTACTTCCTTACTAGTCTTGTTCTTAGATTTAGAATTCATATGCTTGAGATTGTGGTGTCGACCTCAGGTGTGTTGAATTTCATTATTTGTATTGTATTACATATAAGCAATGTAGCTTCTTGTACTAATTTAACCTGAGTAAAAAAAATATTCATATTCTACATCGGTTCAATTATAAACGATGTAGAAAATATCCTCATTCTACATCGATTAGGCGATAAACGATGTAAAAACTCTTCAAATTCTACATCAGTTGATTGAAGACCGATGTAGAAACCTTTCCATTCGTATCCATTCTACATCGGTTTTAGTGATAAATGATGTAGAAAATCTCCTCATACTACATCGGTTTGACGATAAATGATGTAAAAACCTTTCATTTTCTACATCGGTTGATAACCGATGTAGAAACCTACCCATTCAACACCGTTTTCAGCCTTAGAACCGCTGTAGAAACCTACGCATTCTACATCAGTTGTAGCTATACAACCGATGTGGAAAAGCCACCCTTCAAAGACGGTCATAAAACCGATGTTGTGATTCAACGACCCCGAGTTACCACCACGCGTCATAACCGATGTAGAAAGGTCGTTAGAACCGATGTAGAAAGCCTTTTTTTTTAGTAGTGATTATGAACAAATGATTAATGTAATAAAATTAAGGTTAAATTGTTTAAATATTATTTAAATTTAATCTTTGAAGAAAATAATTTTTTGTCATAATTTATTTATCTCTCAAGTTGAACTTTAGATTAGTCAAAATCTATTTTTTCTTATGAATTAAAGAGTTAAATACAAAAAAATATAATTTTCATAAAATACGAGCTCACATTAGATAAAGAAACATAAATTTTCAACAAGAAAAATAAATTAAGAACAATTAGTAAGTATCAAGGTTATTAAAATTGGATCCTCGATTCAATTGGTTTGATGGTTTGACCATGAATCGTTCTTGCATCCGATCCAAATTATGCGTTTTTATACAACTTTAAACTATAAGTTGATCTGAATTAATTACTACAAGTTGTTACTTAAAAAACAAATATAATATTTAAAATTAAATCATAAAATAACATCAATTTTTAAGAAAATTGTTGTTGTTATTTACTTATCAATTTTTTTGAAAAACCAATATTGGAAAAAATAAAATAATATTGGTTATTTAAAAAAAATTGATGTTATTTTTTACTATGATAACATCAATTTTCAAAATGTTAATGTTAATAATTAACGTTAATAGTTTTAACATCGATTAATAATCATTTTTAATAATCAATATTTAAAATGTATTTTCTAGTAGGGCAATAAATTAATAATCTGTGGCTATTAAAGATTTGGTCTGCTTTTCTCTTTCGAATATTATCATCACATTTGATTTCTCGCACTCTCCCCCAACATAATCTACTGCACTTTAGTACCTATTTTCTGACTACAGAAATTAAATAAAGATCGATCACAATTAGATAAACTACGTACATATAGAAACCATAAGTAGGTAATTCTTCTAGTTCCTTTGATCAATAATGATGTGTACAAACTGACAAAATAAAGATGAGGTTATTGATTTAGCAATCATAAATGCGAGTCATGCGTGTTCAATATATAGTACTGTTGTTGGGCTTAAAGGGCAGTAACAATGGTGATTTTCACAACGCATTGAAGTCTGTGTTTCCATCAACTTATGGCACTTGATGATATCATCCTGCAAGAAGAAAAGAAATACCTCAACAAAACTGTACGTAAATTATTATTATATATCAATAAAAAAAAGTACAATTAGAAGCATAAATATAAATATTCTCTTAATTAATTATTACCTTCTGACTTTGGTTTAAGATACTCATAATATAAGCAATGTAAGTGTCTGATTTTGGTGGAAATAACTGGTCTAGAGTGCACCACAATGCAGATATACCAACAATGCTTGGCCTGAATTCCAGCATTTTCTGATCTGCAACATGGTTTGGACATAAATTAACAAGCAAAATGTTGATCTCTTCTTGGTGAAGAAACCAGTCATTGCAAATATTGAAATTAATTTGCCTTCCTCTTTGTTGAAAAAATTCAAATTTCACATTGATTAAAAATAATATTAAAATAAAGTATATAAGTAAAAAATAATCATCATTATATAATCTAATTTTGAAATTAAGATAGATCCAAACTCATATTATTGTATCGTATTAGAGCTTATAATCCATTAATAAATCATTTATCATATTATTCATACATCAAACCTAAAAGTATTGAGTAGGATGAAATGGATCGAATAAAATTAAGTCTCATATTGATTAAAGATAATGTCAAAATAAAATATATAAATGGACAAATCTAATCATTTTAATTAATTCTTTAAATCTCATGAGAATATACCACTTCTTTTCTCATTTTGGTTATTGGGTAATGACCATCATGATAGCTATAATTTGAAGGATGAATTAGGTATACAAAAAGTGTCTCTAAATAGAATAATGTCACAAGCTATAAGGATAGTTTAAATTGTATACTATTCCTAGTTGCCTACACATGCAAAATCCGAATAAATATGAATGTTATAACATCATTAAGAACGCAACCACACAGGAATTGTAAAATTGCAATTTTATTACTTATCAGCCTGCACTATATCTTATCTGATAATAAAGTTATTTTTACATTAATTTCTTTTATATCTACCCTACACACCCTATTATGCTATAAAATCAATCTTTAATTATACTCTTGTCATTTTTATCTTCTCTCTACATTTTATTTAAAAATCTAAAGAAGTGTATGAAAATAATGTGAAAAACACTTTTCCAAACTAATTAAGGACTTGGTTCTTTAGAAAATGTTTCTTATTTTCACTTTTAATTTTAAAAATGGTATAGCTTATTTTTATTTTCAAAGGTTTATATAAGAGATAGTGAAAATATAAATAATTCTTCCTTATTTTCATTATTTTTATTTGCTATACAAATCCTTGAAAATAAAATAAAAGAATAAAAAAATTCTCATGATCAAAAAGACCCATAATAATTAGCACACATACCTAAAGTAGCTTGGATAAGGAGATCAATGACTCGTGAAATAAACTTCTCATGAAGATGAGGTTCCAAGAAACCAACACTTAGCATTTCTACAAAAGAAAAACTTGTCACAGAGTTAAGGCGCCACCCCAACACCTTCAACAGGATCAGCTCCATTTTCAAAATTACATTTGATTGGAATGAGTAGTCCAAATTCTCCACCTTCAAATTAAAACAGCCACACCAATCAACTTTTATCAGTATATATTCATATTATTAATAGATATTCTAGTCATCATTTTCAACTAATTAATCACATTAAATTTATCAATTAATTATATTATAATTCCAAAATTATTCTTTCCTTATCTTTCTATCTACTTAGTTATGTAAAAAGAAAATAATTAAATAAGGATATAAAAAAATAATAATACATCTAAAAATTAGAAAATAATCTTATAAAAAATGATAAACAAATTTTTTACAATAATCTTGTAATTAGGAACAAGGTAGTACTATATAATATTATATTACTCTCCATTCCTTTTTTAATCTGTCTTTTAAGGTTATTTTATAGAAATGCAATAAATTTTCTTGATTTTAATAAAATAGTTGTAAAATTTCTTATTTTTATCCCTTTCTTTACTACTTCACAATAAATGCATGAATAAATTAATTAAAGATTATGATACAAGTGAAAATATAATTGAAAAAATAATAATTAATGTGATTTTGAATTTTGCAAGCATAGGAACAAAAAATCTCCAAAAATATCACAATTAAAAAGGAACGAGGTAGTACATGATGGATGTAATGAAAATTAATAACCTGAATTTCATGCAACGAAAGTGCTGACATCTCATTGAACTTTATGGCAATTGATAAACATGCAATAGAAATCAATTCAAGCATCCAGTATTCCCAATCCTGGTATATATATACAAGTAAGGCTTAATTATTAACTATTCTCAATTCTCATATATATTCAGAAAAGTTATTAACAAATGTTGCAAACTGGTCAATAGCCCGCAATCCTTACATGGCATTGACAAATGGATACAAAGCGATCAAGATAATTAACAGCCAAGAAGACTGTCCCAAAAGAAATATTAAAGCGACTTCTACACTGCATACACATGAGAGAACCAAGTGGAAGAAAGTTAATTATTGAGTAATGATGTACTTTGTTCAGCAAAAATTGACAGAGAAAAGTACAAAGCTAAGGACATTTAGTCTGAGAAATCAATCATTTTCTTTCCCTATTTACACAAATGATTACAAATGTCATCTAATTTGTATTTTATTTTTTATTTTTAAAAAATATTTGTGCAAACAAATTAAAGTAAAATTTTCTAAAATTATTATGAAAATAAGAAACAATGATATAGAAAATATTTTCACAAAAAAGATCGAGCAGCTATATATATGAGTTAAAGTTTGAAAGTACTCCAAAGGAAACTTATATACCTTGATAAACCATTGAATAACTCTACACCTAGGAAAAATCAAATTGTTGGAGTGTAAGTACTTTGTGTAGTCAGATTCGGGCAAGAAAGAGACCTCCTTCTCTAGACACACTGCAAAAGCCTCTTCAAACTCTTCATTTTCATAACTCTTTAGTGCAACAGGGTCACTAACTTCTTCAAAAGTATTTGAAGACTTTGAAAGCCACACCTCATCACATAACAAATTATCCATACATACATATGCCATGAATTGAAAGCTAAAACTTAATAACGTGCATGTGAGCCTTTTGGCTGGCACAAATTCCCAGGCATGCAAAGGAAAAATAACTAATTACTTTATAAGTAAAGGTATACGTTATGTATTTTTTTTTCTATCAGAAAGCCAAACACATAAGGGTATGTTTGGATATCTGTTGGAATGGCGTTGAATGGAAAAAACACATTTTCCAATGAACAAACGGAAAAACAATGTAAGTATGTGAGTTGAAAGTAGATCAGTTGGAAGAAACTGAAATCCAAACACACATTTAGTCAATTAAGAAAGAAGCTTGAGTTTACGGCTAAAGATGGGAAAGTTGTGAAACACAAGGAGGGTTGTTAATTATCATATTATCATTGGAGTGTAACATGGAGGTCCGCTCTCGAATGGTGGTGCGATATATATAAGTTACATTAATATATATGTTTTTTTTATAGAAATTAAGATTGGAGAGCTTGGTGGGGTAGTTATGGTTGGTACAAAGTGGCAAGGAGATGTTAAAGAGAGAGAGGGAAATAAAAAGAAGGACACGTCCCGTATGAAATGGGGTAAATGCAAGAGTGTATTTCTTGTTAATTTGCCACCCTAGCTAACAGTGTAGTGCGTGAACGCACGAGGAGGAGGTTGTCCTTGTGCATGTGCGCATAAATGTTTGCCCATTTTGTCTCTCTAATGCCTAGTGTATACGGTAAATGAATTACTACTAAAGACTAAAGTAGTGTAATTTTATGAATGTCCTAATCTATTTTTTTTAAGCTTGCATTTTCCCAACAGTTGACACAAGTGGTATTGATCATTGGACATGAAATAAATCATATTAGAAGAGGAATATTTATTTTGTGTGTGCTTAAGGTCTTCCATGAAAATTTATCACTACTTTTGACAGAAAAAAATAATTAAAAAACGCATAAAAGTAACACAGGATGTTCTAGATAAAACTCACTATGAATTAAAAATTGATACCATTTATTAATTGGTTATAAATGGGTAGTAAAGTATTTTGTATCTATGAATATCACTACATAAAAAAGGGTATTTTTTGCGGCACAAATCTTTCAATAACTCCCAAAATCCATTGGCAATTTATTATTTCTAATGGATTTCTGACGAATAAAAATCCGTCGATAATATGCTCGTAGGAAATACCAACCAATGGAATTTTATGTTCGTTGGTAATTTTCGACAGATCTATTTATCGAAAAGAGGTCGTCAGTAATTTCCAACGAATATATCCATCAAAAATACCATCAACCTTTTTTCGACAGATATATCCATCGAAAATTACCGATGGAAATATATGTGGGAATTTTGATAAACAATCATTATTTGAAATATAATAAACATTTTTAAAAATAAAAGAGCATGCAAGATAATGGTCTCACATGTGTCTCTCTAGATTTATCGTTGACAAATTGACTAGTACCCTTTCATAAATGAACTGTTGAAAGACCTCATCAACGTATGCAGATCGACCTAGCTCCTTTGACTATTTACAAACATTATATATAAAATAAACATTAAGTGATAAATTAAACAAGTACAAAGAAATATGTATTATAATTTTAATGTACATACCAAGCGAATGACGTGATCTTACTAGCTAATAGAACCACCTGTGTGCATACATACCCTTTTTAGATGCCCGGTTTTTTTTTTTTTTTTTTTTGCCTGTGCACACTTGGAACAATAACCAGGTGCATTCCAATGTGATGACAAATCGTTCCAGACATGACCTCCAATCCAATATGGCCTTTTATTTTTGTTTTGGGCATCTGAAAGTCCGTAAGAGACTTTCAAGTTAAAAGCTTTCTTAATTTCATTTTCTTCCTCGAGTCTCCATACCAATTTTGTCTAAAGTATCACAAAGTTATGAAAAGGCACACAATTAGTAAAATACCAGTTTTATAATTTCAAATCAAATAAAACAAAATCAGCATTAGTTATTATTGATTTCCAACACAAATGAAGGATATCAAATATATAGCACAAACGAATTAATTAAGCTAAAGCAAGCTAAACAAAAATGACCATTTACACCCCCATAAATTTTATAAATTAATTTTCTACCTAGTTTCTTACACATCTTGGATAGCTTCCATGACCCAAGCATCATAACATAACAATCACAAAACCAATTAGACTAAAATAAAGTAATGACTAATGGTAGTAAAAACAATTAGAGTAAAAAGTTATTTTCGTCCCTGAATGTGTAGAGCATTGACAAATTCATCCCCGAAAGAGAAATTCAAATTTTATTCCACAAAAGGGAAAAAGGTGTGAAAAATCCATCCGACCATTAACTTTTGTCTGTTACCGTTAATGAAAGAGCCTACATGGTACAAAGAGATGAAAATGTCACAAAAATGATTGTCAAAATGACTGCTGAATAGATTGGACCAAAATGCAGTAAGTTTTTATTGGACTAATTTGTCATACCCCAAATTTCATTTTATTTAAAGATAAAATATAATTTAAACTTTATCTTTCCCCCTTTTGTGATTGAAAAATTTGTAATGATTAGTATATTATTACAATGTTTATTTTGGTACGCTAGTAGACTGTTTAATTTGGCAAATTTCTATTGAGATAATATTAGATAATGATAAAATCAAGTTGAGTCTTATTTTTTTTATAAGGATTAACTTAATGTGGTTATGCATTTTTGTTTGAGTCCCATATTTTGGATAAGATACTGTCACATTAGAAATTTCAAAACAACAAACAGATTATTATTATGTTTGTTCTAACTTATATTTGTTTCACTATTTTTTTAAGTGTTCATTGTAATGTTATGCTTGCAACAATAAAAAAATGAAAGGAAGATGAAGATTAAATTATACTTTATCCTTAAATGAAATGAAATTTGGGATCTGACAAATTAGTTCAATATAAACTTATTGACATTTTGGTCAAATCTATTCAACAATCATGTTGGTAATCATTTTTGTGACATTTTTTTCGCTCTGTGCCACTTAAGCTCTTTCATTAACGATAGCATACAAAAGTTAATGGATGGATGAATTTGTCGCACTTTTTTCACTTTCGAAAACTAAAATTTGAATTTTCATCTTTCAGGGATAAATTTGCCAGCACTCTATACATTCAAAAAAGAAATGACTATTTACCCAAAAATTAACAACAAATAAAAAGCAGACTGGGCTTGAACATAGAGCCAAAACAAAGGGAAAGACCCCAATTTCTCAACCCAGATCCAGTAATAATATATGTCAGATTAACCTTGATTTCCTATGCAACATATTGTTTAATTGCTTCTATATGTCAGATTTTTATTTAATTTTCATAGAGATCAAGTTATGGATACTGCTAGATATGGTCCTAAGCTAAATTTCATCTAATTCTTGAAATACTTCTTAGGATTGTTAACTCAAGTTCTTATAGTTTAGCAGCCAAGAAGTCTCTTCACTTTACTGTCAATAGTTTTGTCCAAGAGATTGAACTACCTTTATTCTATCTAAATTTTATCGCCTTTGGAAGAGCACAAGAGGATGTGATACTAATGTAAACAATAGTAAATTTGAAACCTGAAGTGAAACAATAGTTGAAATAAAATTCGCTTACTGAGTTGGCTACTGCTATTATTCTTAAATATTGATTACGTATAGTAAGTTCAATAGTAGATTTTGTGATATTATGAGCTGTGAGACTATGCTAACTTATATTGATTTAAACTTTCCCAAACATTGTTGCTTGTAGATTAGAATCATAATTAGATATCACACAAAACTTGATGAATTGCTTAGTTTGCTGCAAGACATTCCTATATAAACTAGTTAAGGTTATGAACTTTAGGCAGCATCATGCTAATGAAATATATGAAAACAAGATATTCCAAGCAAAGACTAGTTTCAATTGAGCATGATTGGAGAAGCTGTGTTATGCAATTGTGACACATGAACCATAATTTTGGTGGCAACATAGTGGTGAGACTGGTATAGATAGGAAAACACCAGTTGGAATCATTTTAGTGAGTGAAGATAAATAACAAATGGAACAAGCGCAAAAGTGGGTTGTTAATGTGGGAGAAAAGCAAATGTTTGGATATCCATAGTACCACCATATATAATTAAGAAAATTTGCCCATAGTACCATTTATACCTTTTATCACAAACACTTTTTGTTCTGTTTGAGATAAACTTATGCTTCATATATACATGTTCTTATTTTGTTGCTCCTACACAAACTACCACCCATTTTCTAGAGCAAGGAGAAAAATTCATGCCCAAAGTTTCTTTAGCATCCCAACTACACAATATATTACCATGGCTGTCAGCGCTATTCTCTTTGAAGTATAAAAGCTCGGATAATTCTATCCATTGTGTAAGTTGAACTAATGTCCAAGACTTGGGATTACGGAAAACAAGAATCAATTCCACTTTAATAAGGTTTCATTAATAATAAAGTAAAAGCTCTAAATACCTAAACTAGGTGTAAGAACCCCATTGAAATGAAGTTGATTTCACAAGTGCACACACTTTCCTTCACAAGATGTAGTAGTGAATTTTGGAAAATAAAAAGGCTCTAATATTTTGCTTAATCTTGCTTGGAACTTTTATATAAATAGTTATTTTTCTCTGTTCCTCGGTATATTAGCTCATCAGTTTTTTTAACAATAAGCACAAGCACCACAACGAAATGAATCAAATTAAACACTTGAAACCACAATAAGCAAGAAAGTTCTAAAAAAAATTAAAACCCAAACTGAAAGAGCAATGTGCAATGTGAGAATAAATTTGAAAAGGGAAAGAGTAATTAGGCCTAGAATGAAGATTACCAACGACAACCTTAGCGCGGGCACGACAGCAAATGCACGACGGCATGTGCAATGGCGATGTGGGCTCAACAACTGTAGTGCGATGATGTGGGTGAGAGGACGCGCACTCGTGTGAGTGAGAAAGACAGCGAGCGCGCTGTGTTGTGGTTGTGACGGAGGTGTAACGCCCTAAAATTTCGCTAACTATAAATTAATGTTTAATTGTATTTATCGTGTTATTTGATTATATGATTGACTTGAATGAGTTGAGGTATTGTTTGAATTAGACATGTGTGATTTGCTCGATGTGGATGTTGAGTTATGTGAAGTTTTATTGACCTAAGTTGAAATTATGATATTTCAAATTTTACCTAAACCTATTCCGATAAAACCATGATCCTAGATTCGTTAACCATTGGATTGCCTTCAAATTTTGACTGTAGGTTCTTAACACATTAACAACCCACTTTAACAACCCACATTTGCTTTTCTCCCACATTAACAACCCACTTTTGCGCTTGTTCCATTTGTTATTTATCTTCACTCACTAAAATGATTCCAACCGGTGTTTTTCGATCTATACGAGTCTCACCACTATGTTGCCACCAAAATTATGATTCTTGTTTTCCGTAATCCCAAGTCTTGGACATTAGTTCAACTTACACAATGGATAGAATTATCCGAGCTTTTATACTTCAAAGAGAATAGCGCTGACAGCCATGGTAATATATTGTGTAGTTGGGATGCTAAAGAAACTTTGGGCATGAATTTTTCTCCTTGCTCTAGAAAATGGGTGGTAGTTTGTGTAGGAGCAACAAAATAAGAACATGTATATATGAAGCATAAGTTTATCTCAAACAAAACAAAAAGTGTTTGTGATAAAAGGTATAAATGTTACCATGGGCAAATTTTCTTAATTATATATGGTGGTACTATGGTTATCCAAACATTTGTTTTTCTCCCACATTAACAACCCACTTTTGCGCTTGTTCCATTTGTTATTTATCTTCGCTCACTAAAATGATTCCAACTGGTGTTTTCCTATCTATACCAGTCTCACCACTATGTTGCCACCAAAATTATGGTTCATGTGTCACAATTGCATAGCACAGCTTCTCTAATCATGCTCAATTGAAACTAGTCTTTTCTTAGAATATCTTGTTTTCATATATTTCATTAGCATGATGCTGCCTAAAGTTCATAACCTTAACTAGTTTATATAGGAATGTCTTGCAGCAAACTAAGCAATTCATCAAGTTTTGTGTGATATCTAATTATGATTCTAATCTACAAGCAACAATGTTTGGGAAAGTTTAAATCAATATAAGTTAGCATAGTCTCACAGCTCATAATATCACAAAATCTACTATTGAACTTACTATACGTAATCAATATAAGTTGACATATTGTTTGAATTAGGCATGTGTGATTTGCTTGATGTGGATGTTGAGTTATGTGAAGTTTTATTGACCTAAGTTGAAATTATGATATTTCAAATTTTACCTAAACCTATTCCGGTAAAACCACGATCCTAGATTCGTTAACCGTTGGATTGTCTTCAAATTTTGACTATAGGTTCTTAACACATGTCCCCATAATTTGACTGTTGGAATATGCAAAATAACAATTTTTAACCTCTCACTTAGCACGAGAAGTGCGCTAAGTGCAATTCCAACTCGAGAGAGAATTGCGCTAAGCAAGAATTGTCGTGCTTAGCACAAGAAGAATTACACTCAACGCAAATTTTTGCACTCAGCGCAAATCCCAACTCGAGAGGAATTGCGCTAAGCATGAAAAGTCACGCTTAGTGTCAAAAGTGGACCCCCACTTAGCGAGACAAGCTCGCTAATCGAGATCTACAAATTATAAAGATTTTTCATCATGAGAAACACGATTTCACGCCTTTCTCTCTCAAAACTCTATCCAAACCACCCTAGAATCTCCTCCACCACCCACGACCACCGACAACCATCACGAGCCACCATTGCTTGCCACCGAACCACCACACCGAGAGGAACGTTTTAATCGGAGTAGAATCTTCAAAATCCACCTAAAATATTCGGTGGAGAATGTAACAACTTGCCTCGTCGCTACGATATCACCACTCTAAACCGCGAGAATTTTAATTTTTAAATGAAAACTCCATTAATTTGCTTATGAAAAATGAAAATATTTTTTTTCTAGATATACATTCACCAAACAAGCATCATTACTTAAATGAATTCATATATATATATATATATATATATATATATATATATATATATATATATATATACTGTGGAAGCAATGCCTTCCAAGGTTATTTTGATGATGCCAAAGAATCAAAAGTCAAGAAAATTCCAAAGATTCAAGAATGAAGTTTTCAAGAATCAAGATTCAAGAATAATCAAGATCAAGATCCAAGACTCAAGAGAAGAATCAATCAAGATAAGTATTAAAAAAGTTTTTCAAAACATTGAGTAGCACATGAAGTTTTCACAAAATCTTTTACCAAAGATTTTTACTCTCTGGTAATCAATTACTACCTTCTGATAATCGATTACCAGTAGCCAGCATTGTTTTTCAAACTGATTTACAAAGCTGTAATCGATTACCATAAACATGTAATCGATTACCAGTGTTTTAAAACATTAAGATTTTCAAAATTCAAAATAAAGAGTCACATTTGTTGATGTGTAATCGATTACACCTTAATGGTAATCAACCAGTGACTGTTTTCAAAAAATTCATTTCCAAAAGTCACAATTCTTCAAGTGACTTGTTTATGAAGATTCTTTCAAAAATCATAACTTTTTAAGTAATTAGTTTTAAAGGAATTGCCAAGAGTTACAAGTTTTGACTTGAGTCATCAAGAAATTATAAATATGTGACCTTGGCATGAAACATACTCATTCATCTCAGTCATCTCTTTCAATCAATCTTTCAATATTTTCTTTCATCTCTTTCAACAGATTTTTTCTGATTCATCTTCTCTTCATCTTTCTAAAAGTTTTTGTTCAAAACTTTCTCTTTCAAGAAAAGTTCTTTGTTCAAAAACTTGTGCTATTCATCTTTTTCATTCTCTTCTCCCTTTGCCAAAAATAATTCGCTAAGGACTAACCGCCTGAATTCTTTTTGTGTCTCTCTTCTCCCTTTTCCAAAAGAATGAAGGACTAACCGCCTGAATTCTTTTGTGTCGTGTCTCTCTTCTCCCTTTTGCCAAAAAGAATTCGACATGGACTAACCGCTTGAATTCTTTTTGTGTCTCTCTTCTCCCTTTTCCAAAAGAACAAAGGACTAACCGCCTGAAATCTTTTGTGTCTCCCTTCTCCCTTTTCAAAGAATTCAAAATGACACAGTTTGAGAATTCTTTTGATTCTTCCCATTCCCTTAAGCAAAAGATTTCAAAGGACTAACTGCCTGAGATATCTTTTGTTTCCCCTTCACAAAGTTTCAAAGGACTAACCGCCTGAGAACTTTGTCTTAACACATTGGAGGGTACATCCTTTGTGGTACAAGTAGAGGGTACATCTACTTGGGTTGTTGTGAGTGAGAACAAGAGAGGGTACATCTCTTGTGAATCAGTTCAAGTGGAGGGTACATCCACTTGGTTGTTCAAAGAGAACAAGGGAGGGTACATCCCTTGTGGATCTTTGCTTGTAAGGGATTTTACAAGATTGAAAAGAAATCTCTAGGACCGCAGGTCGCTTGGGGACTGGATGTAGGCACAGGTTGTTGTCGAACCAGTATAAATTCTTGTGTTTGTTTTCTTCTTCCCTACACTCTTTAATTTCCGCTATGCACTTTTAATTATCGCTTTTACTTTTGGTTAAGTTTCTATTATATTAGTAAAAGCCTAATTAAATCTAGTAACATTAAGAAGGATAGATTTTTAATTAGTAAAGGTTCATTAATAATTAATTCAACCCCCCCTTCTTAATTATTCCGAGGCCACTTGATCCAACAAATACACATCATTCACATAATGGAAAGTAAATTTGTTTATACATATAATTAAATTTGTGATTTACATCCTCAATTCAACAAAAAGAATTATGAAACCATCTATGGAGGAGTTGATTAACAAAACACAACTCTCTCCCAAAATAATCCCAACGTCATCACGTCGGCTCCACAAAAGAATCTCACTTCCTGTACTCTACTGCTGACATTCTACTCCCATGAACAAAGGTTTGTGATCATCACAGGTACCAACCACATGGTACAAAAATTAATACAAAAATCAAATAACCACAATTAGTAAGAAAACATTAACAAATATCATAAGCTTACACAAATATTCATTAGTCCAACACACACTCAACAAATAGTCATCATTTGTCCATAGTTCCAATCAATCATGCTCAGTATGATGCATGCACCTGACCTCAACTCTCAAATGCAATGTGGTACCATCCCCAAGGAAATAACCTAAGCGTGTCCACACGATACTCTCACTTAGGAAAACTAGGTAGTAAGTGTCGAGGTCACCCTATCGTGCACAGGCAACTCCCTCCCCCCCCCCCCCTCCCCATGGTGATCAGCTTGAGTCTCAAGGGAGTTCCAAACCGAGTGACATGCCCCCAAGTACAAGTATTCCTCCTCATGAGAAACTACAAGTACTTACTGACAAAGTTTATACTATTTCCATGTCATATGAAGTATGAAACATGGACACCATCAATGCACTGACCATGGATAATTAAAGATTCTAAGCCATCCCCCTCCAGAGATGCTTAAAACTCTTTAACCACTTTATTTCCCCCACCAGGAATATCCAACAAGGTCACTACACCCCCCATGTACATACACAACATACAACGTATGAAACATGGGCACCATCAATGCACTGACCGTGGATAATTAAATATTCTAAATCATCCCCCTCCGGAGATGCTTAAAACTCTTTAACCACTCTTTTTCCCCCACCAGCGATATCTAACAAGGTCACTGCACCCCCCATGTACATACACAACATACAACGTATGAAACATGGACACCATCAATGCATTGACCGTGGATAATTAAATATTCTAAGCCATCCCCCTTCAAAGATGCTTAAAACTCTTTTAACCACTATATTTTCCCCTCCAGGGAACAAGGTCACTGCAATCCCCCATGTACATACACAACATATATCATCATAGTGCATTTTCACATCATCAACATTTCATCTCAATGTCATTATCAACATCAGCATTGTCTCATCTCAATGTCATTCTCAACATCAACATCATCTCATTTCAATATCATTCTCAACATCAACATCATCTCATCTCAGTGACATTATCAACAACAACAATATCATCTCATATTAACATAATCATCAATAACAACATCAACTCATATTAACATAATCATCAATAACAACATCATCTCATATCAATATTATCATAAACATCAATGTCACCTCATATCAATTAATGTCATCAATAGCAATATCATCATTAAGTCGCATTTTGCATATATATATATATATATATATAGTTCATTCCTGAGATTCACACTCCCCAAGTCTTCAGACAACACAAGTCTAGTAAAAACAATAATGTCATTTATCAATAATAGACGTATTGTGACATCCTGGAAATTTCTACCCGGGATTTTGTAAACGATGCATTTTGAATGATTATATATATAAGTATTATTCAGTGTGTATATATATATATATATATACTCCTGGTAGAAGTAGGTATATTGGGGGAAAGATACGCGGGTTAGGCTAATTAACGAAGAAAAATCCATAACTGGATAGTTATAGATTAATTCTCAATTAATTAGTCTAAAAATTATCGTTTTGCATGCAACTTAAAATTTAACAAAACCAACCTCTGAACCACGCTCGGGGCTTCATTCTGAGCATTTTGATATATATATTGCTTACTTTCGAAAACTGGCCCCGACGGGTGCAGAGAAACGCCAGGGACTGGAACCAGAGAAACGGCACGCAAATCGAGGCAGGATTTTAGCATTTCAAAAGGTCAGATTTTTTTCTCTTCTTGTGGCTGAGTATGAGTCACATCAAGGGAAAAAGTGGGCCCCTTTTTGCTCCACTCAAAAGAAGACATGTGGCACAACTTTTAAAAAAAAAAAAAAAGAGAAAGCCTTTTCTTAAAACACAAAGCCACGTTCTCTCTCTCCTCACTCACTCAGCCAAAAGTGCAGAAGCTTTTCCCTCTCCCTCACGCTGCTTTTTCTCCCTTTCTCCTCCACCATTGAAGCTCCAACCTTTGCTCACCATTTCTGCTCCAAATCGCGAAAGGAAGCCATTTTCGGAGTCGTGAAGCGCACCTCTACGTTGTGGGACTTCAAATTTCAGGTTTGGGTAGACTTCTTCTCACATAAATTTCGTGGGTATTGGGTGTTTGGGAGACATGATGAGTAGTTTTACTAGGTTTATGCCTTATGATAGTTATTTGTGAAGAAATTTGTTGAAAGAATGCTAAACTTGTCATGTTGGGTGTGAGTCAAGCTTACCCATTCTGTTTTAGGGTTTTATGATGATGTTTGTGATGTTTGTGTGCTGAAATTGCTGATGGAAAAACTGATAGAGATGAAGGGTAGAGTTAACCTAGGGTTGAAAAGTGAGAATGTAGTGATATGAGTGGAAAAGTGTTATGCTTTGAGGGTTTGAAAAGCTAAATCTAGATTTAGTGGTAATTGGAGGTTAAAGTGAGTTAATCCTAGTTTGAAATGTCATTTAGGACTTGTGGGAAAGCTTGGGCTGTGCAAAGGAGGAAAATGAGTGACCAAAGTGAAGGCAAGAGCCATTTCTAGGGTAAATTGGGTGTTGAGGAGTCAAATTTTGATTCGGTGGAGTTTTCATCGTAAAACCAGTTTGAGCGAGTTTAGATTAATGTTATAGACTTGTGTGAGATGAGAGTTTGCTCCAAAATTACCCCATTCTCATTTTCACTTCTCAAACCTTGAAAATCCACTAAAATGAGGGGTTTTAGATACCTAGATTTTGAATTGCTTTGGTCTGAAGCTTGTCTTTGATTTAGATATGATTTATACTTGATTTAGGACTTTTAGGATCCAATTTGGGCAAAATTGGATGAGGGCAAGAGTGATTTCGAAAATCTGCACTATTATGCAGAATTTTGTTGTTGAAATGTGCAGCAGGATTTTGTGCTTGTGCAGAAAATGCTTATGCATTGCTGGTTGTGGAAAGGGTTGTATATATTGGGTTCTGGACGTTTTCTAACAGATCCCAACGGTCAAAATGTAGACTTATGTACTAGGGACCTCCAATAAAATTTTCGAGTCGATCCAACGGTGAACAAATTGGAACGAAGAGAATGTTACTGGGGTATTTGAGTAAGGAAAGTTGCGGTATTGGTTTGTGTTTTGGGCAGAGTTTTCTGCCTCTACCCTGTTTTCTTGGTTTTGATAGTTTATGATGTTTGGATGTTGAATTGCTTGGATGTTGTGGAAGCTTGGAGGGATTGATGGGGACCCGGTGTTGAGAAGAACGAGGATAAGGGCTACGTGGGAGTACGTGAGCTCAATTGAAGGTGGGAAACTGGGGATGGTGGATTTATGTGTGATTTGTGGACGTGGAGAGTTGACTTGCACCATCGCCCGACCGCCACCTAGTACCACATATGACGGGTACCCCATAATCCTACAAGCTTGAAGTGAGAAAGTGTGGAAGAGTCAGTCTTCCTACTTTTATTCGTTGACCATAGAGTGGTACCTGGAGATATGTCGCGGGGGTCAGGAGACCTTGGGGACGTCAGGTGGGGTGCTATTGCCCAAAACCAAGCTTGACCAATCCCGACCCAACCCAGGCATAGTCAATCAGTGAGAACCTGTGATGTACCTAAACAGGCGAGCTCCTGGCAGTCAACCGATAAAAGAACAAAGACCACAAAGCAAGGAGGCTTGTGTGGTGGCTGGCCAGCTATGAATCTTGAGTGGTAGTTGGAATATGGCCTCTGGTAATCGATTACCAAGGGTGTGTAATCGATTACAAGGCTTAAAAATGAAGACAGGAAGTTAAGATGGTCTCTGGTAATCGATTACCAATGGTGTGTAATCGATTACCAGGCCTTAAAATGGGGTCAGGAAGTTGAGATGGCCTCTGGTAATCGATTACCAAGGGGTGTAATCGATTACCAGGCTTAGAAATAGACACAGTATGTTGAGGAGGCCTCTGGTAATCGATTACCAATACTGTGTAATTGATTACACAGAGTAACTGGTCACTGGTAATCGATTACCAGTTATGTGTGATCGATTACACAGTGCATATTGTAGGTTTCCATGTTCTGAAGCTGTGTAACTCGAGTTTGGCCTCTGGTAATCGATTACCAATGTTGTGTAATCGATTACCAAAGATGAAAAGCCTTGAGGCACACCTTTTAATTACATGTAGTGGTTATGGGACGCATTGTGTTGCTACTATAGTTAGATCTCTCGTGAAAGAGTCTACCCCCCTTTCTTTTATTTCTTGTAGATCGCGATGGCAGCGCAATTAATCCATGACCGAGTGGAGATGGAGTGCCTAGAGGGAGTTTGGGAGACCCTCGAAGGCAATTCAAGGTGCCGATTTCGGGGCACGATTCGATTCACGGCTACTTCATTGGTACATCCAGAGGAACCAGCACGCACGCTTCAGCGCACTGTGGAGTGGATATTACCTACACCTACTCGATATCGACTAGTGGAGCCAGTCCAAGTGATAGAGGTGACGACATCTGAGGAAGACCCTGAAGAGGACCCAGAGGAGCTACCTCCTGAGCCTGCTGTGGATGCTCTTGACTTTCCAGATGGTGATGAGGACCCACTCCTTGAGGTGGATTCTCCCGAGGACGTCATGTCGGCATCTGAGGCAGACTCTACGGAGGAGAGTGGTCCCTGGGGGGATAGCGACTAGTTGGAGGTTCTTCATCATAGCAGACGGCTCCTTAGACTAGGTTTATATACTTTTTGGGGGTGGGTGTATCTAGTACAGACTGTTAGGTTTACTCTTTTGGTTTTTGTATGGGTAGACCTATTGTATAGGAATTTGATGATTGTATACATATGGCTGAAGCCACCATAGTGGATACCTTTGCTCTGGATGTCACTATGTATTTTGCAAAACTCCCATATTTTGGACAACTTTAGATGATGAATGTACTTATGTTTAATCTTGTTATTTGAAAAGAATGTGTTAACAAACTTTATTTGAAAGAGAGTTCACCAATCGTATTTTATTTTATTATTTTACACGTGACGACCTAAAATGATGGCTGGTATACTTCTATTTTTTTTAAAGAGCAAAATATTTTAGAGGTTATGTGTGATCAGAAAGAAATGACTCCGAATAGAGTTGTGAACTGGCCATTCAGGACTCTATAATGATGATTTTCCTTCTGAACTTAATTACTGTGAAAAAGAGAAAGAAACGAAAAAGAAAAAGAAAAAAAAATTCCCATGGTTTTTGTTATTTAAATCATTACTATTAAACCAGTCATTATTTGGGGACGCCACACGTATTGCATCCCATTAGTCAAACACATTGTTTTTCTTGAAAACCAGCATGCAACAGGGACAAGCATACGTCCTCATAGTTAGGTTCCCTGACCCCAACTATGGTATTAAAAATTATAAATGATAATAAACTCCCTTCACCTATCTTGAGCTCTCCGTCAATTCCTCTTTGCGTCGCTCAGAGGTCTCTCTCATTCACCCTCGTCAGTCCAAACGCAAGGTTCTACATACCAAATTGAAGGAAATTAAGTATAGATTTCAAAAACAAGGTTAATAACAATATTCAAAGTCAAATACCCCTGTCAAAACATAAAGGGTTGAAGGGTGTTTCAGATTCTACTAAAAGGAGACGTCATTTTGAAATTCCGCTCACGCCAACATGATCGAGGTTCAATGAAGGTCATGAAAATAACATCAATGTTATAAAAAGATAACTTACAATATCTCATTTTAAAGGGTTTTTCAAAGGAAGTGTAAAAACACCCTATTATAGTACCCAACATGAGAGATATTAAGAGAAACTCAAACTAACTAAGAGAAAGGCTTAGAAGTCAAGATTATCTCAGAGAAACTACGAAATGAAGGATTGGGGGAATTTTCAACACTGAATCCTTGAGGAGGATTCTGAGGATTCCACTTCGATTACAACGTTCTTCTTGGTGTGGAGGTTCGACGGCAAGCAACGGCGGCTCGTGGTGGCCACCGGTGCTTGTGGGTGGTGGAGAAAAAGTTGTTAGGGTTTGGGTGGGCGTTTGGAGGGAAGGATAGGGGGGAAAATTGTGTTTTTAAAGCCGAAGAACGTATTTATAATCTACAGATCTCGCTTAGTGAGCTTGTCTCGCTAAGCGGGAGTCCACTTTTCGCGCTTAGCGCGACAATTTGCACTGAGCGTAACTCCCTCTGCACTAATTCTCGCTCAGCACAATTCCCTCTCGAGTTGGAATTGCACTGAGCATGCTAATTCTTGCTCAGCGTAATTCCTTCTCGGGTTGGAATTGCGCTTAGGGCACCCCTCGCGCATAGCAAGATAATAGAAGTTGTTATTGTTGGATCGAGTGGCCTCAGAATAATTAAGAAGCGGGGGTTGAATTAATTATTCCTAAACTTTTACCAATTAAAAAATTACTCTTTTAAGGCTTTTACTAAATTGTTAAGAGAATGAGGAGTAGAAGAGAAACTTAACAAAAAGTAAAAGCGGAAATTAAATGCACAGCGGAAAGTAAAAGAGTAGGGAAGAAGGAAACAAACACACAAGAGTTTTATACTGGTTCGGCAACAACCCGTGCCTACATCCAGTCCCCAAGCGACCTGCGGTCCATGAGATTTCTTTCAACCTTGTAAAAATCCTTTTACAAGCAAAGATCCACAAGGGATGTACCCTCCCTTGTTCTCTTTGAACCTAGTGGATGTACCCTCCACTAGAACTGATCCACAAGAGATGTACCCTCTCTTGTTCTCAGTCAAACCCAAGTAGATGTACCCTCTACTTGTACCACAAAGGGTGTACCCTCCAATGTGTTGAGACAAAGATCTCAGGCTGTTAAACCTTTGATACTTTGTGAATGGGGATACAAAAGAATTCTCAAGCAGTTAGTCCTTTGAACACTTTTGTATTAGGGAATGGGAAGAATCAAAAGAATTCTCAGACTGTGTCGTTTTGAATTCTTTGGCAAGGGAGAAGGGAGACACAAAAGAATTCAGGCGGTTAGTCCTTTGTTCTTTTGGAAAAGGTAGAAGAGAGACACAAAAAGAATTCAGGCGGTTAGTCCTTGGCGAATTCTTTTTGGCAAAGGGATAAGAGAATGAAAAGATGAATAGCACAAGTTTTCAAGGTTTAGAAAACCAGAAAACTTCAGAAAGCTTTTGGTACAAAGAAGAAGAAGAAGTTCAAAGAGATTCAAGGCTTGTAAAGGATTGTATGAAAAGTAAAAGTATTGAATGAATTAATTGAATTTGCAAAACAAACCCTTGCTTTTATAGACTCTTCGTGTCTGGTCAAGAAGACCATTTAGAAGAGTTATAACTTTTAGAAAACTTGAAACCAATTTGAAAAAGTCAAAAACCTTTTGAAGAGTTACATCTTTTGATTTTTTCAGAAACAGTCACTGGTAATCGATTACCAAATAAGTGCAATCGATTACACAAAGCTTTTGAGTGAAAGGATGTGACTCTTCATATTTAAATTTGAATTTCAACGTTCAAGGGCACTGGTAATCGATTACCAAAACATTGTAATCAATTACAGCCTTTTGAAAATAATTGGAATGTTGTAAATTCAGTTTGAAAACTTTTTCAAACTCATTTTGCTACTGTTAATCGATTACAACAATATGGTAATTGATTACCAGAGAGTAAAAACTCTTTGGTAATGGTTTTTTCAAAAACACATGGCTATTCAAAGTTTTGAAAAAACTTTTTAATACTTATCTTGATTGAGTCTTTTCTTCATTCTTGAATCTTGAGTCTTGAATCTTGATCTTGATTCTTGAGATCTTGAATCTTGAATCTTGAATCTTGATTCTTGATTCTAGGCTTTCTTCTTGAGTCTTGAATTCTTCTTGATTCTTGAACTCTTGAATTCTTCTTGATTCACTTGAGTTGTTCTTTGATTGATCTTTGAGCTTTTTGTTCATCACCTTTGTCATATTGTTATCATCAAAACACCTTTGAATCACATTCACCATGAAGCCTTGCTTCTATAGTTATTTTCAAAATCCCAACGGTTAGACTGTGGAGAATTCTCTTAGGAAGCTCCAGCCAAAATTTGAAGACAATTCAATGGTTAACGAATCTGAGATCTTGATTTTACTGAAATAGGTTTAGGTAAAATTTGAAATCTCATACTTTCAACTTAGCTCAATAAAACTCCACATAACTCAGCATCCACATTAAGAAATTCACACACAACTAATTCAAGCCATACCTCAACTCATTCAAGTCAACCATATAGTCAAATAACACGATAAATACAATTAAACATTGATTTATAATTAGTAATATTTCAGGGTGTTATAGAGAACATTCCCCCAATCCTTTCTTTCATAACTTCTCAGAGGTAATCTTGACTTCTAAGCTTTTCTCCTAATTAGTTTGAGCTTCTCTTAGTGTCCCTTGTGTTTTGGGCAATGTACAAGTTATCTTTTTATAAAATTGATGTTATTTTCGTGACCTTTCACTGAACCCGGTCACATTGGCGTGATTGAAACCTCAAAATGATGTCTCCTTTTATGTTTTGACAAGGGTAATTGACCTCGAATGTTGTTATTAACCTTGTTTTTTAAATCTTTACTAAATTTCCTTCGATTTGGTATGTAGAACCTTGCGTTTGGACTGACAAACGTGAAGAAGAGAGGTCTTTGAACGACACAAAGAGGAACCAGCGGAGAGCTCATGATAGGTTAAGGGAGTTTATGATAATTTTATGGCTTTGATACCATAATTGTGTTCCAAGAACCCAATTATGGGAATGTATGTTTGTCCCTATGTATGTTGGTTTTCAAAAAAAAATGTTTTCGACTAATGGGATGCGATACGTCTGTTATTGATAAATGACATTATTATTTTTATTAGACTTGTATTGTTTGAAGACCTGAAAAGTGTGAATCTTAGGCATGAACTATATATGTATGTATGTGTGGAATGTGATTTATTGATGATATTAATTTATATGAGGTGACGTTGACGTTTATGATAATGTTGATAAAGAATGATGTTGTTATTGAAGATGATATTGATAATAATTGATACGAGACAATGTTGGTGTTTATGATTATATTGATATGAGATGATGTTGTTATTGATGATTATGTTGATATGAGATGATGTTGTTGTTGTTGATAATGTCATTAAGATGGAATGATGTTGATATTGAGAATGACATTGAGATGAGATGATGTTTATGTTGATAATGACATTGAGATAAGATGTTATTGATGTTGAAAATGTCATTGAGATGATGTATGTTGTGTATGTACATGGGGGGTGCAGTGACCATGATGGATATCCCTGGTGGGAGAAATAGAGTGGTTAAATAGTTTTAAGCATCTCTGGAGGGGAATGACTCAGAATCTTTAATTATCCACGGTCAATGTATTGATGGTACCCATGTTTCATACTTCATATTGCACGGAAATAGTATAAACTTTGTCAGTAAGTACTTGTAGTTTCTCGTGAGGGAAAATACTTGTACTTGGGGGCATGTCACTCAGTTTGAAACTTCCTTGAGACTCAAGTTGATCACCATGGGGGGGGGAGTTTCCTGTGCACGACAGGGTGACCTCGACACTTACTGTCTAGTTTTCCTAAGTGAGAGTGTCGTGTGGACACGCTTAGGCTATTTCCTGACAAATTGTACCATATTGCATTCGAGAGTTAATGTCAGATGCATACATCATACTAAGCATGATTGATTGAAATTATGGAAGGTTGATGACTACTTGTTGAGTGTATGTTGGACTAATAAATGTTTATGTATGATTATGGTATATGTTAACGTTTTCTTACTAATCATGGTCATTTGATTTTTGCGTTAATTTCTTTTATAATAAACTCACCCTTACAATTTTTGTACCATGTGATTGGTACCTGTGATGATCGTGAACCTTTGTTCGTAGGAGTATATGGACAGTAATAGAGTACGTGAAGTGAGATTCTTTTGTGAAGTCGTCAAGCCGATGTGATGACGTTGAGATTATTTTGGAAGAGAGTTGTGTTTTGTTAATCAATTCCTCTGTAGCTGGTTCTATAATTCTTTTTAAAATGAGGATGTAAATCATAGATTATTTATATGTATGAACTAATTTACTTTCTATTATATGAATGATGTGTACTGAATTAATATATTTATATATTCATTTAAGTAATTGTGCGTTGTTTGGTGAATGTATATCGCGAAAAATTTACTTTCATTTTTCATAAGCAAATTAACGGAGTTTTCATTTAAAAATTAAAATTTACACGCTTTAGAGTAGTGATATCGTTGTGACGAGGCGAGTTGTTACTAGAGGCCTATGCGTGACGACAACATGGGTGTGACAAGGGCCACATGCGACGGCAGCGTGGGTGATTGAGTGAGTGAGAGGAAGAAGAGTGCTATAAAAAACGTGAGTGAGTAAGACGACTAGGGTTTGGTTCTTTTTGTTTTGGGTGAAATTTAAATTTCTTATGCATACATATTTCATGGGTAAAATCCATGGGTAAAATTTAAATTTTCGACAGAACTAAATTTATGGGTAAAAATCCATTAGTAATTTATACTTTTTGACGGAAAAATTGTTCGTCAATAAATTCCCTCGGTAATTCAAACATTTTCAACGGAATTCAATCTTTCCATCGGTAATAACAATTTTTTTTGTAGTGTACTTATACTTTAAAATTATTTAAATATTTTTATTATATATAAAGTAAAATGTTCTAATTTATGATAAACACATGTTTCAAAATTATTTATTTTAGTATAGGATGAGTTCTAGGGTGTACCATCCCGGTACATCACTTATATTCACCACTATTATCTTACATCTTCCACCCTAGTTTCCTCCTCTCTCTCCAAATCTGCTCCATTAGTCAATATGAGATGCCACTGAAGGTAGACGCATTGCCACCCACCATAGTCATTCCCCTATTGTCAAAACCCACCACCACTAGACGTTGTGAGCCATTGCCAATTGAGTGTAAACACCAATTAAAAAAATTTAGAAAAGGTGAGTTGAACATATACAATGGTCACTAGAAGTATCGATAATGAGAGTATATTGCATGGGTTTTTAAGCTTGTGAAAAGGGGGGGGGGGGGGGGGGGAGGTACCACGAAGGACATTGATAGTTGTTAAGAGGGATCTCATGGTAAATTAATATCTTTGAAATTTTGAGCTTTAATCAAGTTAAATGACATTAAGTGATCCATGTAATATACATCATATATATACTAGGATAAGCCTTATGTTGATGTAAAATAGATATTTAAAGTGGAGTGGACCAATGAGTTGTTTAAACTAAATGGATTTTTTTGCTCAACCCTAATTTTTAATAATTTGTATGAAGAGATAATAGAAATTATCCACAGGAAAGAGAAAAATCTGGGCTATATTATTAATGACACACATGTAAAGTATATATATATATATATATATTCGGTAAATCACACATCTCTTTTAAAGTATCGATATGTGCTTATCGGAAAGGTAATATGTTAGGGGACATTTGGTAGTCAGAAAGTTTTTATATATTTGGGAATTATGATTCCTGAGAAATTCGATTACTAGGAATCATGATGTCTGTAAATATGTAAAATACGTTTAATCAATCTTAATATATTTTTTGAGAAATAAAGATTCTCATGGTTGGTTACATAACTTTCCTGTGTATATAATAATTTTTTACAAATATACCCTTCATTAAAAAATGCATCTTAATGATTGAATCATCTCCTCAACAACTTTCACATTTTTTATTTTTATTTTTTTTCCTTTGTATTCATAGAATCACTTTATGGAAGTCAATGATTGACTATTATGGTCAAAATTGGCATGGCAATAGAAAAATTCAAGTGATCTATATCAAGTAATGCTTAACAAGGACAATGTCAAATATAAAAACTTTAGACAACGAGAAACACCTCAAAGTTATTCCATGTAAAGTAGGTCAAATTTAGTTTTTTGTTAAACTGCGTAAGTAAATCTGTACTTAGGCCTTCAATGAACCTTATTTGGGCTAGAGGTTTGAATATACTTGACATACCAATTTCCAATTATGTTAGATTTTTAATTATTGAGGTTCATAAATTTTGACCAGAAAAAAAAAAGTTCAGATAAAGAACTCAAGTTCAGAATTTGCCATGGCGCGATGGCTGCTTTGAATGAAGATGTAGACAGAGGATCATATGAACCAAGGGCTATTGTTGTTGAATACTCATTCGCAGTACAGTTTACTGATAATTCCATTGAAGAATCAGATGAGGGCTAGGAACAGTGGCTTAAAGATGGTTGTATATCAAGTTCATTAACACATTTACTGATAGGGGGGGTCTATCTTATCCAAATTTTCTTTCAACAGTTTAATTGTGTATAAGTTAATTAATGAATTTCTTGTGTCTATTTTGTTGATAATTGATTGTCATTGATCTTATGTTATCAGTATCTGTGTTAGGATATGAATTTCTTGTGTGTATTTGGTTCACTTGAGAGAGCATTCTGCTACCATTACAAGCTTTTTCTATTCTGTTGATCATTCTTTGCATCTTATTTTTTATCAATTTAGCTACTTTCCTGGATCCGGATCGTCTCCAGCTCCTCTCCAGCCAAACTTCTGACCGTTCAATTATAGGAGATTATATTTTGATATTATTCCTGATATTATATTTATTATTTAAAAAATTATTTTTCTATTAATCAGTAATTGATTGATGTTGTAATCAATATCAAACCAATATTGACTGTTAGATGAATCTGACAGCTGAAAAATTAAAAACCAATGAAAACTGTGAACCCAGAGCAAAGTGTGGACCTGTCACTTTCGATTAGCATGATTCTGATAATGTTGATGAGGTTTCCATGATTCCTTCATTGCTTGGCATATGGTAATGGGAGCAACTTGGACCCATTCTCCTCCAACATTTGGGTAGCTGATAAAGGAAAGGGAAGGGAAGGCCTCTTAAATGATGTGCTCAGTGTTACTGCTCCTAAGGTGCTTGAAAAGAAGCTTGAGGTCAAGAACATTGAGATCAGTGGCTGAACTTGAAGTTAAGCTGGGAGTGAGATGAGATCAAATAAAAATCTAAATTAATTAATTAATTTATTTTGAACAAGATAGATTTATAAAAGCTTAGCTTGGCTAGCGTCCAACTAGTCTGGTATGATCATTTAATAGCATGGGTTCAAATTGGGGTCTGCAACTCCATTTACGGCCACAAAATATTACTGTTGCAGAGCTGCCCACAATTGTGGTGTGAAATTCAATCACACAAAATACCACAATCCATATGCAACATAGCTGAAAAGGGAACCTAATAGAACTCAATGGAACCTTGGCTCCATTCTATTCGACTTTTTTGTCAAAAAAAGAGAGACTCATTTAAATATTCTATTCTAACTTGTAAGTGCCAATGATCAAATGAGTGTGGCTGTATGGGATGTTGGGAGAGACCAAATCTTAAAATGAATGAAAATTTATACTATCTTGCAAATAAAAGATATACCAAATAATAAGATTAATTGTAAAATTCCTTTCTACATTCGGTGCAACCATATAATAATTTCACGCCACAACGACTGCCATCTGCATCACAACAGTCGCAATGGCCACAACAGCAATCACAATTGCAACTGCAGTTTAAGTCCATGTTTAATAGAAATCTTGTATAATAGGTGATAGATTAATTTCTTCAAGTGGGGAAACGATTCTTCTTCTCAACAACAGTATTCGCAGACATATATGATTGAATCCAGAATCATATAGTGACCATAGCTTTATCTGATTGTATATGTTTCTGTGGATAAGGTGAGATTTCATTTTCAAATGTTTGAGTTGATTCTCATACATGAAGGGACTATTGCGATAATATTGCTTAGACTTGGATCAAACTTCCCAGATTCTTGAGGTCAAAACTCCAATTGTTAAATCAAGTCATTATTCTATGTACCAAAATTCAACTTTGCAAAAAAGTAATGCAGTATAAATAATCATTTGACAATGCAGCAATTCAGTTACCATTTTTCAACTTTCCGGGCAAAATCCCTTTCAAGCTGTCAAGCAAATTTCGTTATCCAAATTTCTGATGATGTTACAAATTGAGATTCACCTATTAGCATCTTTAATTTGAACATGCTTCAGCCCTTTCACCAGTTCTTAAGCACCATATAAAAAAATACAGAAGCAAAATTGTATAAAATGAAGGGGACGTTATATGAATCCCGAAAATGGATGCCAGTGGGGGAAATAATTAGAATACAAACTTCCTATGTTGGGATTGAATTTATCATTACAATAACTTTCTCTCTACAATTATAAGACATCATGAGATGATAAAATAAACAACTATCAAAAGTACAACTCTAAGTACGATGTAGATAATCACCTTGTTTCTCCTCTAGCATGGAGAGTATAAAGTGATGTATCAATAAAAGGAAACCTAGCATCCATGTCAGTCTTTATAGCATAGGAACTTGTGCTCATCTGATAAAAGGAAGAAGGTTCAAGTGAGTTCATGAATTCATCAAAACCCTCCTGATATCCTACCTCTTCTGGCTTTCTCAACTCATCTGGCAATCCAACTTCTCCATCCAAAAACCTCACCACCTGTCTCATGCTCGGCCTAGCCGCGGGTGCGGCATTTGAACATAGAATTCCCAATTTCAACACCATGAGAACCTCTCTTTCATTAAAAGCACCATTTAGTTTAGGATCCACCAAATCAAGTATTCTCCCTTGTTTGTACTTGTTCCACACACAATCAACCAAAACCACATCTTCTGGCAACGCCTTTGGCTCAAGTGGTCTGAGCCCACATGCCACTTCTAGTAAAAGTGCACCAAATGCAAAAACATCTGAGTTAGGAGTGGACTTCCCTGTCCTAGGCACCTCAGGTGCCATATAGCCAAAGGTCCCCACCACCCTTGTGGTACTTGGGTTAGCCCCATGTTCATACAACCTTGCTAATCCAAAATCTCCTAATCTTCCATTGAGTCCACCATCTAGAAGCACATTGCTAGCCTTCACATCTCTATGTATCACCACCTGCTCATAGCCCTCATGAAGATACAAAAGGGCTGAAGCAACATCCTTGATGACCTTAAACCTTTGCTCCCAACTTAAGATTGTTTTTGGCCCATCAAACAAGTACTTATCTAAGCTCCCATTTTCCATGAAATCATACACAAGGAGGAGGTCACCACGGCGGCGACACCACCCCAGCAACGGAACCAAATTCCGGTGGCGAAGCCGGCCTATGCTGGCTATTTCTGACACAAATTCCCTAAGGCCTTGTTTGGAGTCATGTGAAATTCTCTTAACAGCAACTTGGGTATTGGAATTTGGCAATGTTCCTTTGTAAACACTACCAAACCCACCTTGTCCAAGCAGCTCTTTGTCCTTGAACCCTTTTGTTGCTTTCTTGAGCTCTTGATAGGAGTACCTATGTGGCCCAATCTCAAGCTCCCAAGCTTCTATGACATCAGCATTCTTGTACCTCCTGTACATGTAGATGCCAAATAAGAAACCACACAATGCAAGAAAACCAGAAATTGAAACCCCAGTTATCAGAGATGTGTGTTTCTTCTTTGGGCCTGGAAGCTGTGGGAGAGAAGAGAGCTCAAGGGGTGGAGCTGGTCCATTGATCTTGAAGCTCCAACCCAAGATGTAATGGGAGCTAGCAAGCAACCCTGTTGATGCAGAGAACCCAACAAACATTAAATCCTCAAAGATTGGTGAAAGGTCCACATGATGGGACAAGAGAGGTCTCTTTGGTTTGGTAGAAGATTCAGAAATTGTAACATTGACAACACTTTGAGAAGCATCATAATCAACCCAAGCTATAATGGGTTCCCCACTTGTGAGCGTGAGATTCTGTTTGGTTGAATTATCATCACCCCCGGTGTAGTAACCTACAGGTGCAGAAGCAATGGAGACCAAGCTATTGATGTCAATTCCAACATGGTTGTCATCAATGTCCCCAAACTCAAAATCTTGGGCAGTGTCAAACTCAACAGCAAAGAGGTGGTTGGAGGAGTTCCCTGTGCTAGTTGAGTTTAGAAGACCAAGATACTGACTTGGAAGAGCCTTGAGATTCTTAGAAGATGCAATTGTAAAAGCAAGACCATGCCCTCCTAACTTTTCATACTCAGGGAATATAATCAAAGCAAAAGAAGAAGAAAAGGAGAAAGCTTTACCATCACTAGAGTTCTTGAACCTTAAACCAGTTGGATAAAAAGCTTGACCCACTACTCTACTTGAATCATCTGTGAGTTTCAGTATCCCATTTGACTCTATTTCTGCTACTCCTCTAAGGGACATGATGTTGCTTCCCAAGAATCCATCATAGAAGAGCTGGTTAGGCTGAGATGAAACAGGGATCAGAAGGAACAACAACACATGCAAGAATTGTTGGAGGAGCATGTTGAGGTTGGCCATGAGATCAGATGTGGAAAATCAACGACTTTGAATGAGTATAACTTACAAGGGGCTTGATTGAGCCTTGAGGCTTCAAAATATTGATTGCTATGAATAAAATAGATTTGTTGTTTTTTAAAGAGTATGGAAAAAAATGTGTTGGCGAGAATGATGGGCGGCTGAGGAACAGGAAGTCAGGAACGAAGCAAGCAAAGACAGCAACTAGTTGCTGTCGGCGTCCACATGAGTCAGCAGCAGTAAAGTTAAAGCTGTGGATTATGATTGGTCCAATAAAAGCACATGAATAATGAGTTTAAAGGTCTCGGATTAATAGTATGAAACACGTTTATATTTTTTTACAGGATAAAATATTTTTATATTGTTATATAATTATAATTTATTGTTAATATAATTTTTTAAGTAATTATCATATAAAATGTATAATATTTTTTTTCATATTATATAATGCATCAAAGTGGAGAGCACATATATTTGGGATCCTTCTCAGAAACTTAAAGGAGCCTACATGTGACTGTGATGTATGTATTCAGTTTTGAATTTGATGGTTTTCAATTCCTTTTGGTAGATTTTGGTAAAAATGGTGATGGTAAAACAAAATGAGTTTGAAAATGTTAGAAAATCAATGATTTTTAATGATACGATAATATTATAATTTAAGATTAGTTAATAGTGTAAAATAAAAACCTTTTATAATATTGGTGTGTTCCAATTAAATTTATAACTAATTTTTTAGAAAATATTGGACCCTATTTCAATGAAGGGCCATTAGGAAAAGACTCTACTACCATGGCCACTCTATTGTGATATTTCATGAGAAAGAATAAAATAATGGAAACAGGATTGACTCAAAGATAAGAATTGGTCCAACCATAAGTGAAGTCTAAAATAAATTTTAAGAAAAATATTTGATATTATAAATAAGAGAAGTGTATATTAAACCTTTTGGCTAACATATATGATATTTTTTTAAGAAAATATGACTTCTTTTTCTTCATAAAAACTAAAGATATTTTTTTATTAGCGGACCTAAAATTTAAGCTTTAACTGTTTTAATCTTTTGATTGATTCTAAATAAAAGAGTGATGGTCACAAACACTATCACACACAAAATAGGCCAATCAAGTCAAGAATTTAAAGCAAACACACTAGATAAAGTAAAAAAGTATTCAGATTCGCTAGGAGACCTAATCAATCCATAAATAAACTACAATAGAGCTGGTATATCAGAATTAATAGCACGCAGTAGAATCGGCGCTTGACTAACAACGAGAATAAATAGTCATTTTTGTCCCTCGATATGTAATTTGTTGATAAATACGTCTTTGAAATATGAAAACACAAAATTTAGTCCTTGAAGTGTAAAAAGTATGACAAATATATCCAACTGTTAATTTTCATCCGTCATCGTTAATAGAATAGTTTACGTGACACGAAGGGACAAATTTGTCACTAAAATGATTGTCAATGTAGATTGTGGCATATTTGTCATAATATTTTTTGACTTTTTGTCTTCCCACTCCACTGACAAATGTGTCCTTGAAAGATGAAAATGCAAAATTTAGTCCCTGAAAATATAAAAAGTGTGACAAATATATATGGACGTTAATAAATGAATTGTATAAGAGAGAAGCTAGAGAAACAGGGATTAAAAAAACAGTCAAATATAGTTTAAGATTTGAACTTTTATATTTTGATTATCTATTTATTTATCCATCTATCAAATTGTTAATTAGTTTTTTAATTAATCAATATAACTACTTATTTTCCAAAATAAAGTAAATTTCTTTAGTTTTATGATATAAAAAAATTGAGTTACCATTTAAAAAAATGAAAGCCTTTTATTTCTTGATATTTTTTGTTTCTTTAATTAATTATTAATTTTTATTACGTATTTTTCCATAGTATGTCAAATGGAATACAAGGTTGTTGGAGCCCTTAAATCAACGAGAGATATAACTCTATATCCCAAAGGCAAAGAATAAACATCTGTATTAATTTTTTTTCTCTTTTGTTTTGAAGTTAACCTCTACATTAGTTTGAGCATTATTATATTTTTTATTTAAATTTATTTGAGTTCTTTATTTGTTAGTAATTGTTTTGATTTCATTCATATATAATAAGTATTGTCTTAAGTGAAAGTACATAAGGTTTATCTAAGAGATTCTTTCATATTTGAGGTATATATATACATTTTATTGATTAAGGAAAAAGACTTATAATTCCACTTTAGCTTTATCTAGTTTAAATTTTGTGAGACTTTTTTTTTATAAAAAAAATAGTTGATTAAATTCTTTTTTTAAAATAAATAAATAAATTTGATCTCACGGCCGGTTGTATTTTTTCTACTCAAAACTCTCGACATATTATTTTCAATATAAATATAAGGATACTTAAGTTGGAATTGAGATATGGAATGATTTTAAAGATTAAAAATGAAAAATTTAGTAGAAATTTGATAAATTTATAAGATATAAGATAAATTTTTTTTTTAACAACAAATATTAAGGTTTCACAAGGAAATAAAAATAATAAAAATATATATATTAAAAGATAATTTAAAAAATATATTGAATAAGTACTAAACGAATAAGAGGAGTAAATTACAAACACATAATAATAATAATTAGTCACAATTTATTATTAACTTCCGGATATATTTATTGCACTTTTTATACTTTCGGGAACTAAATTTTGCATTATATTTTTTGCACTTTTTATACTTTCGGAAACTAAATTTTGCATTTTATCTTCCAGGAACGCATTTGTCAGCGGAGTGGAAAGACTAAAAGTCAAAAAAATATTATGACAAATATGTTCCTATACCAACAATCCACATTGACAATCATTTTCATGACAAATTTGTCCCTCCGTGCCACTTAGGCTATCTTATTAACGGTGACGGACGGTTGGTTGCACTTTTTACCCTTTCAGAGAGTAAATTTTGTATTTTCATCTTTCACATATTAGATTTTTTAATCTCTATAATAAAAACTTCTCCATAATTATTCAAGTTCACTAGTACGTAGTGAATAATATTTATAACTGTCACTGCATTGCTGTTTTACAAACTCGGAATATTTTATAAAAGAGCACCAAAGTGCAACATAATCAAACAGTAGCATTCCTATGATTATTTCCTCCCCACTCGAACTTGCTCCAGGTAAGAAAAAGGCCCTGGAAAGGGTTAAGTGATAGTCACGATTATAGCTGGCCAGCATCTCAGCAACTTCTGCATATCATAGCAGAACAGAAAAGTGATGCTGCTTTGTTGAAGTGGAGCATATTTAGCTTGAAAGTGAACTAAGACTCTGCTTGCAAAGCTATGCTTTTAGTGGAAGCTCTTTGTAAGTGTAATCGATCCCTTGATCACCATCAACCACATGCCCACTCCCTCTCAAAATCCTGCATTATATCCACGAAATATGAAAATTGGCAAAACATAGCACTGAATAATGCAAATAAATGTGTGTTTCCCTTTGTTTATTACCCAAAAAGGGTAGTTGTGTAAGAATAATGGAAAAAAATGTGTACAAATAATATTGTTAATGTAAAAATAAAATGAAGCAAAGGACAGATCCACATGACAAATATCAACAAGTGCATATATTTTTAGTTTAAAGTGTTATTTCCTTCGTTAAAACAAAAGCCCTTGATATGATGAGCTCAAAAATATCATACCATCTGTTTGTCAACAGCCCCTCAACTCCTACAGGACCTCGAGCATGAATTCGACTTGTACTAATTCCAACCTGTTCAATAATTAATATAACCAAGACCAGATGAGAAAATGAAATCACTGTCACTAATAATGATAGCATTTCGGGAAGATACATTACCTCTGCACCAAGCCCAAAGCGTGCTCCATCACAAAACCGCGTACTTGCATTGTGGAATACAGCAGCACTGTTTGTACACAAGGAAAAGTCGCATATATTCAAGTCAATGACATGAAGCAACATGAGTTATTCATAGTCTAAGTTGTGAGAGAATGAATTCTATTTAAGGTTGCAAATCGAATTATGTCCAAATAAAAGATGGTTGTTACTTGGTATCCTCACTGTATTTTAAGAAACAAAGTTTCAGAATCCCAAAATGTTGTTCATTAAGGACTAGACATGAGGTAGTATATAGGAAGAGAGAGAATGGGGTGAATGACAAGATTTTCTGTAGAGAGAAATAGATGGATTGCACAACAATGATTCTGTAAAATTTACAGATTCCACGGGACACTAAGATCTATGGAGTGATTTTAAGGGGAATGGTAAAGTAATGTTTATGAAATGGAATAATTCATTGAAGACAAACTAATGCAAAACCACACTTGATAACTCAATCTTATGGGCTGAAAGAGTATAGACATATCAGTTGCAAAAGAGATATTATAAAGGTGATTAGGTATAGGAATGAAGTAGTAACTAACAATGACAACAACAAAAGCCTTTTTCCCACAAGACATGGTGTCATGGTGATACAACCAAGCCTTTTCTTGGTAAGTGGACTCAACAAAGTTAGAGTGACACCAGACTTAAAATTTTGGGGCAAGAAAATTAGCCCTTAGTTGGCTGAGTGAGAATAAAATACCAATACTAATGTGAAAATAAATCTAACAATTAGATAAAGGCAAAAAACACAAGCAAGCAGTCAAATTTCTAGACATACCTGTCAACTTGACTTAAGAAAGTCTCAGCAACTTCACTATCTTCTGTAACAATGCATTCAGTATGAGCACTGCACAGCAAGATAAGAGAATTTTAAACACAATAATGATAAAGATAAGAGAATGAAAATGAAATTTATTTAGAGGAACCCAACATGCCTTCCATGTTGATTTATGTGGTCAATGGCAGCAAATACATCTTCTACAATTTCAACTGTGCAAGCAAGTGAACTATACTCATGATGAAAAGTGTTCGTTTCAGCAATGTTTAGTAAGCCGCTGGCTCTTGGTCCACCAAACATTTTAACACCTGCAAGCCATTTTATCCCTGTTTATTCATGTTTTTTCTGATTTTGAAGGAAAATATGATGCACATTGCTTGCACCATTCATTAAGAAAAGAAAATTGAGAGATTTAAACATGACACAATAAATAGAAAAGAAATTATATTTCAGTTTGGTGAACTCCAACTTTTGTTATGCAAGTGGTCCAACTTTTTTTCTTGCCATTGCTATATGAAATTTGAATAACTTAACTGAGTTTTATTTACACAGATGATTTTTCTTTCCTTTGAAAAGCTTGTTTTAAGATAAAACTTTTTCTTTATTCTTCTATACACTATGGTCACTTTTGCTTCCCTTAACTTGCACAATGTACTTCTGTTTATTGCTCAAAAGTTGGGAACTACTTGTACACAGAATACCATGATGTGATCTAATGATAAAATGGGGGGAAACAGAAAACAACATATATATCATAAAACTAATACAACAAAATCTCTTCTCATCCATGAAGGGGATTGTTTAAAAATCGAAACAAAATAAAAGATAAACATCAATTTGAACCAACATTCTTTGTTATAAATCCATTTGCAAGCAAAGTCTACCTTCTCGTTGGAGTTCAAGGACAAGCTCATTAAGTCCACCATTATTTGACAGATCCTTGTGTATGAGAAGAGTTTCCTAAGAATACCAAAACAAAAATATTTTGATGAGCACAGTCCATAAATTCCAATAACATCACACATACCAATTCAGTAAAACCTAAAAGGAGAGGAGGATACAGATGAACATGTTTTACTTGTTGCATTGCAAAGGATGTGTAAATGCTAATTACCATTGCATTGCAAGCTGCAGGATAATCAGTCTTTGCATCCCTAACAATCTGCTTTGCCATATCAAAATTAGCAGACTTGTCAACATATACATGACAAATTCCATCTGCATAACAAAAATAACAAATTCAGTAAAAAAAGAGAGGCTATTTACTAACTACAAAATAGGAAATTTATATGGAAGAAAATTACCAGCATGACCAAGAACAGGAATTTTTGTTGATTCCTTGATTTGAGAAACAAGCTTATTACTGCCTCTAGGGACCACTAGATCTATTACATCATCAAGCTGAGACAGAGTATAATTAGTGACAAATCATTGTAAAACAATAATTTTGAGGATTTATTTTTTACTAGTGATATCCAACCTTAAGTAGGTCAGGAATCTCATCTCTTGAAGTCACAAGCCCAATAAGTTTGTCACCAACAGTATCTGGCATCACTGAAGTAATGACCTACAATAAAAGAAGAAATACAAATGAGAGAAAATATGTATAAGTGAATTAATGACAAAGAAACAACAGTCAATTCAGATCCAGAATAATTTCATAAAACAACAATCTCAACTAAAATAAATAGATATTAGATAGTACTAACCTTGTGTAAGATTGCATTTGATCGTCGGGCTTCCTTTCCACCTTTAAGCAGTAAACCATTCCCACTTCGAATTGCCAATGCAGCTATCTGTTTATCAATTTAACCAAACAACTTAAAGATAAATATCCAAAACAACTAAACAATTTCAAACAACATACATTATCAATAAAAGTAGACTTAGAAGATTGCATAAACCAATAGGACATGTTTGAATTTGATGATATATTGAAATGACAATCAACTTATACTAAATGGATAATTTGTAATCATGCTCAAATCTTTGTCCTTCTAAGCAGTTTATTGAAGATGAAAAAACAAATAAGAGGAAAGGAATCTTAAATTAACCTGAACAAGGGCATCAGGTCGAGACTCAAATATAACCAGAAGGACACCCAAAGGACATGATGTCTTCTCCAGGATGAGTTTATCTACTAGCTGAACAAAGAGAACAACAATCAGAACTGTCACAAAGAGTGTTGAACAATAGAACGTATAGTTTAATAACATTATTCATTTTTTGGTCAAAGCAGTGACATCAATTTGTTCTTATAGACCAAAGTTAAGTTACAGGATCAGCTCTACAATTTGTTTCTTCAGCAAATACTGGAAACATATTACATACTTAAAACATGTTAAAAGAGGAAAATGTTGAATATTTCAATGTCACATCACCAATATCAGATGTTACTTATAAGCTATTTATTTTCAATAAAAGAAGATACTCATTAAGATAAAGAAATCAGTGACTACAAAAGAATTAGGGGGATAAAAGAAAAGGGATTTTTGACCTCGGTCCTTTTTAAAATTTGACCAATTGGTTCTTCCATATCTGCCAGCAGGCGCACAGACTTTGCAAGACTAGAGATCTGTAAAGTACAACAATAAAGGTCAGACTAAAAGATGCTCACAAAAAAAAGCTTAGAAAATGCCATGCTTTGGAACAGGAGAAATCAATGTTATACAGTAACAACAAAGAAGGTGGTGTATGCTATCTTTCAGTATTTAACTCTAGTATGCAACCAATTAAGTTCTTGCCTTCTCTTGCTTCAGGGTTAAACGTGATATCAAGGATTTTTCATATCCAGCTACCACAGCATCAGCAACATCAGCCTCATTCTCATGCCTTATCATACTTTCATTTTTCTCCAATGCATCAGCAATTGCCAGCAATATTTTCCTCCTATCTTCAGATTTGAGGATCTGACACCAAAAACATCAATATAATTCCAATAACTACCCTAATTCAGTTCATTGCATTGAGAATAATAACAGTAACAGTAGTAGTATAATATAAGTCACCACCTAAAATTTTATATTGATGAAAGGAAGGACTATGGCGAACTAATAACACTAATACTAATATTTATTATTTAACAAGCAAAGCCTTAAATTGGTCCTTCAAAGATTAGTATGTCTTCACGTTATTTCTCAAAAGATTATTTTCAGCACATACGTTAGTATTTAAAAATGCAATGTTGTTTTGAAGTTCGTTCACTTTACTGTTTTATAAGGATGAATATAGCAACAATTTAAGTATTTGATTGACTCATTTGGAGACAAAAATCTTCAGAAGACAAATATGCTGACATGCTATATTTGGAAGATCAATTTAGAAATTCACTCAACGTGTAACTGTATTTACCTGAAGCTGTCTAGAACCCTCACGTGCTGCAACTGCCATTTCACGTGCGCTCATTTCCTTTATATTGGTCCATAAATGAGCATCTTTATGAAATACAGTACCTATTCTTTCCCCTTGAAGCACTCGTATGATGTTGTTTGTAGCATAGCCACTTCAACAGAGGTTGAAATATATTAACAAAGTCAGTAAAGTACAAAATCCAAGTGTATACGTGATATTATGCACTACATGCAAATTATTGCTCACAAGTCACAACAATAAGAATCCTTTTTATCTCTTGAACTATTTCCAAGATAATAGATACCAAAGGTTTCAACTTGCAAGTAAAAAGGGAAAAAAAATCTCTTTTCCTTTACTCTAGAATTACATGATCCACGAGCCACTATAGATAGCGTGACACATTACATTTATTTCAAACTGATCAAGGCCGTAAGATATATATACTCTGACATCATGGAGAATATCTGCATTCCCTTGTCTGATATCCATAATCTAAGTGTTGTATCAAAAAGAGGGTGGGGAAGGAACACACCCATTGATGCACCACAACCAAGAAAAAGGAACAATACTTTGAAAACAACTTCACTAGAGAACCTAATTCAACCTTTTTTTTATGTTTTGTCCGTGGTTTTAAAAATTTAGCATGAGGGTGACTCCCCCAATAGTCAACACAAAAATGACTCAATTAGAACAATATATATGTGGTATAACATGTGAAACTAAAAATAGTTATCTTCAGTGCCTATATGACTAAATGCACAGCCCAAAATGTTAAATACCTAGTTATAATGACCGGGATGCCAGCATGAGCAGCGCAAACAGCAGCATTAACTTTAGCAGTCATACCCCCTCTCCCCAATCTTGACTTGTCTCCAAAAGTAATTTCCCCTTGATGCTTCTCTTTTACATATGTATGGATCAACTTTGAGTTTGGGTCACTTGGAGGACCACTATAAAGACCCTCAACATCACTCAATAAAACAAGGAGGTCAGCTTTAAGTTCAAGGGCTAATAGACCAGCCAAACTGTCATTGTCCCAGAAAATACCCGAAGAATCCTGCACACAACACTTACAATTTAAGATAACCGCATATTAGATATTGCAAAGTCACCAACCATGTAACCAAACCCCACCTAGTGGGGCATGGCTTGTTTTGTTTATGTTAATCAAATTAACATATTGTTGGTGAAACATAAAGAGTTTTGACTAAAACATTTTGATCATATCATCTCAACAAACAAAGGAAAGATAGTTATCGAAAGAAAAATTAAACAATTTTGAAATAAATAAATAGAGATAATTCAAATGAAATAGTTGAAGAAAAACCAGCCTACCTCATATGGTGCCTTCCTAGTACTAACAGCATCATTTTCATTGAAAATGGGGATAACCCTTAAATCTAACAATGAGTTCACCGTGTCTGAAAGTTGTTTTCTAAAGCCAGAATCTCTGAAAAACCCATCATTCACAAGAAGTTGGGAAGAAGTCACATCAAGCTGCACCACAAAAAATCTGGTATCAGCGTCAATATGGAGGAAACAACAAAATCGCTTGCAAATTAAGGAAAAGAAAACACTTATAATGGATTGTGATGATAATGAATAAGCAACTTAATTAGTTTTGTGCCAACCTGGCTGAACATGGTATCATAGAGAGCCATGAGACTACTCTGCCCAACAGCCGCGCATGCTTTTCCATCAAGCTCTCCTTGTGGCTTTTGAAGATCAGAAAAGCTGCATCACAATTCACAAGTAAACAATGTCTTTAAGGCTAGTCATTCTCACCCTGAATTGAACCTCAAACTAATCGGAAAGAAACAAATTTGCATTAACTCCCTCAATCCTTCATAGGTCCAACCCTAATCACACAATTTGGACTAAAAGTTCTAAAGAGAAACATGCTAGTAGAGTATAAAACATTGAAGTACTTTCAGTTGTGTTTAAGACAGTTCTTTTTCTCCATTCATATTGCATTCGAAATCTCATATTTGCTTTGGAGCATCACCTACAAGTCTACAAGTGAAGCTTTTATCATTTTTTTTCTTTCAAATTCAAGTAATCAAAGATGTGAAAGCCATTGTTGATTAGAAATTTGATTCATGTCATTGGAAAAGATATACAATTAGCATAGCAAAAGATAGATTATAAGAACCTGCTATTGGCCAATTTGCGGTATCTAAGCCTTTGCCTGCCAAGACCAACAGCACCTGAAGTTACCAATATGACTTCATACCCTTGACTGCTAAGTTCTTTAAGCTGCAACAATTTCATTGGAAATTAGTCACATACACACAAATACATTATATATAAGGAATATAAAAGATATATATTTCTGAATTTTTTTTATACCTGCTCACAGAGAGCTCCAATTCTGCCCAATGCTAATCTTCCATCACTTCGAGTAACAACAGCTGTTCCAACCTTCATTAAAGATGATCCAATAAACAAATGTACTAGTTATAGAATTAGAATTATAAACAAAGCATGTATCACTCAGCCAAAGAAAAATACTACTAACATATAATCAATGCGACATAACACAAAACAAGTAAACTATGCACAAAAATAAAAAGAAACCAGCAGAATGGTACATGTTAGAGCAAAACGAATTAAATACTCAGGTGAATTAATTAGAACTTAATATACCATTTATAACCCTCTAAATTAAAAACTTTCTTTCCTTTTTTGTATCTTTACATTACATCAGAAAATAATACAATATATTCCAACAATAGATACATACATGATACATTCGTATTTTATTTTTGTTATTAGTAGGAATCAAATATAGGTACTAGACAATTATAACAACTCACATTTTATCCAATCAATTGAATTAGACTCTCTTAATATACACAGACATATTTATGTTTGTGGATACATCATACATCACACATATTAATATTAAGAAAGTCATCAAATTATAAGAAACAAAAATAAAAGGCAAATTTTTTAACTAGAAAAATAGGTGACATCTTTTCCATAACAATAATCACAAATAAAAAATAATCTATGTCCAATATACAAGAGAATGCATGTTGTAAATAACAATCATAATCATAATAAAAATTGTAAATAAGGTATTTGTACGAAGTAGTCTCCGTGGATTAATCTTCGTCGGAAACTACAAAATATGTATTTTCCTTCCAATATAATTTATTTTATATTAAGATGAATCAGAATTCAAATCTTAAACTACTTAATTAAGGGATATAAATGGCTTGCAATTGTTTGATCCATTGTTTACTTGTTGGTTCAATCGTAATCATAATAGTACTTAATAATTACAAAATAATGAAAATGTTGTGGGACCTTGACAACAACACGCTTGACAGAATTGATGAAATCTCGACTGGGATCCATGAAGTCCAATGCAATAGGACCTGGTCGAAACGGGTGTGAAATAAATAGAAGAAGACTGAGTGCGTGAAAATGCGTAGAAGAAATATAAATAGTTATAGGTGGCTTCAGAGACTGGGTAATACTTGGCTTTGTGGGCCCCACGAATCGAGGGTACTGTTCTTGTTGCTGCTACTTCACCCACTCACACCACTTTCTATTCGACTGAATTCTCATTATCTTGAATCTTTTTTCTCTTTTCTATTTCTTTTTTCATTGATCTTTTAGATTTTTTTCGTTACAAATTAAAAAGATTTTCTTTTCTGTTTTGAAAGAAAAATATCTTTTAGATTTAAACCAAGCATTTCAAGAATATGATCAAAACAAGGTCTCTTGTAACTTGGATAAGATAAAATAAAATAAGATAATTATTCTTTAACAGTTATAATTTTTTTTTTCTCTTTTCTAATTCATTTTTCAAAGATCTTTTAGATTTTTTTTTCGTTACAAATTAAAAAGATTTTCTTTTTTGTTTTGAAAGAAAAGTATCTTTTAGATTTAAATCAAGCGTTTCATGAATATGATCAAAACAAGGGTCTCTTGTGACTTGGATAAGATAAAATAAAATAAAATAATTATTCTATAACAGTTATAATTCATTGTTTATTATTATGTAAAAATATAATAATTTTATCTTACTTATTATATTATCTTATTATTATTAATATAGTTCGGTTCATTAAATATAATAGATTGAGAGGTAAATTATTATAAATTTTAAATAGTATTTTTTTTCTTATCAATAAAAAAAATATTATTAACTTAATTATCTTGAATGAGAAATTATCTTTAAAATAATAAATAAGATAAATTTTTTTAAATTTATATAAAAGTAAATTACATATATATTAATCAAGTTATTTTAATTAAATTTTAATTTTTTGATAAATTTAAAAATTTATTTGATCAAATTAAAGTGTGTAAAAAATGATTTTTTCTTATTAACTTGTAAGATTTATTTTTAAACATAATTTAAATATACGATTATCATTTTTATATTTATTTTTAATAAATTAATAAAATTTATCATTTATCATTTCTATCTAAAATTAAATTATTTATTTTAATAAAATTTCTTTTTATTAACTAAAAAGATATTTTTCAGTTTCCAATCATAACTAAAAAGATATCTTTCTTAAACATGACCTAAGCTAAGTTTTTCTTAATTCAAAATATCTTCAAACTAATTTCAACATCCATTTTTTATGCAAATGAGAAATATTATGCTTATTTATAGATTAAAATTGGTTTTTTTGACCAAATTAGAAACTTGTTTTTCAAATTTTAAACGAGAATCAAGTGCTCTCCTCACTTTTAAATTAATTAATTATCTTTATCAATACATTTCCTTGCTCTCTTTTTTTTTTTCCTGTTAGTCTAAATAATGTAAGGGTGAGGGAATCTATCTAAATCTCATCATTCCGGGGAGGAGTGCTAAAAGGACGATGGAAAGATTGACAAAAGTCCAACACAAACCTAAACCACAAATAATTTTATCAAATGGTTTATGCGGAGAGTACTGTCTACCAAAAAAATTTAGAAGACTTCGGAATATTCAAAATCGCATTCATATTAGAAGATAAGTTTTTTTTATTATTCAATCCTTAACCATCATTCGCAACAAATACATCTTCTATACTCATCTTTTATTTTTGAATTGTTTGATATTAATCACATTAAGACTCTTTTTTTGGTTTTTTAAATTGCTAAGCTCGGAACTTATTTGTTTGTTATTTTTAAAAATTATTCTACAAAATAAGAATTAAAAAATTTAGATGTGTGCTTGCTTGATTATATTTTACTTTTGAAAAGAAATTTTAGAATATTAATTTTCGTCTTTTAATAAAAATATATTAATGTAAATTTATAGTATATATTTGTTTAAATATACATTTTAATTAACTTTACGGTTTAAAATTAATTCTGTCAAATTCAATTTTAATATACTTTAAAAACGTATAACTTCGAATGAATTATTTATATCTTAACAATGACTATGAGTTAGTATATTACTTAATATTTAAAGTATGTACGATAAAACTATATTATAAGTGAGGAAAAATAATATAAAACTAATTACAATCAATGTAAATATAACATAATTATGAAGCAATGCATGAGTAAGCGTGTGAATATTTTTAGCACTCTTAGCCTTTGTTTCTTTGTAGAGAAATGGAAAAGAATGAAATTGAAAGAGAAGAAAGAGATGAAAGAGAAGAAATATATCCATTGCATATTTTATAGCACTCCTTTTTTTTGTTTTTAATCCAGGCAAAAAGAGAAAAGATTTGCAAAAAGAAATATTTATACACTTTCAATACATAATCCTTTTTTCATATATTAATGTCTCTTTTTATTCAGAAAAAAAATGTTTCGTTTTTTACAATAGATATTAATGTTTCTATTCCATCTTTATTTATTTATGTATTTCCGTCAAGTTATCTCATCCGTGATACAATTATGATTTTACAAGTTTTTTCATTCTCTTCCTTTATTTTCAATATAACCAAATAATTGAAAAGGAACTCTCCTCTATTAATTTTGTCGATCCAAACAACATAAATTTTCAACTAAATTTTACTTTTATTTCTTTCTTGTTTTTTTCTTTGTTTCTTTTTTTTTTTTCCTCTCAATTTCAACTCATATTCAAATAAAACATTAAAAAATATAGCCCGTCTGTCAGAGACATGTGCAACGTACCGAAACTTTTGCTTTTGGGGCAGTAAACAAATTAAAAAAATAATTTATAATAGTAAATAAATATAAACTAAAACTTCAAATTCTTCTTTGAAAAAATTTATAATTACGCACGTCATTTCTTAATAATACCTTGTTTTTTAAGAAAATATAAACATTAAACAATCATATCACACCTTACACAACCAAATAATTAACATTTAAGTGGCAGGTACTAACATTAAATTTTCGCCTTTCTAAAATTTGTCATGTTCGTAAAAAAAAAGAAATTCACAAATAAATAGGGAAATTCACTGAAAAATCCAGTAATTAAAACAAAATTACTACACACATTTACTTTATGCCAATGCAGTGCTATCAAAAACTGATGACGTTTTGATTGTTGAGGAAACTGCGACATTGATATGAAAAAAAAAAAAAAAAGTGTGTAAAAGGAAACTAGAAAGGGCCTCTTCTCCCTTACTTCATTTTGATGCAGAGAAAACAAAACGAGAAATTTAGAAAAGATTGAGAATTAAATTAAAGAAAAAAAATCATATATTTTTCTTTTGAAAATTAAGGCCTATTTATTTCTGTTTTTATTTTTAATTGACAAAATTTTCATTTTATTTTCAATTTGTTTTCTACTTTCAAATATTTATACATAAAATGAAGAGAGAAAGTTCTCATAATTAATTGGACACTTATTGTGATGCATCTATATTTTCTTTGACCTGTAAAAAAGAGAAAAAAAACTATACCATTTAAAAATAAAAAGCACATTAAAAACAAAGATATTAAAAATGAAAATCCAAGTAAACAAACTCTTCTTACCCTCATTTTGTATAATTTCCTCGATTAAAAAAAGGAGAAATAGTACTGATATATAAATTGATATAAACTTGTCTTAGAGTTTGAGTTTGATTTCTATGAATAAAATAAATAATATAAAACAATGATAAATTAAAAGCAGTACCTTTACAATGATACGCTTCACTTTGGTGACAAAAACTCTGGAAGGATCTATGTTGCCATAGTACTCATGAGTTTCGGAGAGCGAGTTGAGGAGAGTTAACGCGGCCCCATTCAAGAGGGGTAACTCGGAGGGTTTGATGCTGACCAAATTTTTGTGGCCATTTTGCAAGAGTTCCATTGTTTCTCTTGTTGTGTTTCAGATGAGAGATGAATGAATGAAATAGAAGCCACTGGTGTGAGAGGTTCTGTTCAAATGACTAGGGCTTTTAAAGGCATGCACAGGATTTTTAGGGGTTTTTTTAATTTTTTTTTTCTGCGTTTTGTGGTCACCAGAATTTTTTAGTAGTACGGCTTCTGCATTGACTTTGGAGTTTGGAGTACAGTGCTAGTTTGGCTGATAAAGGGGTTTTTTACTTATATTTATAAAGAGGTCGGTTCTAATGAAAAAAAGATGCTATCTCAGGTGGCGAACTAAGGTGCTAATTGTTATTTTAAGAGATGTTCATGCATGCATATTTAAAGTAGGATATATTACCTTTTGATATTAATTTCTTAAATTTATCATTTTGTTCTTCCTCATTTTTAATTATTTTTAATTGTAATATTTGGTCTCTCTAATTTTTTAATTTGATAATTTTAATCTTTTTGATAGATTATTAACTGATAATTATAATTAATATACTTATAAACTTAATTATAAATTAATTTGAAACTATTAATTTTTAAAAAAATTAATGAAATCTATGAATTCTTAAAGACTTTAATAAACTTTAATAATTGTGATTAAAGATTATTAATTTTTTAATAATGAATTATTTATAATTAATTTAATAATTCTATTAATCACAATTATTAGTTGATAATCTATCAAGGGATCAAAATCATCAATTTATAAAATCAGGGGGATCAAGTGTTATAATTAAAAATCATGGGATCAAAATGATGAATTTGAAAAATTAAGAAGACTAAAATTATAATTTAGCCTTTAAAGTATGTTTGCTTTTATGTTCTAGATATGGTTTTTAGAAATTAATAGTTATTTTCTAAAAAAGAAATGAATAGTTATTATTTTAATATTTAAATGTTTTAAATATAATATAATTTGGAGGAGAATAGTATAGAGAGAAAGTAGAGAAAAATATAATGATAATTGTGAGTATTCATTTCAAGAGAAATAATTTATTTATAGATACAAAAGGTTATAAAAGACAACTGAAGAATTACAAAAGATAAGCACATATAAAGATAAAAGAATATATGGACATCCACATAAGTCATAACACTCTCTCTTGGATGTCCATTATCTGAGAATATACCTCGTTAAAATCTTACTAGAAAAATCATGGTTAAGGGAAAAAGAATGTAGAACGTGTTATATCTCTCTTGTGTAGATAATTATCTTTTAGGTGACAAAGTCCAATCATGTTAACTTGTTACTCAAAAGTCTTTCTTGACAATGACTTTTAAAGATATCTTCTAGATTTTCACGTGAACGAACTTGTTGAACATTTTTATCACTATTCTTTTTTAGATCATTGGTGAAAAAGAATTTTGGTAAAATATGATTTGTTTTATCTTCTTTGATATATCATTCTTTCAACTGAGCAATACATGTAATATTGTCTTCTCATGTGATCATCAATGTCATTTTTTCCTCATATTGAACTAAATTTTTTGCATGATTAGCTTATGTGTCTAGTTTGGTTTGTTTCATATATTGTCATGGGATTGTTGTAACACATCATGTAAACCTATGATATATCATTATGAGGATCTAACAAACACTACTACAAAAAGCAGTTTAACATCGGCTTATTAACATCGGTTTTGTACAAAATCGATGTTAAGTTAAACGCGGTGATATATTTGTAAATAAAGTATCCTTCTTAACATCGGTTTTCCAAAAAACCGATGTTAATGAATACACGTTAACATCGGTTTTTCAAAAACCGATATGTTAACATCGATTTTTCAAAAACCGATGTTAACGTATAATATGTTAACATCGGTTTTCCAAAAAACCGATGTTAATGCATACACGTTAACATCGGTTTTTTAAAAACCGATGTTAACTAATGATGTTAACATCGGTTTTTCAAAAACCGATATTAACATATGATATGTTAACATCGGTTTTCTAAAAAACCGATGTTAATGCATACACGTTAACATCGGTTTTTCAAATGCACTATGCCTGATTATTGAAAAACATAAGTATCCATGTATTCCTGATTTTTTTTAATTTTTATTTGAAAACTTTGATTATAGAAAAATAAATCAAATATTAAGTTGTATATCGATAAATTGTTGGTCCAAATAGTAGTGGGTTAAAGTAAGATTTTGGATTTGGATCTCGTAGATGAAAAAACATATTGTTAAGTAGTTTAAGACCATCACGTCATCCATGATTCCGACCAATAATCATAATAAGTGAATAATAATTATTGTATTATTCATTGATCTAAGGGATTTTAATTAATTTAAAATATTAAATTATCTATTTGTCACATGATTATTGATTAGGATCATAGATAATATGATAGTCCGAATCACTTAATAATTTCTTGATTGAGAGGGAAGAACATATGAAATCATTTTATTATGATTATTGATTAGGATCATAGATAATATGATAGTCCGAATCACTTAATAATTTCTTGATTGAGAGGGAAGAACATATGAAATCATTTTATTTGAAAAGTCAGGTAATCAAGTTCATATGTAGGATCTTTAAGCATTTTATCTTCAACCATTTTATTTGATTAATCTAGAATATTTCATCTAATTGATTGAGATGATAAAAATTATTTTGGTTATCATCAAACATGTTTCTAAAGCCACTATGAAGCATTGTAACATCATCGAAATAAAATATATTTTAATCCATATATTCACTACAAAGAATCTTTCATCAAAAAATAAAAAAAAATATGACACAACAATATTCCATAGAAAATACAAAGAAACAACACAATAGAATTTGATAGACGACAAAATCACAAGAATCTGATTTTTTTAGAAGTCGTTGGGCCTGTGACTTTTTAGTTTTCCTTTTTTTTTTAATATGTTTGAAATAGAGGTCATAGAATATGTAGGGATTTCTTTCTTTTTTGAAATAAGTATTATTAAAATAAAAATTTATTTAATTTATTTAATATGATTATTTTAATATTAAGGATAAAATATTTATTTACTAATAAAAGGTAAGAAAAATGCGAAAAAGAAAGAAATAAATCATGGATAAACTCAAGACTTCAAATTGGAATTAAACAAAAAAAAATGAGGTTGCAAGGGGTTTCATGACTTTGGTGAGGACAATTTTTTTTAAGAAAAGGAAAATTAAGAACATTCTAATTTAATTTTTACAACATAGATTTTACTGTGCAAATGTGGTTTACCAATTGTTTAGATTAATAAAGAGAAAAAAATTAAAAGGAATGATAGAAAACAAATAAAAATTAAAGATAAATATAGTCAAAAAAAGTGTTGTTTAGGCAAATAGAAAAAAAGAAAAATAAGTGGAAATATTAATATTACTTGTTTGAATGAACGTAAAAGAAAGCAAAAATAAATAAATAATTATATTAAATTATTTTATATTAATGAAAAAAATACGCAAATATATTTCTAAAACAATTTTTAAAAAATTTACTTTATAAAAAATCATTTAGCTTTTTACGCATTACCTCTCATGCCTCAGTCACTAATATTAAATTATGAGTAGAGACGTAGAGTAACAAAAATATTAAATTATGCCTCATTTCGTAATTCCTTACTACTAATTAGTATTTTTTTTATCATATTAGTAAATTAATTTGGAAAACAATATTTTTTTTTTTCAACAGAAAAAACCTGCAACACGTCTACACTCGGAAAGCTTGAGGCATGGACTACGGCCAAAATGAGGAAAAAGAAAAAAGAGTCAATTTTAAAAGATTTAAATAAAATTTAAAAAAAATGGGAATGATACATAGTTTCAGGAATTAAAAAAAAAAACTTGCTTCTTCCTCTCACTCACTCACTCACTCTCCCTCGCTCGCTCTAGGTACTATAATGCCTCTTTCTCTTCCTTCCATCACATACTTCCAGCAGATTAACTCTTTTCCATGGGCTAGGGTTTATGCCAACGAAAGTTTCTAACTCACAACTATTGCCTTTCGGGTTCAAATCAAAGTGAGAGATTATAAAATTTTCTTATTTTTGATTATGTAAAGAGAATCACCCGATGATGGTGCAGTGGAAAATTTTCCCCTTAAACCCTTGATGATTTGTATAAGGCTTTTACTTTCTTGGTTTTTTAGATTAATATATATTGTTGCATCCTATATTTACATGTTGTGACATTGTAGTGTGATTGATAGTTAGGTCCATTTGTTGGAGAAAAGCTTTGAAGAAGAAGAGAACAAGCTGGAGCCTTAGAGGAAGACCAGTTGGCTAATAAGCTGGGATTGCAGTCGTGGCAGGTGTTTCTGTGGTTTCAGAACCTCAGGGCGCGAGAAGAACCAGGTGTGCCTGATATTTATTTTATGTCATGATTTATGAATTCTTCTGGCACGATAAAGCGTGAGAAAATAATAGGCAGAACAATGCAATCTATATCCTTCCACTATCTCATGAGGTGTTTTAGTTTAGCCTTATTTAAATTGGAACATTCAGCTGATAACTGATGACTAATGGTGATGACCTTAGGGCACTTGTTGGTTGCGCCATTAATAAAAATTTTTACAAGGGGTGAGTAAAATAATAGTGAAGAAATAGAAATAAAAAGAAAAATTCTTATGGAAGCTTCTAATGTCTCTACCTAACATTTTGGAAAAAGGAAAAAGGAAAAAGGGATGGTTGAAAAGGGACGCTCCCCATCATCTGTGGGAAGGGCATAGTTTTGGGATCTGGTTGAACAGGACACTGATCCTTGGATCCTTGGTGGAGTGGTATCTGTGATGTTCAAAGACACTATATCAAGGAGAAAAGTAATAAAGTAGAATATTAAGCTGAGAATTCAAAGATAGTTAGAAACTGCAGAACTTGTAAATGTAAATCATTATTATAGAAGGATATATAAACTAGAAAGTGGAAGTGGCAGATGAAAATGTCACTAACATCACGTGTGCTTCACTCCAGCACAAATTCCACCACCCTCTTCATATTGTGCCTGAAAATGGCACGTGGAAACAAAACTCTTGTTGTCAAGTCACGTGCTGTGATGGTGGATCATTTTTTTCCATAGACAGTATACCTCTCAAGATGCCACGTGCAATATCATCTTCTATGTTTGACCCTCATGACCATGTGGATGCACAATTTTCACTCTACCTCCTTAATTATTGCTTTTAGTTTTTTTTAGTATTGTCTAAATACAGATAATGCTCATGCTGAATCCGAGTATATGTATAATACATTATATAATAAAATTAGAAAAACGCCAAAAAGAAAATATTTTGTTGGCTTAAAAAAATGGGGGAGCTAGCTAACAACCCTCTCCGTCTTGATACACTTGTGATGGCTCTTATTTTGTAATAGAATCATAATCAACCACACGTATTGTGAATCCCTTAGTTGGACCCACACTTATGTCTCAAATCATAACATATGCACCTCCAGATTTCAGGAATCATAACATATGCACTCCATAACCAACACATGATGTTAGCTACAACCCTGTTATTAATTGTTTACCAGACTATTGAATTTTGTTTAATAAATTTGTCAAGTATAGTCCAGTTTTCCCATAATTGTCTTGTTCCGATGACAGTAAATGGTAGGTATATGCATTCAAAAGCTGTCTCCTACCTAAACACTAGCTACAACATAAGTGTTGGGTTCTTAGCTTCAATTCGTTCCTCTTCGCGAGTTTGACCAGTGACCACTGTCCCTGCCACTGCTCGTGTAGATCATATCTCAAACTTACTGTAACTTACCTAACATAGTTAATGTCTAACAACTCATTTACTGACCCACCAATAGCCCACTACTAGTACGCAAGGAATATTCAAATTTTACCCAATACCAGTTTATTATAATTACCCATCTCAAGTTAAAAAAGCAGTCCATCATATTGATATATAATAAGAATATTTTATGTTGCTAGATGCTAAATAGTCTACTATAATGTTTTAACTTTTGAATTATATGTTGCCCAATTAGTTTAGATTTATCTTGGTACAACTTTGTATTAGGAAGAAGGAATGAATGACATTTTCAATATCATTTTATTTATTTATTTGAGGAATAAAATTAATATCATTATAATATCGTATATAAATATATTTACTTTCTATTTTTCATTTATCACTATATACATCTAAAATATTTTGCACAATTAATCAAAAGAAACTTATATAAGTGTTATTGTATATATAAGTTATAAGTACTTATATGTATATATATATATATATATATATATATATATATATATATATATCACAAAATGGAAGACAACAAATTATTTAATATTTTTTTATATTATCGCTTTCTAGTTTCTTCTTTCATTTATCGCTTTGTAGTTTCTTCTTTCATTTATTTAATATTTTCTTTTACCTTTTTTATATTATTTGTGTGCGTGCAGTGCAAGTGTAGATTAGACACATAGATCAAACAAAAATAACTAGTAGACAGTTTAGTTATTTGACATGTAGTGAGAAAAAAAAAGACAGAAATACTACATAAGTATAACATTATTTGTGATAATAAAAAAGATAAATAAAATATATGCATTCCTATTAAGCTGATCTGACAAAAAAATCACGGGCCTCACAGCCCTTATGCGCGTAAAGTGAGTATTGGACTTTGCTTTTTTTCTGTTTTTGTTACAGGGCAAGGTCTTGATTTTTATTGTAAGTTAACAAGATTTAACTGTTTCGGAATAAATAAATGTATAAAATATTAAATTAGCATTAATATAAATTATGAGGTATTTTATTATATTTTGTTTGTATTTACATACGAATACGAATTTTTTGCATATAGTTTAATTTTGTCCCTTGTGATCTCAAATTTTCCAATTAAGGAGGCAGCAGTAACTTTTCTCTTATTTTCTAATTTCTAATTAGGTTAACGTATATAGGTGTGGATTTGGATGAAAGTGGTGTGTGACTGAAAAACTGGGGGACCCCGTGACTGGACCTGTCCACAGTGCAGTTCTGTGATCTTGTGAGAGGTAATAGAAGTTGTGTGTGTGTGTATGTGTGTGTGTGTGTGTATATATATATATATATATCCGAAAAGAGAAAGAAGTAAGACATTTTTTTGATATAATTTAGAATAAATTGTTCTCGTATCTTCTGAGTGCTTGTTATACTTAATCTTACTCTTTTTTTTTATCATACACAAGATTGTCTTATGTAGGTGTTCATTCAATTATTTCTTTGATTCTTGCTTTCATTTTGGACCGTGCTGCTCATCATCACAAGTACAAATGTTTGTTACCAATGAATATTTTTATTACGTGTTCACTGCCATTAATGACAATTGATATATGCTATACAAATTGTGTTCATGATGAGTGAACCTTAGATTCCCGTTTGAGATTGGATGCAATGATTCTTGCGGACAGTTTGCATTAATCATTGTATTCAATCTTGAATTGTCCGTTTGGACAGTTTGGGGAGACTGATATTTTTATGGTAGATTCATGTGTTAAGGTTAAAATTATTTTGTTTAATTTGATGAAATTTTGGTAATGCATTTCTAGTTGTTCTCTGAGTGCATACTTGATTATCGGGAAATTAATTTCATCGATTTCATGTCGTGTACTTGGAGACCAATGTGAAATGCTGCCAAAATTTTGTCAAATTTAACAAAATAGAATTAACCCTGATGTATGAAGCTACCATAAAAGACGGTCTTCCCGAATGGGATAGGGCCACGCCTTTAATAAAAAAAGTGAGATTTTCATGCATCGAATAACTTTGAGAGTATGACCAAGTTATTACTTAGATGGATCGAAGTTGGATGAATGAAAGTTGCATCAGCCCAGAATATGAGGAAGACGTCGAGCAATTCTTATAATTTTCTTCACAAAGAGGTCGACCGGATGAAGATGGAAAATATTATTGTCCTTGCATCAATTGTTTGAACGGAAGACGACAAATACTGGATGACATACGAGAGCATCTGTTGTATGATGGAATTCAGAGAAATTATACGACGTGGATATGGCATGGTGAAATGACAGACATGCAGAGTGGGCAACAATCCGAACCGTTTGATGTAGAAATGGGAGATCGCTTGGAGGATATGATTCGTGACCTTGGACAAGAGTCTTTCTAGCAAGCACATGCCCCTGTGTATGAAAGATTGCAGGGTGACTCAAAGAAGCCTTTGTATCCGGGGTGCAACAATTCCTTGACGCTATTGTCGGTGGTGTTAAGTCTGGTTAATGTCAAGGACAGATATGAATGGAGTGACAAAAGCTTTAGTTTATTGCTTCAAATAGTGCACGATCTGCTTCCACAGGATAACACATTGCCTAAAAGCTACTATCAGGCAAAGAAGATATTGTGTCCGATGGGTATGGGGTATCAGAAGATTCATGCTTGCCCTAATGATTGCATATTGTACAGACATGAATTTGAAGAAATGTCGAAATGCCCTAGGTGTGGGGCGTCACGGTACAAGGTGAAGGATGATGAGGACTGCAGTTCTGATGAAAACTCAAAGAAGGGCCCTCCAGCGAAGGTGTTGTGGTATCTTCCCATCATTCCAAGGTTTAAGCGTTTATTTGCTAATGAGGACGACGCAAAAGATCTTACCTGGCATGCAAATGGGAGAAAATCTGATGGAATGGTCCGTCATCCAGCTGATTGCTCCCAGTGGAAGAAGATTGATAGTTTGTATCCGGATTTCGGCAAAGAGGCAAGAAATCTTAGACTTGGACTAGCCAGTGATGGAATGAATTCATATGGCAATTTAAGCACTCAACACAGTTCATGGCCAGTTCTACTAGTAATTTACAATTTTCCGCCTTGGTTGTGCATGAAGCAAAAATACATGATGTTGTCTATGATGATATCGGGCCCAAGACAACCAGGAAATGACATTGATGTTTATCTAAGTCCGTTGACTAAAGACCTGAGAAAGTTGTGGGATGAGGGGGTTTTAGTGTTTGATGAGTTTCGCAAGGAGACTTTTCAAATGCGTGCAATGCTTTTTTGTACCATTAATGACTTTCCAGCATATGGGAATCTCAACGGTTACAGTGTTAAGGGTCATCATGCATGCCCCATCTATGAAGAAGACACAAGCTACATACAACTGAAACATGGTAGAAAAACAGTGTACACTAGACATCGCCATTTTCTAAAAGCTCATCACCCTTACAGAAGATTGAAAAAAGCTTTTAATGGAAGTCAAGAGCACGAAACTGCGCGGACACCGTTAACTGGTGAGCAGGTCTTCCAGCGGGTTGAACACCTTAATACTGTATTTGGAAAGACCCAAAAGAAGGATAAAAGTAAGAGTTGCATATGGAAGAAGAGGTCCATTTTCTTTGATCTTCCGTACTGGTCTGATCTAGATGTTAGACATTGTATTGATGTTATGCATGTAGAGAAAAATGTATGTGACAGTGTCATTGGGACACTCCTTAACATTCAGGGCAAGACGAAAGATGGTCTAAATACCCGTCAAGATCTAGCTGCCATGGACATACGATCGCAGTTGCATCCAAGGTCTGATTGTAAAAAAATATACTTGCCTCCAGCTTGTCATACTTTATCCAAAAAGGAGAAGATCAGTTTGTGCCAGTGTCTGCGCCGGGTTAAAGTCCCACAAGGATACTCTTCAAATATTAAGAGCCTTATGCAGTTCAAGGAGCTTAAGCTGGTGGGGTTAAAGTCTCATGATTGTCACGTGTTGATGCAACAATTGTTAGTTGTGGCCATACGAGACATTTTGCCTAACAAAGTCAAGTTACCCATAACTCGCCTGTGCTTTTTCTTCAATGCCATATGTAGCAAAGTCCTTGATACGGTCAAGTTTGATGACCTGGAAAACGAGGCTGTAATTATACTGTGTCAGTTGGAGATGTATTTTCCTCATGCTTTCTTTGACATCATGGTCCACTTAATTGTTCACCTGGTCAGAGAAATCAAATGTTGTGGTCCTGTTTATCTGCGCTGGATGTACCCAGTTGAGCGCTACATGAAGATCTTAAAAGGGTATAACAAGAATCTACATCGTCCAAAAGCATCTATTGTTGAAAGGTACATCGCAGAAGAAGCCGTTGAATTTTGTTTAGAGTACATTAAAAAGGCTAAACCTGTTGGCCTTCTTGAGTCTCGCCATTATGACAGAGTGGGCGGTAAGGGTTCAAGAGGACGGCATGTTATCTCTCCAAGTGTAGAAGATTTGTTACAAGCTCACTTGTATGTGTTGAACAACAGTAATGAAGTTTTGTCATACATAGTTCAGCATGAACGTTTAGTCAAACAAAGTAATCCAAAAATGTCAAAGAACTGGGTCTTGAAAAATCATAACAAGACTTTCTCTGATTGGTATAAAGATACAATCTTTGCTAACGAAAATGCTTCTGAAACATTAAGAAAGCTAGCTTATGGGCCTAAAAGAAATGTTATAACTTGGCAATGATACGACATAAACAAGTATTCCTTTTACACAAAAGCACAAGACGACAAAAGTACAATGCAAAACAGCAGGGTCACCCTAAGGGTTGAATCTCAACACTTTGCAACTGTACATGATGACAATCCCTGTGTAGTTTCAATTCCTTACTTTGACAGCAACACCGGTGTGCAGACTGATGATGTAGGATTTACATTGGTAGACCTAAAGAAACTAGCTTACCAAAATGACCCTTTCATCATGGCAGAACAAGCTAAGCAAGTATTTTATGTGCAAGACCCTTGTGTTGAAAGGTGGTTTGTGGTTCTACACGGGAAAATAATTGTTGTTAATGTAGAAGATGATGATTCATACATGGACACTTATGTTAGTCCTTTGTCTACACAAATGACTTCTAACAGCGTCGGAGAAGAAGAAGCTGACGACGTTCGTGCTAATCGTAATGATCATAATGAAGGAGAATTAATTAACATCGTCTAACGTAATTTTCTAATATAATATTTCATTTCGGTACATTCATTTACATAACTCATATAGTGTTTTTTGATAATATTAACTAACTCAACTTTTTCTCTTTAAAGGACCATGACTACTCCACCTGCCTCGCCTCCTCCTCCTCTTCCTCCTCCTCCTGCAGACGCATCAGTGTCTCCATCTACGTTGAAGCGGACACGCAAGGCGACACGGCTATGATCATTGGCCACTAGACCACCTGGGGCAAAAAGACCTGTGGTCAACGTCGATCCTGCTACCGGCAAGGTTAAAGGTCCCCACAAGAAGAAATTAAGAACATATTTGAGGATTGTCGCTCGTGATAAGGTCGACGTGACATATGACACCTGGAAGGAAGTCCCAACTGCTCAGAAGGATTTGATATGGGAGGATATTCAGGTATTTGAGTTTTCTTCGTTGATTTTCTTTAATAGTCTAAATTTGTTATTTACTTACAATAAAACCTAATTTATTGTTTGTCAGGCGGAATTTGAAATCCCTGAAGCTTCTAACAGTAGGACAAAGAAGAAAATTCTTTAGATTGTCAGCGAGCGCTGGAGGCAGTTTAAATCTGACTTGACTAGGAAATGGGCACTTGGAGTCGACAAGGACGGTGCAGACTACATTGTCTGTGAAAAATATGGCATTAGCAAGGAGAAATGGACCCAGTTTTGTCAGACCCGCAGAGACCCCTCATGGGAGGTATGTACTTTGTCATTTTAGTTGTTTTCCACAACAAAATCACTTCTTATAATTTATTGTAATAATCATTTTCATTAATGTTAAACTTTTGCAGGATGTGCGAAAAAAGGCACAGGCCTCCCAGAAGCAAAATACTGCCCCTCACGTATTGTCTCGTGGGGGTTATGAATATTTAGAAGAAAAGCTCATGGCTGAGAAGACAAAGAAAAGACTGGAAGAAGCTGCCCAGTCTGGAAGCACTGAGGGCATCATTGACCCTTCATCTCCCATCAGACACCACGTGAAATGGAAGATGGCCCGCACAAAGAAAACTGGACAAATGATGTCTGAGGCAACAAAGGAAATAGCTGACTGAATTGTAAGTCATTTTTAATTAATAATTGTAATTATCTTTGTGTACTTTGTGAATTCCTTGGACAAATATGTGTTCGGTACAGGATTCTTTGGACGAGCAGGCGTCACAGGGATCGTTCGTCCCCCATGGACGTCAGGATATCCTGACTGTTGCCATTGGGCGACTAGAACACCCTGGCCGTGTTCGTGCTGTTAGAGCTGGTGTCACCATAAAGCAATACTTTGGATTGGCTTCACGAATGTCCCGCAGTTCTTCCTCCATGCCTCCTGAAGACCTAGAACAGCTGACCCAACAAATCAGAGACCAACTGGAGGAGTCAATCACAGAAAAAGTGACTCGAAAGATGATGGAATCTTTTAGCCAGATGCAGTCCCAGTTTCAGTCTCAGATGCAATCACAGGGACTTACACTACCTCCAGAGCCAGAGGTTGGTCTCTCAAGTTCTCGTGTCAGCACAAAGGAGAGTTGTGTTGCTCCCTCAGGGAACGATCCGGGGACGGGTGACTCAGACAAATGCGGGCTATATATTGAAGAAAATCCTTCCCTCCTGGTTGCCCTAGGAAGACTTTATGAAGGATCCACAACAGTTCACAACATCCCTTTGTTGCATGGCCAAGTCAAGGTTGGTGTTGAGGAGGTTAAAGATGCAGAGGCTCTCGTTCCTGTACCCACTGACGAGGTTACCTTAGTGGGGCAGACACTTAACACCTTCCTTGCTTGGCCAACACATCTTGTGAAGTGTTTATCAGAACAGGTATTTTACTTTGATTATATGTTTATTTTTTTCAATTAATTTGTTCACTGTAATCAAAACTTGCTAATTAACTATGTTTTATTAACAGGTAGCTGTGTCTCCAGCAAAACCTCTAGAAAGCCCGGATGAAGAGATCGATGATCCCCTGTACCTGATGACATTGACCATCCCACAACTGTTTTTGAAGCCGCTCCAGGTTATGTGGGATGCTACCATATTCGGGGTGTTTATTCAAAACTTCCCGTTGTATATAAAGCACGAAGATCTCTCTGAAATTGCACACGGTGGTCAATGTCTCAGCATATCTGTTATACAGTTGTTGATTCTGTAAGTCATTTTAGATTACTATTAATTACCAAAGTAATTGTTTTAAATTCATACATAATTAACTTTGACTTAACAACACACCCATCTGACTGAGACAAGTGTGCGAGCAGGGAATTCTGATGTGTATGGATTCCTCGAGTCACAGTCCATTCAGAGATCTAGGTAATCACAATTTGAATCTGAAAGTTACATCAAGAGTTGGATACAGAGTTCAAAACGAGATGTTTACCTTGGAGCATACCTGAATGGGTAAGTCAAACACAATAATTGAATTTAAATAATCTATACTACTACAATAACCCATATTCGTCTCTACTGCAGCGGACACTGGCAAATGGTCGTCATTCTGCCTAAGGAAAACCTAGTTGTCTGGTTTTGTTCTTTACATAACAGGTCAGACAACTACCTTAACAGAATAATTAACAGGTCAGTATTGTTTTCAATACATTTTTATTGGCATAACTCAACAACATCAATATTTTAATGTTCCTCATATTCAGCACTAGTGCTTTGAAAGGACTTGATGATACTCCACAACCGAAATCCAAGGCTTTTGCTAGGTGGATTGTTGTTAAGGTACGTGATTTAAATAAAAGTTCTACTTATATATATTTTATGTGTGTGTACACTAATTGTAGTTAACGTTTAATTAATATCCAAATTTCATTATGTATTTAGTGTAATAGACAAAAAGGAATCACTGAATGTGGTTACTACGTGATGCACTGGATGTCCACGATAATCTTAGGATCTTTCAGGAATAATTGGGAGACGGTAATTGTTTATTTCAAACAAAGTTGGTTTTTTTATAATTATTATTACATTATTAATTTATTTATTTTATTTGATCATGCAGTATTTTAATGAAGTTAGACCATTGGAAGCAGAGAGATTCAAGGCACTTCGCATACAGTGGGCACAATATTATCTAAAAGTTAGAAATCAAACATAGGATGTTAGACAACTATGTAAATTTAGGTGAATTAATTAGTTTGCATACTTTGCATTACATTTTTTACAATTGTTGTTTCATCTTAACATTCAATAACCTTTGTTGATAGTTAGTTTTTTGCTAAAATCAATTTGAAAACAGAATGCAAATGATATATGTTGTGTATTGTGTAGTCTGATTTTAAATTTACAGGATAAATTTTGGTTTTTTTTTGTAAAAACAGAAAATAATTTAAAAAAAAATTCCTGAAAACAACATCAGTTTATAAAAAACCGATGTTAACTGTCAATAGTAGCACATTCATTAACATCGGTTTTTTGAAAAAACCGATGTTAACTGTCAACATTAACAAATTCGTTAACATCGGTTTTTTTTTACAGAAAATCGATATTAACTGTCAATAGTAACACATTCTTTAACATCGGTTTTTTACAAACAACCGATTTTAACTGTCAACATTAACAAATTCGTTAACATCGGTTTTTACAGAAAACCGATGTTAACTGTCAATAATAACACATTCGTTAACATCGGTGTTTTACAGAAAATCGATGTTAACTAACGTTAACATCGGTTTTCTGAAAAAACCGATGTTAATTGTCAACATTAACACATTCGTTAACATCGGTTTTTTGTAAAAACCGATGTTAATTTTCAACATTAATATACATTTTATGGGTGTAATTCATATTAGCAACATCGGTTATTTATATAACCGATGTTGGTAATTTTACGTTAACATCGGTTTTTTAAAAACCGATGTTAATGATAATACTATCAACGTCGGTACTTTCAACATCAGTTCAAAAATCGATGTTGAAAGTCATAAATAACCGATGTAGAAAACATATTTTCTAATAGTGAAATAATCTCTAAAATAGCAAAGGACATGCATAAATATCTTTGTATTGGTGAATAAATATATTCTACTAGTGAATTAGAGGGACAAATTGTCTATGCATAATAAGATACATTAGTGTTTCAATAATAGTGAGATGTGATACTTTAGGACCAAGTATTTCTTCATCATTTTCTCAAGATTTGGAAGGATCTTAGTTTACATCTAGAGACCTTCAAAAATTGGAATGTACAACAAATGTGATTTTTTTGTATCAAACCTTTTAAGCACTTTTGTTGTATAAGCTTCTTGGTGCATAAAAATTTTATTCTTTAAATATTCAATTCTCAAACAAAACTTTGTGCTTCCTATGTCTTTCATCTCAAATTATTTCTTCAACCAATCTGTAGTTTTTGGAAGCTCTTCAAGAGTTCCAACAATATTTACATCATCTACATAAACAATAATTATGAAAATTTATTTTCAAATTTTCATGAAAAATGCATGGGCAAATAGGATCAATTTTATATCCTTTCTTTAGCAAGTACTCACTAAGTCGATTATGCCACATGCAACTTGATTGCTTTAGTCCATAAAGAATATTCTTTTTCAAGAATATCCTTCAGAGAGTTTCATGCAAATATCATTATCAATAGAGTCATATAAGTAAGTTATAACAACATCCATTAGATGTAAACTAAGTCATTCATGTGCTACTATAGTAACTAAGTATCAAAAGTACTCACATCCACTATAGGTGAATATGTGTCTTCAAAATTAATGTCTAAGTCGTGTTTTCTATCTCTCAATTTCATCATTCTCATTTTGTTTTTACACAAAAAAAAAAAACTATTTGCATCCAGTTGGCATCTTCAAATGTATATAACCTATGAGTCCAAAAATGTAATTGATTTTACATCTTCAAATATATGAACTATAGGTCCAGGAATCTAACTAGTTTTATGTCTTCAAGTATATGGACTACATGTCCAAAAACCTAAATCTGCTTTAGATCTTGAGGTGTATAGTCTACAAGTCCAAAAATCATTCACTTTGGGAAGCAACTCTAACTTTGTCTCAATTGAGTCTTTCTATTATGATCAATCATTTCTTTGTCTACAATTATATATAGACTTAGGTCCAAAAATCATTCACTTTGGAAAGCAAGTCTAACTTTGTCTCAATTGAGTCTTTCTATTATGATCAATCATTTCTTTGTCTACAATCATATACACACTTAGGTTCTTGATCCTCATTATCATTTATTACACTTAACGTTACATTATGTGCAAATATATTGTCAACGTTGACTTTTAGTACAGTTCAATTGTATTCCATTCATGACATAATATGAGATCTCTTTCTTTTCACTAATTTTAGGTACCTGAGTTCTTCTAGAACCAAAATATATAATTATGTCAGAGAGATCTTTCAGCATCCTCGTAACCTCAATTTGGCCATCTTACTTTTTAGCTCATTTTCTTAATTGAAGACTTTTATCTTTAGAACTAACTTGTCTACCACACTTCATGCATGTCTAAGACTGGTTTTGCAATATTATATTGTCCAACAAGAACATCAAATTTATTAGAGCATTAGCAATTGATACATATGATTTAGCCACTCTTTATGACTAAACTTTGTAAGTAAATTATCTTTTGGACTATCAATTCAAATTGTTTTGTATGAGGGTTAAAATAATGATAGTTCATTTAAACTAATATCCTTTTTCCAACTGCTTACTATATGTCCCCATGTTAGGAAAACTAATTCAAAATAGCAACTGGCACACAAAGTTGTAAATAAATCTATTGTTGATGATTCAACATATTTTGTTACACATGAAGAATTTATACCCAACATATATTTTCAACCTCTTTTGAGGACTCATCTTCGTGTGTTGTGATCAAATAACTAACTCACATTTAGAACATATACAACACATTTAAAATAATAATAATAATAATAATAATAATAATAATAATAATAATAATAAAATTAGAAATATAATGTTGTTAACCAAAAATCAATTTCAAAGAGGGGAGAACTAATTATAATTTGTTGGCATGATGCGAATCAATATTGCAACATGCAAGATTGCATGTCCCAAAGAAGATATTAAAAGTTCTGGTCTCATGAATATATGAACTTGTTCCGCAGGATGTTCAACATAAAATTCAATAGTCATACAATACTCATTAAAAGAATGAGATGTAAACTTATCAACATTAAGATGGATTTTCTTGAGCTAACAATCTCACAAACTCTTGGTTGTGAGTTGACAACAAAAAACATGTGGTCATCGAACTTAAACAATAAATATCTAAATAATCTACGTGATTGGTGTATTGATCCATAAGTATCACCTTGTATCTGTTCTAAAAATGTAAGGAATTCATCGTCAATTCTTCTATTGGTGGTCATATTATTAACTTCTATTGAGAACAAGTAGTACATGAGAAATCACTTAATAAAAGATTCTCCTCGATCTCTAATGGATGTTCACATGAATTTGTAACTATTTTTCGCACCATAATAAACCTGGAATGACCCAACCAATCTCGCTAAACAAAAAAAACTTATTTTATTTCGTAAATTTCTAGTTTGCAACCGTATATTTTTCAATTGTACTAATAAACATGTGGTACAAATTTAACATTAATGTCTTGCCTTGTGTGAGTCATATTTCTTGATATTGCTCATAATAAAAGGCACATCGCATATCATATATACATATACATGTTAATAAACCAATAAAATCATTTGAGGGAAAACATATGACTTTAATACATGTAAAATATTATAATCAATCTATATGAATTCAATCATACTCATTACACAAGTTTAAAGAAATTTTCATAAATCTTTTAACGTATACTTAATTATATCCATGATAACCTAATGAATGCACTTATAAAGATGACAACATACATGTACAAAGCTCTAACCAATACAAAACTCAAAATAATGTAAATCATGTCCCCGTCAAAAGCATTGCTTTTCATATATAGGTCTATCAACCAATTTAATAAAACCTTTCAGACATATATGTATATAAAGTCCATAAATAAATACATTATTGATTCTTTGAATTTACAAATCTTTTAAGTCAAATAATATGTCTTCTGACAAAAACTTGAATATGAAGCAAAAAAAGTCCAAAAGTAATCCATTTATCTATATAAAAGTTGTAACAATAGTAATAATGATTAAAAGTTATATAATAGAAATAAATTATTTAAATAATTATTTTAAAAAAATAAATATGTGCAACTTTCTCTTCAGGGAATGGAACAGTGTTAGTCAAAAGTGAATTTCATATTATTTTTCCATGGATATACCAAAAATAAACTCTTCAAATGTGTCTTAAGTTATTTTTTCTTGATATTGCTACAACATAAACACATTATGAATACGCGCACGCACAAGCGTGCGCACACACACATATATATTTTTTCTTCATATTTCTTCCTTTCGTGATTTTGTTGACTCATGATCTAGGCAAGTGTACCTAATCTATGCAGTAAAGAAACAATAAGTATTGAAGTATCATATCCATAGAGACTTGTATAATACCTAGGAAATTGAACAATAATTGTTATCTAAAGCAGAAAAAAAAAGAAGCAGAGAAGCAATTTTCCTAGAACGAGTTATCAATTTATTACGGCAAAATATCAAATGTTTGTCAAATTTTTAATAGAGTTTTGGAGTGAAAATCAATGGAAAAAGTGTTGCTAAACTCAAATTCCATAGAATTCATCATATGTGATTCAATTTCCAATCATATTCTTAGTTTCAATGCAACCAAGACTCAACTCAAATGATCAAATCCTAATTCCTTAGGTAATTGATCCTTAATCCCTAAATTAGATTACTAATCCCTTAGGAAAACGTAACCTAGAAATTAAAGTATGAACATGGAATATATGCTATGTAAAAACCTAATTTCATTCCTAAAACTAGATTCCCACACATTTCTATTTTATATCTAGAATCAAACTTGTTTCTTCAATTCCATTAAGCAAGCTTGACCAAGCCTGTGCATATGTATCTAAGCAAAGAAATAGAAAAGGATTTCATAAACTAAGAAATGAATAAGAAGTTGGAGAGTCACATACTTTGAATCTACTTCATTCAATCCAACAACTCAAAGTTTAGCTACAATGGATCAAAATAAACACAAAATGAAAATTGCAATGGAAGAAGAGAGAGAGATCACAAATTTCTATCAACAATGAACAAAAGTGACAAAAGGTCCCTGAAATTATGTTACAAGCTCTTTTAATGAGAGCTTCTACTATATTTTTTTCCTACCATGCCAGCATCTTATTGCAGCGAGGATAACTATCACTACAACGAGTCTTCACTCTTTCCAAAGGACCTCTTGATGCAAGCTCCATTGGAGCTTGTAGGCCTAGGATCTTCTTCATCAATGGATTCCTTTGCTTCTTGGAAGATAAATAGCAGCGGAATGGAGAAGGAAGAGAGAGAGGAGATGCCACTTCAAGGAGAAGATGAGTCTAGAAGAAGCTCACCACCATAGGAGGCCATGGATAAGATCTTGGAGGAAGAAGGAGATGAATGAAGGGAGAGGGAGAGAAGAGCACAAAATTTTGTGCTCAAAAAGAGCTCTGAAATCTGAAGTTAATATTCAAATGATCAAAGTTGAAAAAAATGCACACACATGACCTCTATTTATAGCCTAAGTGTCACACAAAATTGGAGGGAAATTCAAATTTCACTTGAATTTGTGGAGCCAAACTTTGGAGCCAAAATTTCACTAATTATGATTATTGAATTTTAGTTATGGTTCAGCCCACTAATCCAAGATCAATTCCAAGATTCTCCACTAAGTGTGCTTAGGTGTCATGAGGCATGAAAAACATGAAGGACATGCACAAAGTGTGACTATATGATGTGACAATGGGGTGTAGTAAGCAAATGCTCACCTCCCCCTCTAAAATTTAATTGGATTGGGCTTCTACCAATTCAATTAAATTTATTTCCAACCACACACATCAAATATCCACTTAGTGTATGTGAAATTACAAAACTACCCCTAATACAAAAACTAGTCTAGGTGCCCTAAAATACAAGGGCTGAAAAATCCTATATTTCTAGGGTACCCTACCTACAATATGGAGCCCTAAATACAAGGCTCAAAAATAATGAAACCTTAATCTAATATTTACAAAGATAAGTGGGCTCATACTTAGCCCATGGGCCCGAAATCTACCCTAAGGCTCATAAGAACCCTAGGGCCTTCTCTTGCATCTCTGGCTCAATCTACTTGGAGTTTTTCTATCCAATGCCCTTGCGGGGTAGGATTGCATCACCTCTTCTCTTGAATCCTCATGCTCTATGGACTCAGTCTCACTTTGGGAGTTCTTGCTTGTGTTCTTGGTCTTGGACTTGAAAATCCGATGTGGTGAGTCGAGGTCTAGAGCTCCTCATTTCTTTTTCCTCAAAATGTCCTTGTAACATAAAAATTTCACACAAGAATATTAAAAACTCTTTTTTATTGTCTAAACTAACTTTATACAATTTTATTCACAAAAGCAAAGATTTATCAATAAAAGTACTAAAAATGCTAAGATAATTACTCACAAAAATGAAGTATAAAAAATAATTATCAAATTCTCAAGTTTTTTTAACTGTTTTTTTTTTCGTTATTGATGTGATTCCATGAAATAGGTTAATTAAATAACTAACCCAACTTTCTACATATATTAAAAGCATGTTAGTATAAAATTGTAATTACTCATTTTATATTATTTTTTTACTTTTGAATACATTTGAATCTATATTTTATATTTTTAATTAGTATTTTATACTCATTTCATACTTTTATTACATTTTGTTCCCTTCTCTAGTATTTCTCTAACAATTAAGAACTTTGAGTTTATGTATTTTTCTTTATTTGTGATTATATCTTTCTTTCTTTTCTTTTCCACACACTATTTATTGTTTTACCAAATTTATTTACAATTTTCAGTTTCATCACTTTTATATATATATATATATTTAAATAATTATTTTTAAATCTTTTAATTTTATATTTTATATTTTTGAAATATCATAAAATATAACTGTTATTACCCGTTAAATAAATAAAATTAGAAATATAAATTTTATATATGACCCACCCCCCACTGTGGATAGGGGTGGGAATAGGTCAGGTCAGATCAGATTTTGAAAGGCTTGAGCCTAGCCTACGATGAATCTTTGAGGCCTGAGCCTGGTCTATAGCCTATCAAAGGCTTTTATTTTGGCTCGACCTGACCTTTTTGAAAGTCTGGTCTGCTCTGATAGTCTTTTTAAAAGTCTTCTCACAGTAAATATTTAATATTTTATGGAGTAGGAATATAATAGGAAAGTTAAAGAAAAAGGAAAGTCAATCAAAATAATGAGGAATATAAAAGGACATTGTAATTAAAGTCCTTGATTATAGGAATAGAAGTTATGGAATAATCAAAATCTGATAGTTTTAAAAAAAATTAATTGTATCCAAAAAATAATATTATATATTGGCCTGTCCTATTCTCACCCCTAACTTTGAACTTACTCTGGCTCTATCCCTGCATAGTCCACTTTTTATTGAGAGTTGTTTTCTTTTTTAAAGAAAAAAGGTCACTTAGAATTGTGTCATTTACTATAAAAAAATATATGATTCTCTTTGTTCTAAAACAATAATCGTCTTAGGTTGTTGTGGACTTATTGTGGCTCTGGTCCCTGCATAGTACATTTTTATTGAGAGTTTTTTTTTATATAGATAAAAAAGACACTTAGAATCATGTCATTTACTAAAAAAAATATTATTATCTCTGTTCCAAACTAATAATCATCTTAATTTATTTTACATAAATAAAAAAATAACAACTAAATAAAAAAATATTAATTTTACAAAATTAATTTTATATCATTATTAATATTATAAAATATATAACTAAAAATAATAATTAATATTATATTAAAAAGTTAAAATAATATTTTTTTTTGAATAATTTTTTATATGAAAATTATAATTGGAGGAAGAAAGTAGTAAGCATCAACTAATGTCACTTTTCGATTTTCCCCCTTCTATTATCATATTTCTTAATGTATGAGATTGATCTTCCCAAGTAATATAAATGGCACTCTAAAAAAAGTAATATAAGTGGCATTCCTTTCTTTAACTTTTTTTATTAAGTGAATATTATCACTCTTTAGAAAATGAGGTGCCGATTTGCCACGTCTCTTCGTTTTTATGTACGACAATTTCCATCTAGAAACACATACTATAAATTTAATTAAATGTATACCAACTGCCAACTCATACAACTTAACTATCAATTCAAAATTTAATAAATTTAATTAACAATGATGAATGAGTATTATAAATAGTAAGAAACAAGATTTTGAGATGACAAAATAAATAATTGTTATCGGTAAAAGCAACTTATAAATTACTAATGTGGCTTACTAAAACTAAACACACTCTTTGAATAAATAGTTTAATTAGTTAAATTTTCGTAAATTCACATTGTCATTTGATAACAAATCATTTCACATATGATTTGTAAAATAGTCATTATAAAAATTAATAAATTTATTATATATTATAAATTACAATTAGATAACAATATAAAAAAATCTTTACACTGTTAATTAGTATAATACAATTAAATTTTACTTTTAATTAAGTGTTTAATAATTTTATCATAAGTATTATTTGGAAGATAATCTTAACATAGTTCACTATTATTATTATTAGAAATATTTTAATTTTTCACTTTAGGGAAATAAAATAACCTGGCTGTAATCAACCGATATTTTTTTTATGCACCAAACACGTTATTATGTCAGCTAAATTCATAAAAGTTATCATCAATCTCTTAAAAATGAGGTGAGGAGATGCCACGTCTCCTAGTTTTTGAGCAAAACGACAATCACTAGAGCAGCATCATTTGTAGCAATAAAAATATGTTCGCTTTCCATGGCCACATCTGGTGCATCCAACGGCAACGTTTCACTACCACTACATCGTTAGATTCTTGCCACGTCACCAGTACATCACGTGAGGTAAACCAATCCAACGGTGTAAAATTTTTCAGCAAATCTGGTTCGTATGAGCACATGCACGACCCGTGATGTGTACGCTCCCTTTGTCGTTTTCTGCGCTTCATGTCACATTCCGGAAGCCACTTCCCGAAGCCACGTGGTCGAGGATGTCGTTGTCGTGTGTGTCGTTACATGAAAGAGTGTGTCGTTTTCAGTTTTCCCATTGCACACAACATCTCTATGCAACACGAAGTGGACTCTGATTTGATAATGCGTCTATGATTGATTTTGTGTTATAAATTGACCCGTTTTCAGAACCAAAGGATTCCACGACTCTTCCTCGCATGTGAAATAAATCCACATGTAATGCAATGTTGTTGGAGTTAGAGTTGTTAGAACTTGGAAGTATGGGTGAATCCCACTTGGTTCCTAGATTTTTTTTTTTTAAATGAATCAAGATAGATCATTAGATTTAGATGGCTTTGCTTTGACTTTACGAATTTCCCTAACTAATCTATTGATTTAATGTTTAATTAAAAGTGTATTTAGGCAATTAAATGGATTGATTAAATGCTTGTTTAATGAGTTTGGAAAGAATTTTTTGTCGCTACAATAGCAATACGGAGTATTCATCAGTGTGTTGTGATGATGATTATTTTTTATTTTTTGGAAAACCAAGGAAAGAATATTTAAATGGGATTTTATGAAATTTATTTATTTATAAAAATAGTTTATAATGAATCATGATTTGAATCTTCATTTTTATCATACTACATTTAGTATTTATATGTACCTTGATGTAGACTGGTTCCAAATATCTCTTATAGAAAGTAAAAAAGAAAATTGTTTTTTATAACCGTTGAAATCAGGATTTTTTACTCTTTTTCTAGAATTCTAAAATATTTTTATAAGTTTCAACTTTTTGGGCCGATTATTCAGATACGGACGAGGTTGAAGACTAGTGGGAGTTTGAATTCTTAAGTTCCTAGTACGTGTATATATATATATATATTAAAGTATTCCCGGAAATGTATATGTCTATTATTTTATCTTCTAACTAAAGTGAATAGTTTGTAAGTTTGTAGTTTTTAATATTATATGCCTATTTTTTTTTATTTTTTTTTTGCAGTTTGAAAGGTTCAACTCTATTGAGAATCCTTGGATATATGTTTATTTTTTTAACTTCCCAAAACTTTTCGTTGCTTACTATGTCCTTCCTGTCTCTGGTGCCTAGGTAAGCCTTTCTTCGTTTGAATCTTGCGCTTAACTTTAAGCCTATGCCATCCTAGGGTGCTTCTAGGTGGAAGAAGGATCTTATCAATGTTAATAACTGATAAATCATAGCATAAATCAAATTGTCGAATAAAAAAAATTGAAGTGTTATCATATAACTTTATATATATATATATATATATATATATATATATATATATATATATATATATATATATATACGAGGAATGATCAATTTACACTAAGAGTAATGATTTATTACAAACATTAGATTTTAAGAAAATGAATGGTGAAGATGATGAATAACTTTAAAAGAGTTACTCTTTGCGCAAGTTAATCCATCATCATCATCTTTCTCTCTGATGTTTTCATAATATGAAAACTTATAGAGAATAATTGTGATGTATATTTATACTTTAAAAAAAGTTATGTTATATTCTCAATGCTACAAATTTATGTATGAGTATTGCCCCCACTATTTAAAATTTATGGACCCGTAAGTGCCGGTTATGAGACTAATCATCTGTTTGAGATTTAGTCACAATTAAAGCTCTTTGTCCCTCCATAAGGATGTATTGTATGAGAATCAAATTAAGTTTTTCCTCGGGGTGTGTTGTACGTCAACTAAACATCCATTAGATTACAAATAAAATAAAAATTAAATTGGTTGATTTACCTTAATCTTTTAATCATCTTTAACATAAACAATTTGAATTTAAATTCTAATAAAATCCTTTGTTCTCTTATAACATTTCGACATCACTTTGACTGATATATTTCCAGGTATTATAAGACAACTACTTCTCCAAAGAAGTCGTCAACTTGGGAGCAACTACTCTGATATAATATCTTTGATATCTCTTGGATCAAGACATCTTTAGGAATCCAATCTACATAGACCATGTTCTCGACCGAAACCAATGACGAATCAATGCTCAACCACATTGACAAGGGACACACATAAGACACATGATCTCTACCCCAGACTAAGACTTAAGAGAGTTGTCTAGATATGATTCGAGCTAGGATATTTCAGAATGACTCGAGTCAATCAAGTCGTTAAGTTCAAGAGCGTAGGAATAGCAAGATGTACACGCTAGATGTTGGACTAGAGCCTGGGTCGTGTAGTCCATGTGACTCCTCATGCATTCTGTGTGATTACAGTTATATAACTAATTTTCCCGCCCAAATGTTGGTATATATGTTGTTTATTTGTATGATTCTAAACTAACTCTAATTCCTAACTCTATTACGGGTTCTCTACATACTTGAAGGTCTAAGTTTATGCAAGCATCCCAATATCACCGTGCTGAGCATTTTATTGCCTTGTGCTCCATCGTCTGGTTCACCCACTCGATCTAAAAGTGGATAAAAAAATTACCTTTGAATCATACCTAATTACCGCCCACCAAATACCGTTCTAAAGAAATCATATGATCTAATGAATAATTTAAAACGAACTCAATATGTAAAAGCATTATGTATCTATAAGAAAATATCTATTTCAATTTATTTTAGGAAAAAAAATTACTACCTTGTTTTAATTATTAAGAAAAAATTTAAATAATTATTTTTCTAAATTTAATTAATACTTTTTTGACAGCTAATTTAATTAACACTTATCAATCATGTATAATTACTCTTTTACTATTAATTTTATTGTTTATACATTCATATGATATATGTCCACTCACTTACAATGTTGGTACGCACGGGATATATATTAATATATTAAATGCTTGTTTGTTTGTTTTTAAAGGAAATATGTTTGTTATTATTATTATTTTTAATTATATAACATTATTATAGATTAAAGAGAAAATAGTTTTTAAGAAGTAAATACATTTAAAATGGAATAAATTTATTGTTAATTTATTTTGAAGAATATTTTTTAGATATAAGTATATATAAATGATTAAAAAAATGAAATATATATTATTTAAATAATAACTCTTTAAGAATTTTTTTTTGCACAAATCACAAATGACAAGAGCTATATATAGTATTTTAGTCATGTTATAACAAAATCAATTGCCTGTAAGGAGTGTACAAGCATACTTTAATCCATTATATATAGTTTTTTTTATCATAACAATTAAATCTTGAATAAAAAAAGAGAAAAATGGTCATGAGAAAAAAGGTCATGTAAATGTATAAAAAGTTTTATACAATTATATAATCATAACTTATTATGTATAATAAATTTATTGACTTTAAAAATAATTATCTTAAAGTAATTGAAACGATAATTTATGATTGAATAATTATTTTATATCATCCATATAACAAAATCAATTGCATGTGAAGAGTGTACAAGAATACTTTAATCCATTATATATAGTTTTTTTTATCATAACAATTAAATCCTGAATAAAAAAAAGAAAAAGGGTCATGTAATGTATGAAAAGTTTTATAAAATTATCTAATCAGAACTTATCATGTATGATAAACTTATTAATTTAAAAAATAATTATCTTAAAGTAATTAAAATGATAATTTATTATTACATGATGGTTTTACACTGTCTATACATATGCATTAAACTCATAAAAAAACATGCAAATAATTAAAATATTTATATGTTAATTTAGCTATTGTAATTGAATGCTTGTATAAAATATTTTATATTATGAATATATAATCATTTTTCTCTTGATTTAAAGGTACACCAATACTTTTGCGAACTCAAATACAAAATTATGTGTTTTAATGCATAAAATAAGAAAGAAAATTTTATTGCTTCTAGAATAAAAAATACTTTTAAACTCTTCCAACTTCAATCTAAAAATGTACTTAATTTGCCAAGGGCTTTGCACATAGTCAAATGGATCTTCCAAGATCTCGAACATTTATATCCACCAAAGATAATACGGATAAGAGATTTCGCAATCCTCATGAACCAAAAAAATAATCAGAAACGACACAAAACAATCAACGGAAGAAAATAATGTGATAGATTCAACTGTGACCACCATTTTAGAATTTTTCTTTAAAATTTATTAATTTCCATTACAGGTAAGACTCATTTTCAATGTCTGCGGGGAAGGGGTATAATTAGTTTCCTCCAGAAGTCCTTTTTGCACCTATCCCAATGTTTTCTATCATAGTAAACTCTAATTTTAAAAGTTAACTCCAAAATTTTTATTAAATTATAATTTTAGTTCTTTTAATTTTTTAAATTCATAATTTTGATTTCTTTAATTTTTTATTGTAACATTTAATTTCCTTAATTTTATAAATTGATGATTTTAATCTCCCTAAATGAACAAATAATTTTGATCAATTGAGTTATTAAATTAATTATAAATTAAATAAAAATCAATGGGACTAATTTAATAATTAATTCTTTTGAAAATTTACATCTATCGTATTTTTTGTTGGTTGACAATTTACATTAACACACATGAAAATCAATGAGACTAATTTAATAATTAATTCTTTTGAAAATTAATGTAGTAACGCGTATACCTTTTATATGTTAAAAAACTTGAAACAAACATAAATAAAGAATTAATTATTAAAGTTGATATGTAATCAACAAGTGGTTGATCCAATTACTATTGGATTTGATCAATTTAAATAAAGTTTTGAATTCAAGTTTCGTGAATGAAAAAAAATAAAATTAAGAGAATAGATTTTACTAAGAGTGATTAGTTATATTCTCTTACGAATATTAGTCATCAACAAAATTAATGGATATTTCATATTAATAACATAAAAATTAAAAAAAAACCGGATATATAATCAACCTCTCTTAGTTGTTTGTAGAGTTGCAGCTTGTCAATACAGGGCTGACTGTTGGATTAGTTGAACCTGCTTATTGTGAAACAGGTTATGCTGACAAGGTGTAAGTAAATGGCACGAAAGCCTTTGATACCAAAATTTCCATAAAGCGTGTGCTAATTATATAATTAATAATTGGCTCAAACATAAATTAAAATACAGAAAAGTAGTGGTTAACAAAAATCATGAATGGGACTTGATTTTCAGTTTGCGTGACTTATAAATTCACATAGACCAGCAATTTCAAGGTATAATTATTTAGTACTGGGAAAGAATTGGCCAAAGAATACATGAAGATTCGTGCTCCTCCTTGCATGGTATACTTGTAACTGTTAGAATTTTAACAACTATTATAAAATAAAATGCCAAATAAACATCAAACATGTTAAGTTGGATTATCGAGATAAAATTAAAAAAATACTTGAATTTATAGAGTTTGATTCATGTCAGCCCAACATATTGGTAGGCCTAAAGCGAGCTTCTAAACCAAGCTTTTTTGTTGACAAAAAAATGAGAATTTTTCTAAACTAATAATATATTTAATGAAATTGTTCATGTTTTATTTAAAATTATTTTTCGGACTTTTTAGGATGCAAAATCATTTATTAAAGATATTTGAGGCCTCCAAAGGATCTCACACATAGTAACACAAAATGTTATCACTAAGCTATGATCATTGATAGTGTAATATGTTTAAGATACATATATTAATAGTAAAAAAATTATTTTTTGGTGGGCCTAAAGGTTGGGGCTGCCTTACCCTTGGGCCGATCAAACAAACACAATGAAATATCATAAATATTGATTTTTATGATCTTTCTCAACCAAATCACCTTATTAGTTATGGGATTATCGTTTTCTCTTCATATTAACCTATTAGGAGAGGAGAAATTATTTATTGATTTAATGTGTTGGGACCATAATCATGCCTTAGGTTTTAACCTATTAGGTTTTTCATTATTTTCTAATAGGTTAAACTAGTTTTTGTTCATTAAACTCATTAATTTTCTATTGACAATCTAATGGGTTCACTAAATTATATCATTTATATTGACCCATCTAAATGTAAATACTTAATATAAATGACAATATAATAAGAAACCCATATTACTTAATTAAGAATTATAAAATTTCTAACCATCTCTCACTTGGGCTTCATATTAACCTTGAACATTTATATCACAAATTTTTTTATGTGTGCAACCATATCTTATTTACTTTTAGACTCCCTTTAAATAATCTGATTCATCTCATATAACAACATTGTGGTTTTCATCACAACCTAACGTAACTAAGCCACAATGATAACCACAACTGCTCATACTTGATGACATAGATCAACTATGGATAAGTGACATGAAAATTACATGTAATGTGATTTTAATCATGTTTATTTCCAATTACTCAAAACTTTATTCTTTATAGAGATCAATCTTAATGCAACATAAACATTGCACATAAAACTAGCTCAAAATATGATGATAAACATCAATTTTATTTCTGCATAAAGTCCAAACAATACAAATATATAGAAAATATAGGATATAAAACATAAAGGAGACTCCCATATGAGTAGTGTGCTCATGAAAAATATTAGGTGCAAAACCTTTAGTAAGTGGGTTAGCTAGTATGGAATCACTCCCTATATGCTCTATGGGAATTTGCCTATTCTAAATTATTTTCTTAACAACCATAAACTTGATGTTAATGAATTTTTACTTGGTTATACTTCTCTTATTGTTGGAGTATTGAACTGCTGAGTTATTATCACAATAAATCCTTAATGGTCTTTCAATGTCATCAACCACATACAAACTAGTGATTAAGTTTCACAACTATATTACATGGTTTGGATGTCTCAAAACAAGCGAAGAAATTTGCAACCATGGTCGAAGACGCTACGAGAGTCTGTTTTGCAAACTTCCAAGAGATAGCTCCTTCAACCAACACACACACACACACACACATATATATATATATATGTGTGTGTGTGTGTGTGTGTGTGTGTGTGTGTGTGTGTGTGTGTGTGTGTGTGTGTGTGTGTGTGTGTGTGTGTGTGTGTGTGTGTGTGTGCATATATGTATCAAGATGTGGAGTCTTTGCCGTCTTGACACCTAAGAAAATCAGAATTTGAGTACTTGATGATCTCCAAATTATTAGATTTATGATAAGTGAGCATGTACCCTTTTGTTATCTTCAAGTAATGCATCATGTGATTTGCTATCTTCCAGTGCTACATTCCAAGATCATTCAAGTATCCCCAGAACTCTTACGACAAATGCTATGTCGAGACGAGTATAAACTTGAGCATACATCAGACTTCCTACTACTGACGAATAGAGAATCTTTTGCACATAAATTCTTTCAAGGTCATTACGAGACATTGTTTGGGACTAAATTTGTCTCCTTTAGCTATTGGAGTATCTTCTGATTAACTATATTTCATGCTGAATTTATCTAGGAGCTTATCAATATAACTCTCTTGTGATAATCTTAGGATACCTTGAGAGCGATCTCTTAGTATCTAGATACCTAACACAAAAGAGGCTTCCCCAAAATCTTTCATTTCAATTTTTTTTGTTAGAAATCTCTTAGTATCATGCAAGAAGCCTATATCGTTGCTAACAAATAGTATATCATGCACATATAATACCAAGAATTAGGGGTGTGCAATGGGCTAGGTCGATCGGGTATGAGCCAAAGAACCCCATCTAGCATATCCTTGTGAGTTGCCATATGTGTTCCAAAAATGTCCGAAGTGCACTTTTGGTTTGAGCGAGTGTTAGGTTCTCGGTTCAGTTTGATTATCAAACCCGTAAATGGAAAATAGAACAAAGAGATTTAGATTTCAGAGGACAAAATATCATCTTATTTTAAAATTTCAATCTTTACAAAATACAAATCATGAATCGTCAGAGAACCAAATACAAGATGAAAAAATAGAAAATTTATATAAGAGAATTGAACCATTCCAAGCCTTCAACAGGGTAACCTTGTCGCAAAATCAACGTGGACGAATTTAATACTTTTGAAGCATCTCTCTAAATTCTCCTTCATCAATTCATGGTGACAGTCTTCTCAGCAACAATGCCCTGAATAGCTTCAAAAGTTGAATGGTTTTCCATTCTTTTTTCACATGAAGCCTCTTAAACATTTGTCTTAGACAAACTAACAACAAACAATTAATTATGCTAATGAAAATGTGTCACAATCAATCAAATTGGCATGAAAAATTACTAAAAAATGTCATTAAAGATTCCAGTTTATCTAGGGACTATGGACCCTATGTCCCAAGAAACTCCGCTAGTGGTTGCAACGGTTATTTTTCATCTTTTGTCTGTTAATTTTAAAAAATAAAATTAATTTTTTTATTTGTTAAGAAGAGGTTCTTACTGAAGAATGGTTCTTCCACTTGGACAATGCATCTCCGCACTCCAATAATCGAACCGAATAAAGGTGAGCTCATTCAGTGACAAATTGTTCAACGGTTCACACATAAAGTTGCTCAGAATAATCTTACCAAACACAAACTCAATCTAGTCCACCTCTTGACACATTAAATTGACAAATTATACAAGTTAGATTATGCTGATTGGGTTACATAAGTCAATCCAACTCATTTTAACAAGTTATATAAATGAATTGATCCACCAAATTAAACCCCATTTTAATATCTTATTCCCAAATGTAAAAACGTCCCCAAGACAACCAACTTTGGGGCTTCAGAGGCATGCATGGAAAAACAGCTATTAACTCATTCTAATGGCTGGGATGCTAACAAAATTTGTGGTTTTTTTTTTTGGTGAATACAAAAGTTGTGGTTTGCATCAATAACACTTTTTTATTCTTAACCATTTAAAGGCTTGTTTGATATGAAATTTAAAATGAAAGTGCAAAAGAAGTGTAAAGGATAGAGGAAAATAACCTCCTATAGACTGTTGTAACAAATAACAAACTTCATCCTTATGGTTAGAGTAGTTAGGTCTAGGTCTATATAAAGCTATCCTCTCTTCTCTGTAAAGTGTATTCTTGTGTATATAAGAATTCAAGATATATCAAAGCAAATGCATATTCAGAAATCTCCTTACATGGTATCAGATTAAGCCACTCGATCCACATCCATGGCTTCCGCCTCCATGGTTTTTGCTCCCCAAACCTTCTCTTCCGCTATCTCTTGCAAGCTCACCGACGACAACTTTCTCACCTGGATGCAGCTTGCCGAATCCACCATCAAAGGTCACCGCTTGAAACAACACATTGTTGGGGATCACGCGATTCCCTCGTAGTTTCTCATCAAAGAAGATGAAGCAACCGATTCCGTCAACCCTGCTGATGAAAACTTCGAGCAGCAGGATAATCTTCTCAAATCTTGGCTTCTTGAATCGATGAACAACCAATTTCGCGTTCGCGTCGTTGGTTGCGTCTGGTCGCACGAAATCTGGGCCATCCTCAAAACCTATTTCTCTTCCCAAATGAAAGCGCGAATCAAGCAGCTTCGCATTCAACTTCGCAACACCAAGAAGAAAGGGTCAATAAGTGAGTATGTGGTCCAGATCAAGCAGATCGTAGAAACCCTTGGTGCAATCGGCTCTCCCTTAATAGATGAAGAACACATTGATGCGATTTTTGATGGTCTCCCTGAAGAATAAGATGGGCTTATCACCTCGTGTCTCACGCGATCTGAACCCTTCACTGTTCCTCAAATCGAAGCCTCCCTCATGCATCAAGAAGAAAGATTGAAGCGTCATAAACAAAGGGACACAACCCTCATTCAAGCACACACTATGCATAGTCAGACCCAATCAAGAAGAGGGCTTTCCAACCCTTATCGCAGTCATGGTCCAGGTAGATCAGGAACTCGTGGCAGAGGGCGCGGTGGCAGATCCACTTCCACCTCTTCCACTCAAGGTCGTGGTCCAAAGCTTCAATGCCAACTCTGTGGCCGTGTTGGTCACTCTGCATTTCACTGTTGGTACCGCTTTGATGAAAATCTCATCGAACCAACACCCCATGCGACCCACAACCCAAATGACAACTCCACTAACCACTTTGCTCAGGCTATGCTTGCCACTGCTTCCAATCAAGTTGATGATTCTTGGTATCCTGACACTGGTGCCACTCATCATCTAACACATGATCTTGGTAATCTCATGATAAAGAATAAATACAATGGAGGTGAGCGTGTGCATGTGGGTGATGGTACTGCTCTAACTATTTCTCATACTGGACACTCATCTTTTTCTTCAAAAAATCCTCATATTCACTTCACACTACAAAATCTCTTATATGTTCCTAATATAACCAAAAATCTTATTAGTGTTTCCTAATTTGCTAAGGATAATGGTGTTTTCTTTGAATTTCATTCTAATAAGTGTGTGGTTAAATGTCAGGAAACCCAGCAGGTTCTTCTTCAAGGTCATCTCAAGGATAAACTCTATGTCTTTGAAGACCTGAAGCTCACTCCACCAAGATTAAAGTCTTTTGTGTTTGTCCATAATTCTATTGTTCTTGCAAATGATTTTGATACCTGGCATAGAAGGCTAGGTCATTGTTCAAATAAAATTGTCAAACATGTTATGAACCTTTGTCGTATTCCTTGTTCTGAGAAAAATAAATTAGTGTGCCAGGCATGTTGTCTTGGCAAGTTGCACAAATTGCCATTTTCAATTTATGATTCTGTTTATCACTATCCTCTTGATCTGATTTATATTGATGTATGGGGTCCCTCCCCTACACCTTCAAAAGAAGGCTATAGATACTATATTCTGTTTATGGATGCTCACAGTAAATTCACTTGGCTGTATTTTCTACATAACAGGTCCCAAGTTCCATCAATTTTCATCCAATTCAAAACAATGGTAGAATTACAATTCAATAAAAAGATCAAAGCTCTGCAAACTGATGGTGCCAAGGAGTACCTAGTGCTGAATAAGTACCTTGCAGATCATGGCATCAGACATCGCATATCTTGTCCTCATACACATGAGCAGAATGGTGCTCCTGAAAGAAAGCATCGCCACTTGACTGAAACCGTCCTCACTTTGCTAGCAGCCTCTTGTCTTCCTTCCAAGTTCTGGGCAGAAGCATTCAGCATTGCCACTCTCATCATAAATCACATTCCCTCTCCAGTAATCCACTATAAGTCTCCCTTTGAAGTTCTTTTTCACAAAACACCTGACTACTCCATTTTTAAACCATTTGGGTGCCTTTGCTATCCTTATCTTTGACCCTACACCAAAACCAAACTTGAGTTTCGATCCACCCCGTGCATATTCCTTGGCTACAACACCAAATACAAAGGCTACAAATGTATCACCAACTCTGGAAGGGAGTACACTGTTAGACACATTATATTTGATGAAACACAATACCCTATGATAGCAAATCCATCCTTTTTTGCTCCAAACACCACTATTTCCCCCACTCAGCCTACTCTCCCTCCTTCTATAGCAACCATCAATCCTATCAATCCTCCTGCTCCAACACTAGCTGCACCCATCACTCCCATACCAGATCCCATTCCCCCCCATATCTATCACACCTATCACTGAGCACTCTACTCCTCCTAACTCTGCAACTAATACCCATCCTATGATTACTAGAGCTAAATCTGGCATCTTCAAACCTAAAGCCTTATTGACAGAGATGACTCCAAGGTGTACCAAGGATGCACTGCAAAATCCTCAATGGTTAGCTGTAATGAAGGCAGAATATATGGCACTTATGCAGAATAACACATGGGATTTAGTCCCTTTGCCCCCTCATAGAAAGGCTATTGGCTCCAAATGGATCTATCGCTTGAAATACAATGCTGATGGCTTTGTAGCCAGACACAAAGCTCGACTGGTGGCTCAAGGGTTCTCTCAAAGACCAGGCCTTGATTGCAATGAGACATTCAGTCCTGTTATTAAACCAGCCACTATTCGCATAGTCCTGAGCATTGTAGTCACTAGAAAATGGGATATCCGACAAGTGGACATCAACAATGCTTTTTCTAAATGGGACCATTCAAGAGGAAGTCTATATGCAGCAACCAGAAGGTTTCACTTCTGCCAATTCCCATCTTGTTTGTAAACTGAAGAAGTCTATCTATGGGCTCAAGCAGGCACCAAGAGCCTGGTTTTCCAAGCTTGCATCTAGTCTGATTTCTTTTGGGTTTAAGCCAACTAGGTGTGATACATCTCTGTTTGTGCATGCTACACCAAAATTTATCACCTACATTCTGGTTTATGTTGATGATATCATTATAACAGGCAGCTCCACCTTTGCAGTCCAATCTGTGATTTCTAAACTTCACTCTTTGTATCCTCTCAAAGACCTAGGCACCTTACATTTCTTTCTAGGCATTGAAGCCAACTACACCACTACTGGGGCTCTTCTCCTATCTCAATCCAAATATATGATTGATCTTTTAGCCAAAGTCAATATGCATAATGCCAAACCCATAAAGACTCCTCTGGCCCCTGGTTCAAAACTGCATATGGATGGTACAAATTCCTTTTTTGACCCAACTCTCTTCAGATCTGTAGTTGGAGCCCTGCAATATGCCACCATCACTCGTCTAGATATAGCTTATGCAGTAAATAAGCTTTGTCAGTTTATGCACAGCCCTCTTGAAAGTCATTGGAAGGCCACAAAACGTGTACTCAGATATCTCAATGGCACAGTTGATCATGGTTTAGCTTTTTATCCTTCCCAGCATCTCTTCATCACTGGCTATAGTGATTCAGATTGAGCTTGTGACTCATCTGACATGCGGTCCACCTCAGGCTTCTGTGTTTATTTAGGAAACAATCTTGTGTCATGGCTTGCAAAGAAGCAATAGTCAGTCTCTAGGTCCAACACTAAGGCAGAATTCAGAAGTTTAGCAGCTCTAGTTGCTGAAATTAAATGGCTCCAGTCTCTCCTTACAGAATTGCATATTGTTCAAACAAAGCCTCCTTTGTTGTGGTGTGATAATCAAGGAGCAGTGATGATAACAGCTAATCCAGTTCTGCACTCCAAATCCAAACACTTTGAATTAGATCTTTGGTTTGTTCGGGAAAAGGCTGCCAATGGTGAAATAATTGTCAAGCACATCCCCTCCCAGTTTCAAGTAGCTGATCTGCTCACCAAGGCTCCTTCAAGCAATACCTTTTTAAGCTTTTGACCCAAACTAAATGTTCATCAACTACCCACACTCAGTTTGCGGGGGATGTAAAGGATAGAGGAAAATAACCTCCTATAGACTGTTGTAACAAATAACAAACTTCATCCTTATAGTTAGAGTAGTTAGGTCTAGGTCTATATAAAGCTATCATCTATTCTCTGTAAAGTGTATTCCTGTGTATACAAAAATTCAAGATATATCAAAGCAAATGCATATTCAGAAATCTCCTTACAAGAAGAAAGCACTCTTCTCATTTGGAAGGAAAAAACACGGGAAATAAAAGTAATGGATCCCACATGTAGTGAAGAAAATCAACATGAAGACAAAATTTTAGCTTATAATCTCAAAAATGCCTTTCTAATCGTCGAATCGGTTGTGTTGTGAACTTGTGCGGCATTGTTTTCTCTTTGGCAGTGTGACAAATCCTGATAAGCATCTCTTTCTCAATTTCCATGGACAAATATTTAATTTGATTTATATTTATTTAAAATATAAAAATAATTTATAATTATTTATTTAATTAAAAAAATGTACACGTTTTTTGCGTTAATAATACTACATTAATTACATGATTAAAAAATGAATTAGCTAATAATTACATTAATTACATGATTAAAAAATGAATTAGCTAATAATTTTTAATTTTTATTTATTAAAAATTTATTACACGATGCATTACTTAATATAAAGATATAAACATCCTATATTAAAACATCATTATTTCTTATTTCTTATTCAATCAACCAAGTAAAGAGATAGTTTTTAGTTCCTTTTTACATTTTTTTCTTTCTGTCTAAATATCTAAAAATATCTACTTTGTTTTTACTTTTTTATTCTGCTTTTTAGATATTGGCATTCTTGGAAAAATTGAGGACATGTTTTTAAAATGAGCTTTGGACTTTGGTAAACATACCCTGTGAATACTTTTGTCCCAATTTTAAGATGGTTCCAAACAAATTTTAACAACGAAACTATGCCACTATTATTATCAGTGTGTGGTGACTATGGGGGCGCAGGTGGCATTTTAGAAGTCAATCAAGATCATGAGTGCATGAGTGATAATAATAGCACTGCTGCTAAGAAATAAGAGGCTGAAAGAAAATGACACGAGGAGCAATGGTGACAAACAGCGAGTAATAATAATATTATGGATTTTTAGATGATTTTAATATCGTTTCTAATTAAAATTAGTTTTGTTTTAGTAATTCATGTGATAAAAAATTAATATAAATTACCAATATAAAATTTTATTATTGATTATAAAACAACAATAAAAGTATATAAAAATTATTATTATTATTATTGAGATGATGTCTAGGGTGCGAAAGTGAAACTACTTTCGCACCCTAAGAAAGTTTGACAAAAAAAAAAAGTAAGCAATGCGAACTGTCCGATTAGTGAAAACCAAATCTAACGGTCCTTATTTTTTCCTTGCAACTGGTAGTAAATGGATGCCTCGACTTGTGTGTCTGCTATCCCCCCACGCGCTTTTGAAGTTTCAAAGCATCCCTTGACAACTGTTTTGCTTTCCCTGTCATACACTACCCGAGACAATGCAATTACGAAAGGTTTTTTCAAAAGCAAAGGAAACAATCTTTTGAAAAACTACAGCCGGCGATTTAGCGATTAATGCGATACCGTAGCAGAAGTCGCGATTCGAGCAGAGCGTTGTCTTCGTCGCAGTAAAACGATCGAAGAAGAGCGTTGTGTCCATTGAGGACGATTGAAACAAAGGACGAAAGAAATCCCAGGTTGGTGGAGCTTTGGGGGCAGATCGCCAGATCCGCAACCTCCCTTTCCTCCTACGTGAATAACCTGAAGAAGGGTATGCCTTAGTCGATTGTAGTTTTCCTTTTGCATGTGTTTGTTGGGACTAGGTTGGCAATGGTATCGTTGCTGACCTCGGTCGGTATTCGTTATTACGGTTTTAGTTCGGTTGAGTTGTCCTTTATATTGAACTGGTTGTTATTATGGTTTTGTGAATGTTGTCCATTTTGCAAATTGTGTTGGCCGAATGTTGTAATGTCTTGTGTGTTGTTAAGTGTTGTAGTTTTTCACATGCATGTTGTGTGGTTTGCAAAATATATTTTAGTTTGAACATGCATGGTGTCTTGTATGACCAGTAGTTTTGCAAATTGCAAAATATGTGTTAGTTAGTTTTGCAAATGTGAAATTTGGATGGAGAGTAGACATTATTTAGTGAAAGTAAATGACACCCAAACAAAAAGGCTGAAGTGGTGAAGTATAATTGTCACTGAATAGCAGGCCTAATAAGAAAAACAATCATTCGTTTGTTGTGGAAATAAGAAAGTTCACCCTTTGAAGGTGATGAAGAAAGAAAAATAGCAGTGGTTTGGTATTTTGTTTTTGTGTTTGTGATGCCAAAAAATTGATCTGCAAATATTAGACAAATAAAGATAAAGTTCATAACAGAGGATGTATGTGATTATAGCAACGGTTTTAGTTTGGTTGAGTAGTCCGTTTTGTTGTTTGGTTGTTATTGTTGTGTTTTGATTGATGTTTCTTTTGCAATTTGGGTTGCCTGAATGTTGTACCGTGTTGAGGTTTGTTGTTATATTATGTGTTGTAGTTTTGAAGATGCATGTCGTTTGTTTTGGACAATTTAGAAGGAAAATTTGTATAAAGTTGTTAGATGTGAATATTTTCATGGGATGAAGAGTTATCTATCAATTTAGTGTAGTTGTAGAAGCAAAGCTTCATGGTGAATCAAAGGTGATTCAAAGGTGTTTTGATGATAACAATGATGATAACAAAAGATGATGACAAAGGTGATGACAAAAAGCTCAAAGATCAATCAAAGAACAACTCAAGTGAATCAAGAACAATTCAAGAGTTCAAGAAAAGAATCAAGAAGAATTCAAGACTCAAGAAGAAAGCCTAGAATCAAGAATCAAGATTCAAGGTTCAAGATCTCAAGAATCAAGATCAAGATTCAAGACTCAAGATTCAAGAATGAAGAAAAGACTCAATCAAGATAAGTATTAAAAAGTTTTTCAAAACTTTGAATAGCACATGAGTTTTTGACAAAACCTTTTACCAAAGAGTTTTTACTCTCTGGTAATCGATTACCATATTGTTGTAATCGATTACCAGTAGCAAAATTGTTTTGAAAAAGTTTTCAAATTGAATTTACAACGTTCCAATTATTTTCAAAAAGCTGTAGTCGATTACAATGATTTGGTAATCGATTACCAGTGCCTTTGAACGTTGAAATTCAAATTCAAATGTGAAGAGTCACATCCTTTCACACAAAAAGCTTTGTGTAATCGATTACACTAATTTGGTAATCGATTACCAGTGTTTGTTTCTGAATAAATCAAAAGATGTAACTCTTCAAAAGGTTTTTGACTTTTTCAAATTAGTTTTAAGTTTTTCTAAAAGTTATAACTCTTCTAAATGGTTATCTTGACCAGACATGAAGAGTCTATAAAAGCAAGACTTTGTTTTGCCTTTCAATATACTTTTACACTTATTCAACAATCCTTTATTGGCCTTGAATCTCTTTGAACTTCTTCTTCTTCTTTGTACCAAAAACTTTCTAAAGTTTTCTGGTTTTCTAAACCTTGAGAACTTGTGCTATTCATCTTTTCATTCTCTTCTCCCTTTGTCAAAAAGAATTCGCCAAGGACTAACCACCTGAATTGTTTTTGTGTCTCTCTTCTCCCTTTTCCAAAAGAACGAAGGACTAACTGCCTGAATTCTTTTGTGTCTCCCTTCTCCCTTGTCAAAGAATTCAAAACGACATAGTCTGAGAATTCTTTTGATTCTTCCCTTTCCCTAATACAAAAGTGTTCAAAGGACTAACCGCCTGAGAATTCTTTTGTATCCCCATTCACAAAGTATCAAAGGTTTAACAGCCTGAGATCTTTGTCTCAACACATTGGAGGGTACATCCTTTGTGGTACAAGTAGAGTACCATCTACTTGGGTTTGACTGAGAACAAGAGAGGGTACATCTCTTGTGGATCAGTTCTAGTGGAGGGTACATCCACTAGGTTCAAAGAGAACAAGGGAGGGTACATCCCTTGTGGATCTTTGCTTGTAAAAGGATTTTTACAAGGTTGAAAGAAATCTTAAGGACCGCAGGTCGCTTGGGGACTGGATGTAGGCACGGGTTGTTGCCGAACCAGTATAAAAACTCTTGTGTGTTTGTTTCCTTCTTCCCTACTCTTTTACTTTCCGCTGTGCATTTAATTTCCGCTTTTACTTTCTGTTAAGTTTCTCTTCTACTCCTCATTCTCTTAACAATTTAGTAAAAGCCTTAAAAGAGTAATTTTTAATTAGTAAAGGTTTAGGAATAATTAATTCAACCCCCTTCTTAATTATTCTGAGGCCACTCGATCCAACAGTGGTTGTCAGCGTCTCTGCGTAGTGGTGCCATGGAAAGGAGTTCGTCATCGTACACCTCCAAGGCCCGAAGTCGCGTGTTTTGTCTGTGTAACATAGAGGCTCCACTAGTGACATCGTGGACTGAGGAAAATCCAGGGAGGCATTTTTATGGTTGTGGTCTATACAAGGTAAGGAATATTTATTTGGGGCATATGAAAAAAAAATGAATTCGGTAGGGATTGATTTATGTGTTAATTGTTGATTGTTATTGGTTATATTGGGCATGTAGGATACAGGTGGGAAAGGGTGTAATTTTTTTCAGTGGCATGATCCAGTTGACAACAATCGTCAAAAGAAGATCATTGTAGCCTTGATGAAGGAGGTTGATGAATTGAAGTTGAGGGAAAAGGGTTTGCAAAGCAGGATCAGTGAAATAAAGATGAAGGAAAAATGTATATGGATTTTATTGGTTGTTTGTTTGGTTTGTATTTGCTTCTTATTGTGTTTGTTATGTAGCAGAGGAGTGTAATTTGATAATGTAGGAGGGGGGAATTTAATTAGGCAAATGGTTTTTGGTTTTTTGTAATGTGCACTGTAATTATGGAATTGGTTTGTTAATGGGTGTTAAAATTTGTTAATGTTGTGAATGGAATATTTATTGGGCAGATTGTTATAGTAATGATGGTATATTGGTTAATGATGTTATATTTATTTGTGATGGTATGGGTGAGGGTCATTTCAAAGGAGAAGGCATGTGTAGCTTAAGCATTTTATGAACACCACTTGAGGCATGTACAATTGAAGTTGTCCATTTGGCATAATACAGACCAAGTAACTAATATCTGTAATTAGTAATGAATAAAATTAAGTTTTTAATAAAAACATATTTTCTTAAATTAGAATTTTTATACATAGTAAAATTGTTTACTTATACCATGAATGAATAAGAAATGATGATAATTGTGACATTTTTGTATATAATTATTATAAAAAGCTTATATGGTATTTAGACAGTGAGGTAGCATTAAAAAAAATTATGGGTTGTTAATTTGTAGAGTTGCTCAAGTTGGTAAGAATGGGAAGTTGAAAAAAGTTTAATAAGATGGCTGATATAACAAAATTCGAACTGCTGAGTAGGGCCCAACAATGCAAAGAAAGGCAATGGGCCCAATGAATGAAAAGAAACCCAATGTGCAAATAGCAAAGTGCTGACTACGACCCAATGAATGCAAAGAAAGCCAATGGGCCCAATACGTCAAAAGAAACCGAAGTTGCAAATAGAAATATTCATAATATATGTAGTGTTCAACGTCAAATACGGAAATTGTTCAGCAAATTAAAAAAGATGGACAAGTTAAAAGTACATAAAAAGAATTTAACGATCCAATTTATTTTGCGGCGGATCACAATTTCCCATATTTTGCCGTAGATCCTGCAATAGAAGGAGACCTCATCACCGTGTGAGGAATCAGTATCCCTGAGGAATTGATACCATGGTTCTATAACATATCTGTTCATTCCATGAAGGACCTCAACATTCCACTGTAATGGAGGTCCAACTTTTTTGAGGATGGTCATGTGTTGACTGCAGGCATTTACATGTGGCATGACACAATTTGGAAGTCTCTGCATGGCAGAAAAAAGACTGTCATATATAAGCAACAATTTGTATAAGGAACTTGGAAGAGGTTCTTATGGTTACCACTTACCAGCGGTCCCGGTGCACCAAGCATTGACTGTGAAATTTGAATTGTCCAAACATACTCTCTTGAGAACAAGAGTGGCCTCCCGCAGCTCTGGTGCTGTAGATCGGGGGTGAAATAAATGTCAAAAGTGGATTTGTTTTCCATTGCCAGGAATGTAATGGTCACAAATTCATAGATTGCCAAATCTTTTCTTAAGTGGTTTAGTCCATCGGCAAAGTAGACTTTGTTGTGATGCTGTCTTAGTCTGATATAAAACGTTGTGCCATGATATCTCAAGCGGACAAAGCAAGGGTATACTTGCCATTGTCGGTGGTAAAAATAAGGCACTTCTATGGTGTCCTACAAAAACCATCGTCAGAAAAACAAAATCAGAATATGGCAATGAAAATGAAAGAAAAAAAAAGCCAAAAAATGGGTAAATAAGATAACCGTATTGTTGTGGAACGGTGCTGTGAACTGCAAGATTAAGGGTTGTGGGTTAACTGGATATTGAATCTGCAGTGACATACAGTGCAATAATTAAAACGAAGTATGTCACAGAAATATGTGGACAAATTTAGTTAAAGCAAATATGTGTTTAGTTAACAAATTTAGATTTTGATGGACACACGGTACTACGATAATGACATTCGAGTGGAATTCAGAGTGAAGAATAAGAACAGAAAAGTGCAGGTAAATGAAAGTCATATTTCGTGTATATTCAAATAAAGTTTAGTTAATTTACATATAACCTATATGAGTCGTTCAATCTGGGTCAGCCAAAAATTATAAAAAAAACATAATGCTATCTGAATTTCATGGTAGGGATCCTAACAGGAGTGCGTTACATTTAATCAGCATGCATGAGTGGAATATTGGCATTTTAATATCAATGAACACAACAAACACCACAAAAACATGAGGTTTATTGTGGTGTGTGGAAATGAAAGGATAAGAAATCGAAGAAAATAGTTGACACTCATAGTTTTCATGGTTCATAGACAGAACAGATTAGTAGAAGTCGACCGAAAACGTAAACATGTACCGACAAAAGCCACAAGGTAACTTAGTTATTCGTTTTACACTTGCCCTGCTTGTAATACATGCAGATGATGAGTCTGAAGTCGTGGTTGTGTCGGTTGAGTGAGGCGGTGAGTCTGAACTCATGGTTGTCTCGGTCTCGGTTGAGTGGGACGATGAGTGTCAACTGTTGTTGGCTGGCGGTTCAGTGTTTTTTTCCGTTCTGAATGGGTAACGAATGAGGCGTGGATGTAAAAGAATAAATGTGGTCAGGAGAAGTGTCGGAGTCACATATGAATTTCGCGAAAAGATGTATTGTATGATGAATCGGGGAATGCAAAAGAACTGGGAATTGTGGATGTCTGGTGGTGCAGGTAGGCGAAGTGTTTTTTTTGTTAATATATGAGTAGTATGAAAAAAAATTAAAGACAAAAGTATACGTAAGTAATATTACTAATAATAATAATAATAATGATTAATGACCATGCATTTATTTTGTACGTCAGTAAAAAAATTAATAATTTATAATATGAATTGTTTTTGCATGTACATGTTTTAAATAGTTGTAAATATTATTTGGGTTGTGTTTGAAATAAGTAGAGGTTGGTCAAAAATATTTTTTTTTACATTTAATATGGAGTGAGGCAAATAATTGTAAACGAATTTAAAAGATGTACTGTATGAGTATTACGGGAAAATAGCAGTGATCAGCGAACCATCCAAAAAAACCACTTAAAAGCCTTTGACATGCAATATTAAAGTAACATATGTAAAATGATTGGCCATGGTGTTCAGCACAAAAAGATTGTAAAAAAAATTTACCGCTCGTGACGCAAAAGTATTACAAAAAATATATGTATCGTGACTGTGTAAGCAATTGATTTATGCACCAGCAGTAAAAAATAGAAGCAATTGTTCGTACGACGAGATGGTTACGGTCGTAGGTGCAGTCAACATTTCTGACGTTGATTGTCAAAGACACATACCCATGGTGAACAAATAATGGAAAAAAACAAAAGTGAACGGATCCTCAGTGTTTGGCATGGATACAGTCATGCCATTTGTGCTCTGCATTTCTAATCAAGTCTCCCTTGTGCTGGTTGTGTGTCCCTAACAGCAGGATCATTGCCACCTTCATTCTGACTGCCTTTTCTTCTAGCTGCAGTTATATGTCATAAAGTACGACATTTACATTATGGACTACATGAAACGAAATATGGACATGCCACATATGAAATAAAATTAAAATTAAAAAATTCGAATAACACTTGCAATTCTTACCACTCCATACAAGAGGCTGATAAATAACTCCTCCATTTGCATCCATTCTAGGACCCATAATGCAGATTTCTCACTACAATTAATGAATAAACTTTTTTTGTGTTTCATTATCTGTCAAAAATAACACTAATTTGTAGTCAATGTCTTATGTATTTAAAATTCACCTGGATCCACAATTTGGGATTCCTCTGGCTTCCGCAATATCCCAACAATCCATTCCATCAAAGCCAATAACGAATTCTTGTGTTGGAAACACAATTTCTAGAACACTCAGCATGACATTGGTCTGTTTACATAATTATTGTTACTCGATGATTATATAACAATATGTGATGGATCTGACACAAAAAAATTTAAAAATATATAAACAAATCATGATTTTAATGGTATCTTTGCGTTCATATGCGGTTTGACTTGTGAGGTCACAATCTAGATGATAAATTTTTCTGTCATGAATGTCTATGACCATGAGATACCAATGAGCTGAATTTTGAACAATCGAAATGTAAATATGAAAAATTAAATCAAAACAGAAATTGAAATTAAATAAATGTTGACCCTATAACTATTTGTAGCCAGTTATTTAAATTTTGTATAGCTTAATGATGATATTTGTTTTTCGTTACAAACATTACTTACTAGGTTCAAGTTGGAAAATGGTGGCATCCAATCCTTTCCATAATGTTGAATAAGAGTTTCCACTGGACATCCATTAATGACGTCCACCTGTAATGATATTCAAATGACAGTTTTTGGAATGAATTACAAAAATTATAAAAGGTTAATTCATTTTTGTATTCTATTCAATAACCATATAAAGTATGGTATACCGCAAAGGCTGGTGGCATACACCAAACACTCCTGGTGCAGTAGAGTTGGCTATAAGCAACCTTCAAAGCCATGAATAGTATTATCTGCAATGCATTGAATAACAAATTTAACAAATTCGAATGTTGTCACTATTTTGTAGCATGTATACAATACCATAGTTTCGGATGATCCATATACCTCCTCCCTTACTGGCTTATTGGGACACAACGACTGAAAGGTTTTTCGTGTGCCCAAGTTGTTTCCTTCCCTATATAAAATTTCGTTCCCGCTATTACAACAATTAAAATAAAAGAAAACAAACATTTCGATGTTAGTTGAATTCCAAGTAAAGAGTACCCATCAATATATATGAACGAAAACTTATGTATAAGTATCACTATACTGTCAGCTACGTACCTCGGGTCCACATTAGGGTTGAACACATAAGCACAAACCCGTGTCTCCTTAAATGTAAGATTCATGTCCACAGTTGGCTTGAAGCAGCAGGGCATGTCCTGTGCATGTAAAACATATTAATATTATGCAAGAGTATAGTTAAGCAAATAGAAATGGTATGAATTGCAACACCTTAGGAATTGTATGTGTGTATCCCCTACTGGAATTGGTCCGAGTCCTATGAAAGATCCGGCTTGGGTTGTTGTTGCTGATGTTTCCCGATGAACTGCCCCTACTTTGTTGCATTTTTTTAGCATTCGAAGGTTGTGAATGTTGCTCAATTTTTGGCTTCTTTGAAGTCCGATAACTGTCTTGGGGGAAACTCAACTTCCTAGGCGCCATTAAGGTTTCTTTCTTGTTCTTGCCCTGGATTACATGCACGTCAGAAAACGATCCGAACCAAATTTTAGTATGTAAGTTTTTCGCAATACGGATTAATAAATATGTTTCAACTTTGCTGTCAGTCCAATAACGTAGTTGCTCATGAATGGTTCGGGTGGGGAGGACTCATCTGTCGTGTTCGCCTGGTTCGGTCCTGAAAGGTTTACTGTTTTCGGAGACAAGTAGGTCGTTTTACTTTCCTGAGTCACACATTTTCCCTTCATTCCCATTAGCAACGGCTTGATAAATTCATCATCGTCGTCCCCTGGTATGAATATGGTTTCAATATTGTTCAAAGTTGCCTTCAATTTGGAGTATACTTCGTTTTTCGTCGACCTTAGTGTCGGGGTGGACACCGACTTGTTAGGATTTTGACACCGAAGTGTTTGATCATTCAGACAAGTATTTTGGGTTCCACTCATTGCTACATCGTCCATAGCATCTTTCGTTGACTCATTCTGGTCTTGCTTCACGAAGTTGCAGATGACCTTCAACATTGTGTAGTTAGTGTTTTCGATTGCATCCAGTCTTGTTTTGTTATGCTTGTCCATGTTTTCAATCGTTTGACTCAAATGCTTCATGCGAACGTGAAATATGTGTAAATCCTCGTAATGTAACATTCATTTACGATTTAGTACATATTTGGTTTTATTTTTTTGTCATGAAATTAAGTTCATATGAAAACATAAAACAGGTGTTAAAGTGAAGGACAATGTTGCACCTTTATTGCATCGATGACATCATCCAAGGTTGCAGCAGCAGAGGTATGACAAAGGACCCCTTTATCCTTTTCCAGAGGCGATGTAGCCATATTGGTTGCGAATGGTTCCTAAGGGAAGTTCAAAGCAACAATGGGTCATAATGAAATGTGGCAGCATATGATGAATGTTGTGCACCTGCAAATACAAAAAACCCATTCAAAGCAACATGGTGTACCTGCAAAGAATGTTGTGTCCCAGCTTCGTCCTCCGTCCGAACCGATGTTTGTGCCTCTTTGTGTGCATTCCTTGTAGACATGCAACAACGTTGACTAATATCAGACAAACAACCAACAAAGGTAGTAGAAGGACCAGAGTATTTGTGATATTTAATGGCGACACTCATCGTGTATCATGTCTCCCCAGCCTGTCGCAGTCCATGAATATGAAGTTCGGAAGGCTGATGAGGGTTGCGAAAGAGAGTTTGTCGGGTTGTGGACTTGTGGTTGTCGTAGACCGATATTGTAACTGACAACGGTGGGTGCAATGATTTTGCAAAGGCACGATATTGCTAAAGTATTGTAAAATAATAATAAGTATATATATATATATATATATATATATATATATATATATATATATATGTAATATTTTTAGTGAAAGCTGAAGGAAGTGGTTAGTAAAACGTTGTCTCTGCGTGAGGGTAAAAGTTGAAGGAGCAAAAGCCAATTTCATGGCAGCCAAAATCCAATTACGAAGCAAGCAATGGTAGGATTGATTAGATTGATTTGATGGACACTGATATCAGGCTTTACATTTCCTAACAAAGCAAATATTTTAGTAAATTTTGTTTCATATTATCCGTTATTGTCATTATTTGGTAATTGGCTAATACAGAAAAATTGCGTTTCTGTTAAATTTAATTTTTTTTGTAAATATTATTAAAGTTATATATTAAATTAAAAAATAAATTTAATACATTTTCAACATTTTTATTTGATATTTAAATTAATTTCATTTCATTTTTTCTACATATATTATTTTAATATTTAAAATTGTTACTAATGCACATTGTAGTAGTCAATATTATTAAGATATTTATGGCAAAAAGAAAAGAATGAGTTCGTCATAAATATTATATTTTATTAGTCTATTTATTTTCAATTACAATTGACAACATTAAATTTTAAAGCAATTAAGAGATAATAAGTAATTAAGAAATTAATCATCATTCAAAATTTTAAGCAAAAACAACATTTGAAGATATAACCTCTTAGTATAAGATAATACAAATAATTAAAAAAATAAAAATATCAATGAAATATATAAATAATAACAAATAAGTAAAACAATATAATGATGCAAATATAAATAATAACATATAAATAAGAAAACATAAATACCATCATATAAATAATAGAAAAAATATAATGATTCGAATATAAATAATAAAATGTAATTAATGAAATATTATTTATGTTGTAAATGTATTTTTTAAAATTATTTACTAGTGATGAATACAAATCTCTATCAATGGGTAGAATGTTCATTATGTTGAGATTTGAGATAAGTAGTTAAATATACTTATTATATGCAAAAAAGTTAAAATATTAAAATATTTCAATTAAATATTGGTTATGACATAATTTATTCAAACTTCATCCATTTCGATTTTGTACGTAATAATTAATTGTGACTAACCGTTGAACTTTGAAATTTTTGCTATAAATTTGCTTTAAATAATTTATTATGTTTGAAATTATTTGTTTGAGTTTTAAAAGACATGTATATTAATTTTTTGTGACCTTAAAATATTATTAGAATAAAATATTATATATTCATTGTACTAGGATGTCAGGAGATGACTAACAACAAATTTTGTATGGTTAACTTTGAAAATATACAACAGTAAAATATAAGTAGAGTAGAATCATAACCACCTAATGTTCTTGTATTTTTTCTTTACTAAGCACCTTGTAGTGGTGGATTTGAGGGTACTTAAAATATTAACTACCTTTTAATATTAGTATATTAAATAAAATTTTTCATCTATTATTTCTATGAAACTAAAAATATAAATTAAATTTTTTATTCAGTTGTATTTTTGAATAAAAAAAAAAGAGGAATATATTAATTCAAAAAATCAGATAAGTACATGGCGATCTCATGAGATCTAGCCAGCATCTTCGACAAAAAAACCCAAGCCCTATAGCATCAAAGTTACTATATGCTTTCTAAGCTTATTGTTATACCAGCCCCTGTATACTATGTTATCTATGATATTATCAACTATATTTCTATTCACATTATTCTTGAAAACTTCATCATTTCTATATAATCACACCTCGTAAAGAGTTTCAGTGAGTGCTAGTTTTAGGAGTTTAGCTTTCCACCCTTTCTTTCCAGTTTCTCGAATAGCCCACTTGAGTTCTACATCCCAAGTTTTAGGTTCATGAGTAACTTCAATCCATTTAAGAATCTGCTCCCATATGGATTTTGTAATTTTGCATTCAAAAAACAGATGGCCAATAGATTCCTCAGACTCCTTACATAAACTACATTGATTTTCTTTGATCATTCCAAATCTTTTCAACCTATCTTTTGTGGCCATTCTACCATGACACGTCAACCATAAATTCACTATAGCTTGGGGCCTTGCAATGTTATGGTTCAGCAGAAATCTCCACGGTACCCGATCAGATTTATCCATCAGCAGGTTATACATGGTTTTCATCGAGAATTTATCCCTCTGCATCTGATTATTCCATTCCTGTTTCAGCCTGACTTTCTCTCTTTGATCCAAAATATTGTTGAACATCCAAGACCAATGACTCCGGCTATCAACCTGCATAATACTCTCTTTTTTTAAGTAATACATATGTATCCACTTAACCCAAAGATTATCCGATTTTCTGCATAGATTCCACAAACATTTCATCATGGTTACCTGATTCCAAACAGTCAAGTTTATAATATCCAGTCCTCCTTGACATTTCGGTCTGCACACAGTCTCCCAGGCCACCAGACTTTTCTTCTTCACCTCACTACAGCCAGTCCAAATGAAAGATCTGCAGATTGCTTCAATTTTCTTCAACACGAATTTTGGAATTGGAAAACACAACATCCAATATTGTGTTATAGAGAAAGAAATACTTTTTACTAATTGTATTCTCCCTGCATGAGTGAGTAATCTCGTTGTCCAGTGCCTGGTTCTACACACAATCTTCTCAACAAGAGGCAAATAATGGGTGATGGTGAGCTTTTTACTTGTTAAGGGAACCCCCAGGTACCTAATAGGAAATTGCCCCTCTTTAAAATTTGTAGTCCTCTTAATAACTCCTTTGGTTTCATCATCAATACCACCAAAAAAAATCTTACATTTCGTCGGATTAATTACCAAACCTGTAGCATCTGAGAAGTTTTGAACAGTGTCAAGCATCATGTCCACAGATTTAGAATCTCCCCTACAAAATAAGAGAACATCATCAGCAAATGTCAAGTGTGTTATGCCCATTTTTTCACATTTCGCATGATGGTTAAAATTGGGGTTCTGCTGCATTTTGTCAAACATCCTATTAAAGTATTCCATCATGATCACAAATAGCAAAGGAGATATAGGATCCCCTTGCCTGATACCTCGACACGCCTGCATATCTTCTGTCATCTGCCCATTAATATTGAAGCTATAGGAAACTGTTTTCACTGTAGTCATAATCCAGTTTGTGAAAGTCCTAGGCAAGCCTATCTCTTGCATAACATCCTCCAGGGCCCTCCAATCCACCATATCGTATGCTTTCTACAGATCCAATTGCATCATGCATCTCGGTGTACCATTTTTCCTGGTGTAACCCCTGATTAACTCATATGCAAGCATAATATGGTTGTGGATGTTCTGTCCCGGCACAAACGCGGACTAATTACGACTAATAACATCTTGTAGAACTCCCCCCAACCTAGCTGTTAGGATTTTGGAAATAATTTTGTAGAAAGCGGTGCAACCCGCGATAGGTCTATAATCCTTCACACATTTAGCATCATCATTCTTGGGTATCAAAGTAACTACAGTTTTGTTGAACGGTTTGTATAGTCTATTATGATGAAAAAAACTCCATTACAGCTGCAATGACATCTTTCTTAATAAATGACCAACAAACTTCGAAAAATTTTGCGCTGTATCCATCTTCACCGGGGGCTTTCAAGTCCCCTATACCATGAAGAGCATATTCAATTTCTTTAACAGTCACTTTGCTCACTAAATGTTTTCTCTGCTCCATGTTTACTTGTCTACCCTTCCTCATTACACCAATATCAATATGGTTCAAGCTGTGGTTGGCTTTTCCCATGAGATTGCCATAGAACTCAAGAACCTCCTGTTCAATTTTTGCCCGAGTTGATAAAAGTGTACCATCACTTGTTTGTACCATTCTCATACTTTTGGTTTTACTTTTAGTCTTCACATACGCATGAAAAAAAGCACTGTTATCATCACCCATTTTCAGCCAGTCAAGTTTCGCTTTCTGCATCATATAATTATCTTCCATGGAGTTCCATCTAATAACATCCTCTGTTAGCTTTTTAACCACCTCCATCTTTTGACTGTCAAACCTGCAATTAATTAACTCATTTCTGCAGTTGTATTATTTAGAGTAAATGTCAAGAAAGGACTGTGTATAATCTTCATCATAACAATTATTATAGCAAGCAACAAACATAATATATGACTAAAAAAAATATTAAAAGTAAGTAATAATAAATTTTGGTGTACAAAAATTAAAATAAATACGTAAAATAGTAGTTTTTATGTTTCCTAATTTTTGTCAGTATCTTTTATCTTTATCTCTTTTGCTTTATCAATAAGTATTATTTTATCATTTGTATATATTTGTTTTCATTTTATATCAATTATTATTACTCATTATTTAATTGGTTGAACGTCGGTGATATATACCTACTCATTTTTATATACATACTTTTAAGCTTTGGAAAATGTGGGTGATATATACCTACTAACTCAAGTGCTCATGTTAGTAATGCGAATTCCTTTGTTGAATATTTTGTTTTAGAATTATTATGTGGTCATTTTTCTAAAACCAAAATTTTAATTTGTAATGCTCTATTTTTTATCTGATTTATTTTTTTATATTTATTTGAAGAATTGAAACATACGAAGATACTACTTAATGTAGTTTTGGGATTGAAACTTATGAACATACTATTTTTTATTGTGATGTCTAGACTTTAATATTATAGGTGTACTTGTCTTCATCATTTTTATGACAATGTAAATATTGTATTAATGTATTTGATTTACGTAGTTTTTGATACTATTGTTTTAGTTTATCGTTCAATATGTAATGATTTTGTTGTTATATTTTAATGTAAACTTTGATTTATTTCATTTTTTTTACATTCATGACGATTATATCAAAATATTAGTGATAATATTTGTTTTCATAATAAAATTGTATTTATGTGACAACAAAAATTATTGTCAGTGTTACAACAGTGACTGATATATTAGTGACGACAGGTAAAAAATCAAAATGTTGTTCGTAATTATTCCTAGTGACGAATATTTAAGTCTTTAGTCGCAACTTTTTTCATCACAAAAGATATATTTTGTTGTAGTGACTATTGTTAACAATCGATTTTGAACCAAACATTTGTTTACAATTTATTTTCAATTGCTTACCCTAAAGTTCAATTGAGAGTCTTTTTGAGTGTATGTTAATTTCTTAGTTGCGATGTACTAAAATAAAATAATTTTAGCATTATTTTATATCAATAAATACATCACTACTTTAATAAATAGTTGGTTTACTTGTTTACCATTATGAATAAATTTACTTACAAAATTGACTTAAAAACTTAATTAATAACTTTCTTTAGTTCGTTGCCTTATTAGAATGCATGCTGACACAAACATAAAAAATTATACATAACCTACATTAGAAATTTTATGCTTATCGACCAACATGTTAATACTATAAAAAAGGCACTCTGAAACCTAACTTTAAGAAGTCATGAAAGTATTATACATAGTATTATACTTTATTTTAAGTACTTTGCAAGTGTTCCTACATTGCTATTGGGATTCATTTCACTTATGAAAGGGTAATTTAGTTTGATCTTGAATTGTATGTTACATTAAATGAATACATTCAGCATTAAACACATTTACAAGAGGAAATAATATTAAGGTGGTTAAAGGAGTTAGAGGTTTTTTGGTGATACTAGACAAGTCAAACTTATGTACTTGAAAATATATTCTATGGTGCATGAAAAGTCTCATAAGGAAATTTCACATGAATGAACTTGTGGATGAGTTGCTTCATAAATATAACATGGTGAAAATATAGTAGTAATGTAAGTATGTAACTATATATTAAGTTGTGAATTTGATATGAAATTGAAATCTTGAATTTTATAATATTAATTGGCTCAGTTGAAAACCAATTATTATTTTATAAATAAATTATAATATTGATAATTATGATTTATTACATAATAAAAGCTAAGATTGTGTAACTAAAATTTGGTTCTTTTAATTTTACAATTGTTGGAATTATAATTAATTATATGATAAAATATAATTGTAACCAAAACTATTCATTTTACTGATAACATAATATAAATATTATAAATATCAATTTTAAACATATATGGAGACAAGTGTAATTACAATGATATTAAATTTCAAATAGCAGTAACTGTTATATTGAAAAAATATTGAAAATATTTTTAAAAATATTAATTGAAATAAGGTTTAAATTAAAATATATTGAAAATTTATTTAGAAATATATTAGTAGGAGTTATTTTTTTGGAATACGAACTAAGGACATGGTGGAGGGGAAAAAAATTGCTGAATGTAAAAGTTATCAAAATAATTTAAAAATATTCTTAATTGCAATTATGGTAGGTTAATTATTTATTCATGATATAACATTAATTATTGTTATTTTTTAAAATTGTCACACATAAATGAGTAAATATTAACGAAATTAAATGTATTCGTAATGTTAAAAAAATTATCGAAAATGTTTGTAACCAATACATTAACGAAATTAATTGACAATATTATAAGTGTCACAAAAACATTCAAAATGTTTGTTGTACCTCCATTTTTCATTGATGGATGAGGATAACAAGCTCCCGACTGTCGATGTTAATCTTGTTACATCTGAAAGTGTGGATCGTTGATGTTAATGTTGTCAGCTGTCAAACGTGGGCCCATTACGGTTGACGCTGCAAACGTTTGGGATTTTATATTTTGAAATTAAGTAATGTGTAAAAATGGAATCCATGACTATTATATCATGTTCGACAGATTTGGCTAAATCTTTTCGTCCCGTTGCATTTATTGCGAAATGCATTGAAAACCCTAGGAGCACGCGTCCGTAATTAATATCCGTCCACTTAAGATGGGTGAAATCAAACAACATGACTTTTCAGATTCCAAAACATCAAATCATCAGTTCGAAATGGCGTCTCTTCAGTTTGGTCACTGTTGGTCGATTTGAAAGTGCAAATGTAGTCACGTTAACGTTACACGTAGCCACGCTATTTGAAAATTCCATTAATGCTTAATAATCATCACTTCTCATTTAGTCACTGAAACAACCGCACATAAACGACACGTCGATGTCCTCAAGGGAACCTTAGCGTCCACCGTCGTTACCCACTTACTCCACCTTAGCAACACATCAAACCTCCACTTCTAACCCACAAGCCACAACATTTTTATATAAAATGCTGATCAAATACAATCAACGTAACAATTTTTTTATTCACACTTAAACAATGTTACAAATTTAAAACACTACCATATACAAACAATGTACGTCACATTCCGCGTCTCTATTTTCCTCTATGTTACATTATGCGACCAACTGTAATTAAAAGATATATGAAAATATTGAAAAAAAATATAACGCATATTACAGCAAAAACGAAATTCTTTTTTTTACGCCTAAAAGCCTTCTTATGAATTGAAAATATGAAAGACTAAAAACAGTGACCAAGAACCTAAAACACACGATTGCTAAATGAATACACTTTTCCTTCATGTGAGTGTACAAAGATGAAAATAGCCCTCGTCCCAACGTCGTACTGATGCAAGTCGCTGATGGGCCATTCATTCATTTTGTATGCTAGTCACGTGACCCTACGGTGACCCCTACGTTTAGCTTACTAAGGGCATTTATTGCGACGTTCAACTCAGTAATTGATTTTCGAATTTTCCTTCTTTGTGTATTTTGCCTTTTCAACTTTCCCCCCTTACATGTGCATCCTGTGCCGTACTTCAGGTCTCACCGTCTCAGCCATTTCATCTTCCTCCTCATTGCAAATTCCATAAAGTCATTACAGGTTCCTGTTCGTCACAAGGTTTTGAGGACCTCCATACCGGGTCGATAAAACATAATTATCTTTTCTCTTTGTCTCATTTGTTGCTTATTTGTTGGTTCGTCATGATTTTCTGCACGTTGTTTTGCCTGGTCATAGTGGTTTGCGTTTTGACCTTACTTTCTCCGGCCATGAAATATATGCTTGCATGTGTTTGTCGGTTCCAATACCGTTGCAGTTCTGCATTATTGTTTACAAATATGTATTATTCGGAATTAGGGTTCACTTACTTGTTGCTTCCTGTTTTTGTTCTGCACCTTTTGCCACATCAGCTTTGCAACCCTTAATGAAACATTAGTTTTGTGTTTATGTTGAAATTTTTATTGTAGTTTTCTTCTTTGCGTTTTGACATTATTTTGTCGATGCATAATATGTATAGTTGGATGTTTTTGTGCCACAGACAACCTTTAACCTTTGTTTTCTCTTAACTAGTGTTGCCCAGAACCAGACGCCACCCTTAACATATCATGAGGACTGACGGCTCCACCGCGTCCAGTCGCGTAAGTCCTTCGATCGTTTGAAACACACCATTTGGGGCAGTTACTAATTAGGCCAACTTTTGTATTTCAGTCCCCTCCCAGTTTGTCGCCATGCACAGTCGTATACTCCTTTCAGGTAGTATTCCATGTTGATAGGGTAGCTATGTCAAACATTTTCAAAAAACAAAATAGCAAATTTTATCCATCTTACTAAATGATCCAACTTACAATTGTGAAAAGAAATGTAACATTGCAGAACTACATTGAGGTCCCCTTAGCTTATCATAAGTAATGGGCTCCACATTACCCTGCTTATGTGCAGATACAATACAATGGAGCGCCGCACTTCATAAAGCTTAGGAAAAATGGTCAGCAATACTACCTGGCCGATGGACTCAAAGACTTCAGAAGAAACTTCAATATACATGAAGGTGTATTGGTCTGTTTTGTTTCACCCGACAATTATTTCACTTTTTTTTTGTGTTTTATGCCACCGCTGGATAGGCAATCATGTGGAAGGCCTCCCACAACCACTAGGAAATATGTGTTTACTGTCGATGTAACCGATGGTATCATCTCCAAACCTACAGCATTGGCCAGACCTTATGCATATGATGAAGTTGTCGTAGTTTGTTGTTAACAATAGTATGAAATGTGACTTCCTTTGTTGTCCTGTAGTTGTTGCCTACTGAGGCTATCGATTTTGTTGATGCTTCAAGACCATGTATGACTGTGCAACATACGAGTGGCGTTCGTCACATATGGACCATCTCCATGCATAATGGTGAACAATATGTGGATGACCCTTGGCACAGATTCTTAACGGACAATGACTTGATGGGTGGAAATGAGGTTGTCTTCTATTACCGGCCTAACGAACATGTGTGGGAGCCCATATGGGATGAACATGACGAGTCCACTTGAATGTTGCAGTCCACAGTCAATAGTCGATTATGTTTTGCTTATTTTATTTTGTGAAGCTTTGAATCATGTTGCTTTAATTTTGTGCCTAGTCATGCTACTCACTTACCTTCGGGTAGAAGACAATGTTGGATGACTTATTTGCTTTAATTTTGTCGTCATTGACGGAAAGATATGTATGGTTTATGCTTAATTTATAATTTTATATGTTCATTGGTTGTATTGTTATAATGACTTGCAGGTTCAAAGCTGCCAACACCGCAACAATGCTCATGTCGTAATGCTGGTAAATATAAAAATTAACTCATTGAAATTTTTGAGGATTAAGCAACAATGCCCATCCATTTAATGAGTACACTGTCAAAGGTTACCTTCAATGGACAAGCCGCAGTTTTTGGAGGGGTAATCATCAGTATTGAGTAGCAGACTCACGTTGACGAAACTCTTCATTGCCTGCACACATTGAAAATAACATAATGTGGGTATAGTATAATAAATATTATTATTAATATTATTACAAAACATAATTTATTTTAATTGAACACAACGTTTTTCTATAAATATACAATTTATTATACATACTAAAATTAATATGACATTCCCATGTAATTACAAATATGAAATTAATGACTATTAAGTAACAAATAATTATTTAAAATTATTCGTGATCGGAAGTGTAGCATCCATTACTTTATTATTTAATTTTCGACTACTATTGGAATACATGTGCACGGGTTATAAAAAGGAATTTCAATTTACAAATTGTGTTTTTTTGCTGTCACCCTCTGGAAACAAAAACGAACGACAACATTCCTTCCGCGAATCAGAATGGCTTCCGCTTCATCATCGTCCTCCTTTTTTGTAAGTTTTCACTACCTTTCTATTATCCATGCTTTGGTTATATGTGTATCTTCGTTATTGTTTCGTGAGTGTTATTTAAACGTCTGATGTTGTGTTGTTTGTCTGACTAACAATATTCATCATCCTCTTCCCATTTTATGACTTGCGTTATGTAAACCCTGCTTTCCGTAGTGTTTCTGTTAAGTATGTGTTCTTTTCTTTTCTACTTTCGGCATTCATCTCCTTTGAAATACATAACTTTGTTTCTGTTTTTCTTAACATTTTGTCAGTTGCGTTATGTCAACCGTCGTTTCTGTAGTGGTTGTGTGAAGGATGTCATTTTTTTCTACTGTCCACATTCTTATACATAGCGTTACATAATTTTGTTTAATTTTTTCTTTCGATATTCTCACTTGCGTTATGTAAACCCTGCTTTCTGTAGTGGTTCTGTAAACTGTGTTATATTCCTCTACTTTGCACATTCATGTCGTTTCAATTACATAACTTTGTCTCACTTTGTCTTCCGATTTTCTGATGTCCGATATGTAAACCATCGTTTATGTAGTGTTTCCGTTAAGTGTGTGTTTTGTTCTACTTTCGACATTCATGGCCTTTCAATTTCATAGGCTTGTTTTTTTTGTTTTAAACTTTCCTGTTTGTCTTATAAGTTGCTTTGTGTTTTCCTTATTTGTATGTGTTTCTTGCACAAACATTTTTGACTTCTGACAACTTCCATATTTATGTTAAATTGCTATAACTTTACTGCCATTGAATACATCAATTATTGTCATATAGGGCCACAAGAATTTTATGGGTTGTACCAAAGTCGACTGATTTGAGGCAACATTGGATGTTGACAAAGTCAGTATTCCCGTACCCTAACATTTATGTGTTTATGTTGGTATGAAAATGTGTTATTTTATTAACTTGTTTTGTTGCAGAACTACATTGACATTCCATTAAACTACCACATCAATTGGTATCCCAAATACCCAACTTATGTGGTGTTTGATGTTAACGGAGAGAATACTTTTTTTTATCAAAGTTCAAAGATATGAAAACAAAATATATTTTGTCGATGGCATCAAAGAATTCAGAAGACAGATGAACCTTTATGAAAAAGTGGTCATCAGGTTTGTTGCCCCCAACAAAAATACGCAAGGTCAGCCGCAACAACCAGACGACATGTTTTTACCGTCAATGTTAATGAAGATATGATGCAACACAAAAATCCATTGGTAAGTGCTGCTAGCCGAGGCTTAATATAGTAATACACCTTTCTCTTTTTTTTTTTTCATTTCACTTTCACAACATTAACCACTGTCTTCGTTGTAATGTAGGTGCTGCAACCGGAGGCTTTCAAATATATAATTTCAAAAAATAAATATAAACGATACATGAATGTGCAACGCAATCCGAGCAGGCGTTGCCTATGGAAGATTAACGTGCAAAACGGCGTCCCTTCTGTTGCTGACCCATGGTACCACTACTTAGCGGACAATGATTTAATGTCCGGAGATGAGGTGGTCTTCTACTACACGTTCAACAAACATGGATGGGACGTCCTGTTTAGGAAGCAGCTGATATGGGATGACATGCAATCCGATTGAAGTTCATTATAATAGTTTACTTTATCTTAATTTACTTATTATATGACTGTTCTAATTTAATAGCCTTCGGCTAACAAACAATTTCTCTTTTGGTTTTTTTGTGGTTACTATTATTATATTAATTGTGGATTTATTCTTGCATTATGGTACTTTTTTTTGTTACTATTATTATGGTCCTTTTTTCCGGTTAACAAACAAGTTCATTATATTAATTGTGGACTTATAATATTACTCTTCTTATTGGTATTTTTTTATTCTTCAATTGATAATCGTTATCTTACTTAATATAACGGTTATTTAAAAATTCAGTAAATATTGCCTTTACTCTTAAAATGTAAGATCTTATTATGTTCCTAAAAAAAGCATTTTACCGTTTTATTTGTAAACACATAAACTATATTTAATTATCAACTTCAACATTTATCAATTTTCCAGTGTCTGAAGGTTATAATTTATTACACGTACATCTACCGACGTCTTCAATTGGTAATATATGTGTTGTGGCCTTAAGTTCAGGTCAACAATAATAATAGAAAATAAATGCTGGTATTGTATGTCTTGTACCCTTAAATTCACGTCAGCAAAAATATTCCTAAAATTACCTGTAATATGTGTGTTGTATCCTTCAAATGACTTCCTCAATAATAAACTTCGGACTTTGGTATACAAAGCAAAAACTATAAACGAAATGTATCATAAACATAATTTGGTATACGCTCATTTAATAAATGAAATTATAATCCACACTTCGTTCACCAAATTTGGTGTATAATAAACACCAACCACCAACTATAACCTGGTCTTTCACTAAAAAATGGATTACATACAGCGTCAAGCGGTATCAACATTAAATATAATTGCTTGATGGTTGCAGAAGTTACAATGTTTGTCAATAATCCTACAAAACAAAATCCACTGCCATGTATTACAACAACAATGTTAGGCCATTTTTATGACAATACTACATACAATATAGAATTATGAACTCATGCAAACATCAACTCTTTATCGATCCACTTCTGTAACACAACAAAAATATAATTACGGACCAACACGGCTACTACCAGCAACAAATGTCTGTGTCTGCGGCTGCTGCATTTTGTCAAACATTAAGAAAAAAGAAATTGTAATCATTAATTGCATAACATCAAAATTGAAAACCAAATTGTGCCAAACAACAGCTTCATTACCACTTCAGAGTTATTTTCATGTGTAGCTTGCAACATACTGTTAGTTTGTTCGATGGATGAAATACAACCATTTCCATTCCGAGGACAGTTGGTGCAAGAACGCTTGTTGTGGCCAATTCCACCACATTGGCCACACTTTTGGATTTTCCTTTGTCTGCCACATTCATCCATTCCGACCTGTCCACATCCTTTACTTCAAAATCATCACCATCTTGTTGCTGCGACTGATTATCATCAACACAATGTTCGGTGTTTTGCTTCGACTTCAGCCTTCTAGCCTCATTGGATAGGAAATGCAACATTTTGTCATACTCCTCTTCATCACGGTATGCGGCTACACAAACTTGTCTAGAAACTTCAACCAAAGTGGCATACCTGGCCATCAATTGGGAATCCCAATACATGGCGGAATCCGGATATTTGTCTTTCATCTGTTCTGTGGCAAGTTTGGACCACCTATTCAAAACCAAACTACTTGGCAACTCCATAAAATTTAAAGAAACCAACACGGCCAATATGTGATCGCATGGAAGACCAATGGATTGCATTCTCATACAAGTACATGTAAAGTCAACCGTTGATGGGCAATACGACACATGCCAAACACTTCCACTACAATACTTCACAACCGTGTAAACTGAAAACCTCACCATCTCTTTGCAATCAACGAGTCTTAGCTTAATAGTCCTACATAGATACGACTGAAAAAGTTTAAACATCTCCTTTGCAAACAAATCATCACCAGACCGCTCAAGAGATCGAAGATTTGTTTGCAAAACTTCATTCCCGTATGTTGACGAATAATCTGCCACAATCACTCTATATAAAAAATATGCCAGACACCTTTGAAATTGTTCTATAAAATCGGTTAAATTAGTGCGTGAATGAACATATTTTGCAACATGTGCATGGAAGGCTTCACAACGAGATGTTGTCTGTATGCCCACAAAAACACAACCCTTCAAATGGGCAGTAGATCACTTCATCCGTTTTTCATACAGTTCAACAATCCAAGTATTGTCTTCGAATTCAAACGTAGCAACCATCTCTTTCCATTTTTCTTCGAATTCGACCACTTCAAAATCACCAAGCATTAGCTTCTTCAACCATTTCAAAACATGTTTGTCTCGAACATGGCTCAATGCCTGGCATGACTTTTGTTATAGCATTCCTCATAGCCAGATCGCCATCAGTTATTATTGAACAGGGAGCTTTTCCTTTCATTGCTACCGACAACTGTTCTAACAACCAAACATATGTTTCTTCCGTCTCATCAGTGACAATAGCAGCAACAAAAACTATTGTCTGATTATGGTGGTTCACACTAGAGAAAACAACAAAAGGGCACAAATACTTATTTTTCTTGTAAGTGGCATCAAATGCCAGAACGTCATCAAATACCTCATAAAGCAATTGGCTCTCAGTATCACACCAAAACAATCATTGTAGTCTTGACTCTCCATCCGCGGTGTACGAAACATACATCATTGGATCTTTCTTGCGTAAATCATATAAATACTTCAATGCACCCCTTGCATCTGAACTATGCTGCTTCCTCATGCGCCCTTCTTCATTGTAAATATCTTTCCTGATAAACCCGACCTTGTCATATCCACCACATTGATTGGCAAATGCTGCGTACATGTACGGAGGTCTAATGCCAACTTTTCTATAATTTTCAACTTGCATAATATCGGATGTGGACATCTTCCTATGTCCTGGCAACAAGCATGACAATTTTAGGTCCAATAATAAATGGTTGTGGTCAAAATTCCAACATGTCACATACCATCGACCCATCAAAAAATGCACATGAACACGAAACATTGCTTCACAACCACACCTGCTTTCTTTTTTTTCTCATCATATCCTTGTATCGGAGGTTGAAAATCTCCTATAACCAGCACATGAACAAAAAAATGTTTGTTGCAGTGTTTCCATACATGTGTTTCTAACAATATGACTCCTCCTTACGGAAAAACCACTGATTTCTTTCATGTCAAACTGTGTAATATCTACCATGCTATCAATACTTATACATTCCTCTTTCGACAAACCTGGAATCCAAAATTCATCATAATCTCCATCATCGTCATTCTGTAACTCCGAATCCACCTCCTCCTCATCTTCTACTCGGACATCATGTTGGTCGTCATCATTTTTTTCATACACTTCAGTAACGTCATTGTCACCATCACCATTCACGAAGCTACAAAAATTATCAGTACTTTCCAACTCTGACATTATATCGTCCAAATCCTACACCCCAACACATTTTAAAATATATCAAATACATACATCACCTACTTCATGCATTTCAAACACCGTAATTTGTCTATCATTAACACGTCTTCATTCAACTACACTACATAATGCACTTAACATCACATTGACTGGACTACCAACCTGGAACACAAATTTACAGTAACCAAACATGTATTTTCTTATTCTATGCCTATAATCACACAGATCCTTTGTTATGACCTTTATCTTTAATATTTTCCACATCATTTTTAGCCAAACAAAACACCAAAAATAGCATTGTCGAACCTTACAAATCTTCTACCAAACATAATATCAAAGCAATGCTATTTTTCTTTCTTCATTACCTTCAAAGGGGCCAACTTTCTTATTAGACAACCAACGAAAGATTCTTTTTCTTATTACGCATGCTATTCAGCTACTCTATATAAATTTCTCACAGTCAATTTAATATTTCAATTTTCTTATGGTTGTACTTCACCACTTCAGCCTTCTTCTTTGGAAGTCATTCTAAACATAATTCTACTTTCAGCAAATACCTAATTTACTCTTTCAATGTCTCTTACTGTCACTATACTCTCCATCCAAATCTCACATTTACCACAATCCGGACCTTGCAACTACCACATATACTGCAATACTACTGGTCATACAAAAATAATGCATGTTCAAAAGTGCAACACTTAATAATAACACACAACACATCACAACATTCAGGCAACACAATTTGCAAAACAAACATCAATCAAAAAACCATAATAACAACCAGTTCAATATAAGGGACAACTCAACCGAACAAAAATCGATCGACGTCTGCAACCATACCATCGTCAACCAAGTTCGAACAAACAAAAACTAACATACCCTTATCGAGATTATTCACCTACGACGATAGGGACAACGTTCATTGCGGATTTGCCCCGGAAGCTCCACAAACCTCGCCTTTCTTTAGTCCTCTGTTCCAATCGTGCTCAACGCTCTGCTTCGATGGTTTTACCACGACGAAGACAATGTTCTACTGCTCTACTCAATAGTACTGAATGAAAACAACATCTGCTTCAATCCCCACCTCTGCCAGGGTATGCTGGGCTAACCTTCAATGGCGAAACAAGGAAACCTCACACACAACTCCACGCCTCCTGAGCTTGAATCGCAAAATCGCGAGCTATGGTACTGTATGCTGGAAAAACCAGACACATAGCTATGGTAGTGTATGTCGGGGAAAGCAGAACAATAGTGGAGGGATGCTTTGCAACTTCAAAAGCGTGTGTGGGGATAGCAGACACACAAGTCGAGGCATCCATTTACTACCGATTGCAAGGAAAAAGTAAGGACCTTTAGATTTGGTTTTCACTAATCGGACGGTTCGCATTGCTTACTCTTTTTTTTGTCAAACTTTCGTAGGGTGCGAAAGTAGTTTCACTTTCACACCCTAGACATCGTCTATTATTGATATCAATATCATCAACTTCAAGATGCCAAGACTAGCGAGAGCCAGTCCAAATCCAGTCGAGGTCACTTTCTCTGCTGGTTGAATAATATCTTTTTCGATAGTTATGAACTAGTTGCATAATTACAATTAAGTATAATTGTTTATGACTAGAGTTTGTGTAATATTAAGCGGGTTTTTGTTGATAGTTTTAATATGCTATTGGAATCTAGTTTAATTGGTTGAGAAGAATATTTTATTATAATTTTTTATATTATTTTTAATTCTTAGGTATAAAAAAAACATTAATGTCATCATATTTTATAGTATCAGGGGCACCTTTTTTTTGTTCTACCACGTTTATGAACAAAATAAAGAAAAAAGACTAATGAGAGTAATAGCTATAATTATCATCATATTAATTTTTAAAAATATATTACTTAATTTTTTATATTTTTATATGATAAAAAGATAAATAAAATTAAGTTATATGAAATAAAATAAATAATGCAATAGAAAATACAATAAAAAATAATACTATAAAATATTATTTAAATTCTTTTTTATCAACGGGTTAGAAATTTGAGTGGTAGTAAAAATATGATTTTTTTTAAAAGATTAACATTTTAATATTTATTTTTAAATAATTAGTTTAATGAATTAGAATTAATAAAATTTATTGCATTTCTTAATTTTTATAAAATAACCTAAAAGATAGATAAAAAGAAATAGAGGTAGTAATATTTAAAGGGTCAACAAGAAAAGGTTCAAATATATTTTTCATTCCTGTATTTTAGCATTTTTTTATATTTGTGTTCTTGTATTTTTTTTTTCATTTTAATCATTGTAAAATATGTTTATTTTATTTTATTCTTAAAGTGTTTTAAATAACACCTTTGAACAGTGAAAAAAAATGTTATCTAAAATGTTTTAAAAATAAAAAATAAAATAAACATAATTTGCAGGGAATAAAGTGAAAAAAAATTACCAAGACAAAAAATAATAAAATATTAAATTATATGAAACAAAATTATATCTAAACCAACAAAAAAATTTACTCACTTAATAAGTGTCCAGATTCAGCCAAAAAAAAATCTTAAAAAAGTGTCAAGCTATTACAACTCTCACAAATTATGTGATACATTTTACTCGTGATTGCTTATTAGGAGTCTTAATTGAGTTAAAAATCCTATAAGCTTGATCTTTTGTAAAAAAGCATATTGGGTTCACGTATTACTTTTCAATTCCTTAAAATTGTTATGTAAGAGTATTCATTAAATTCAATGTTTATATGAGTTGTTTAATTTTAAATAATATTATTTAACTTTTTTTTCAAGTAGGGCAGATAATATGACATTATTTATATAAATATTATTGTTTATATAAGTAATTATTGTTTAACAAATTTATATCATAGATAACATATTTTCCAAGCATCGCAGAAATTACATAATTAAATTAAACACTCGTTTTAACAATTTTAACATTGCAGTAATTTTTGTGTACAGTGCTTAAATCTACATGAAATTGTAAGGCTATAAAATTAAAATAAAAACTCTTCTAATCAACTATACATTAGAAGAAAAATAAATTAAAAGATATAAATCAACAGCTAGATCCTTTAGAAGAAAAAAAAATCATAAGCTAGATTTGAAATCAGAAGGTTGAACTCGATGGATTTTGATGCTAAACAATATCTAACACAGTATATCATATCCCTTCGAATATACTGATATCGTGTGATTTATTAAGACATTTTTGAAAGTGACTCTGGTGACCTACAACAGATGGTTAAATTCTAGCAATATCAATGACAAGACATTCTATCGGACATGAGATTAATTTTTGATCTTGAATTTAGTTACATTTAAAGTTTTTGTCCCTTCCTAATGAATGATGTATTTTATCAGAATTGAACTCAAGTCTTTTTTAAAAAACTTAAGATTTTTTGTCAACAGTGCTATACGCATTGAGTAAATTTAATATCTTTGTAAAAAGACCAACAAATCTGTCTCACGGCTATTTCTTCCATTAATACAAATGGTGTAGTTTACGTGACAATAATGAACCGTTTTGATAGCGAAAAATTATGCTGAGTGGGTTGCTGATTTGGATGGACAAAATCCCTTGAAATTTCAATGGATCATATTGTTAGTTTGGAAAAAAATTCATTTTTTTACGGCATGGGTAATACAAAATGAAATAAACCTTTGTTACACATTCTCACAAATGCCTACTAGTTGTGTCTTGTGGTGTTCTTGCCTTCTCTGAGTGAGAGTGAGAGGGAGAGAGAAACCCTCCAACGAGTGGAAATTGCCATCGACGAAGATGAAACCAACTATTCTCCGTTAAGTCACTATTGGATTATTCACATTTTTTTGTTCCTTTTTTGTGGAAGTTGGTTGGCTGTGTTCATTGTTGTTTGTTGTAACATCCTTTTTTTTTTTAGAAAAACATTTATAAAAATATATTAGTTTTTATTAAATATTTTATGTTATTTTTTTTTAAAATAAAATACTAATAATAAAATTATGTTGAGTTAAATATTTTAGGACATTTAGTCTTGGGAACCCCAATTCAATTTTAAAAGCTAATAGGTTCTACGAAAACCTAGTCTGTTCCCTACACCATCTCTTTATGCTCTCGTTGGGAATAGTGTCGTAAAAAATGTGAACAATGTCGCAAAACCATTGTGCTTGTTCCTTGCTTTTGGGAATCATGTTGTTGAGGTAAGAAGGATTTTGTTTTCTCTTTGTCTTCTATTGTATGAGTGACAGGTAAATTTATGTTTAGATTCAATTGGATGGGTTTTGAATACCCCAAACCATGTTTATTAACTAAGTGTTGTGATTTAGTTACATGTTTAATTGTGATTTATGTTTTTCTCCTTTTGTGCTAATTAGGGATTTTGATGAATTATATCCAATTATTTAGGTACACTTGATACAATTTAGGTACACCCCTAGTCTTGGTTACTATATTTAGTCTTGTGTTATTAGGTTTTGTTGTACTATTAGTACTAACAATACACATGTGTATGGAGATTCACAAACATTTATGAACCTAACTGGGGGTGTCATGAATGAGTTTACGTATGACAATAACCTTGGGGGTGCAATAGTGTGGAATCTCCTTTAAGCTCATATTGATCACATGGATTGGAATATCCTTGCAAGGCTAAAACAACCTAACATGTTGTCGGCAATGTCATCTCAGTGAAAGAGATAGTGTCAAGTTGTCCATTGTGTGACAATTCATCGACTACATGGACTTTCGAACTACATTTAAAAATTGTTTTCAAAATGATATCACATGCATGTGAATCTATAAGTTAAATGTGAATCATCGTGCATGTATGTCTATGTGTATGAGACATTTGAAGTGGATGTTGTATGTTTGTGTGATACAATTATTTATAATAGATCTTTTCTTTTTATGTCTTCTTTGAGTTTTAAATGTTTGTGAGGTGTATCTCACTTCCCATTTATTTGTCTTGTTTGTGTTTGGGCCAAATGCCAACCTTGCAACTCTACAAGGTCACGATGATGATGTTGGGGGAGAGGCTAGACCCTGTTTATTGTATTTCTTTTTTTAGTTTTAGTTTGAGATGGTAAAGCTCTAATGGATTGTGACTTTGGGGATTGATTTTATTGTTTTATGTTTATGTTTGTTTTAAAACTAAATTAGTGATTTTTATTTCTTAAGGTTGATTAAGTTTTAAGGAATTATAAGACCAAATGTCGACCAATATATTTTATTGATGATTTTAGTATTTATTTGAATTTGAATCATTTAAGGTACAAATGTGATGACCTTTCCTACATGATTACAAAAGTTTTAAATTTATTATTTTATTTCAAAATAAATTATTTATTTAATTATTAGCTATGTGGTAAATGGGTATCACATTTTTTCCTTCTCTTGAGTTTTTCTGATGTTGAAAAAACTATTATTTTTCATTTCTGGAATTGTTAGGGTTTATATTGATATGTTTTTGTTAAAGTGTGGGTGCACTTTGTTTTCGATATAAAAAATTAATGTTACATTATATTGAATCTTTCAATCTTTCTTAACATGATGCAAAAGAGATATAATCTAATAGTCTCATTTTTATAAATAAATGACAAATCAGTCTTTCAATAATATTATTTGATATCAATTAAATCCTTGAATCATTGACCGACAAATTAGTCCAACACGTACAACTACAAACATTCTCATTTCATGCAATCTAACAATCCATTAATAATTGGCTCACAAGTTAGTCAACCCCTAAACTAGCCATGAACAAACCACCATAAGAACTTAAGAAGAAGATTTGTGCAACCGAAGAAGATAACAATGGGAGAAGAGAATAAGGGGATGAACGTTGGAGAAGATATAAACCTTGGTTGGGGGAGAAGAAGGAATGGTCGTTGGAGAAGAAGTTGTAAGGGGAGAAGTGGTTGTGCAAAAAAAAAAAAAGAATTTATAATGGTTGGGGGAAAAGAAGTAGTCGTTGGGTATCAATGATTATTTTGTTGCTATAAAAAAATGGAAATTCATCCAAACTGACAAATTGGTACACCAGAATTTTAAGTGACAATTTAGTCCATCGAAGTCAGCAGCACACTCAAACACAATTTCTCACACTAAGAAAAGGGTCCATTAACAACACGTAGACTATGTCATTTGTGTTAACGAAAGAAATAGACGGTGGGGCAAATTTGCCAATCTTTTTACAAATTAAGGGATAAAATTTTATTTTTTTCAAAAGTCAAGGACTCGAGTGTCAGTGCCTTACAAATTTAATGACTAAATTAGATATTTACCCAAATCATTTTCACCATAATTTTCTTAATTAAAAATAACTTAATTTAAAAAGTATTTTTAATTAAGAAATTTATGGTGGAATTAAAACATTTTTTCATTAAAAATCATGATGGTATATTTTTTCTAATGTAGTCTCATATTTTTAACAACTTATATCTCATAAGTTGTATCACACTTTGCATTATTTTTTTTTTTTGGTGTATATACCCATTTTCATTCTTGAATTTGTTAGACACTGTCAGTTAGGTTCTTGAAAGATGAAAAATTAAAATTTTATCTTCAAATTTGAAAAAATGTGACAAATTAGTCATATCATTAATTTTTTTTTGTTAACTCATATGATTGTACTTATGTGACACTTCTGATGATAATGTGGTGACAAACGATTGTCCTGTGTCATCTACGTGACTATCACGTGTTAAAAGATTAACTTTTTTTTTTTTTTTGTCTCTGAACTTAGTTAATTATTGCATACAGGGATGAATCCAAGAATATTACATAGTGGCGGCAAAAAAATACTAATAGTTTATAATAATTTTAAAGAAAAATATAAATTTTAAGCTTTTATAAAATACATAATCTGATGGTAAAAAAAATTTAAATTATTTAAGCTTCTAATAATTACAATTGGATCGATGTATGTATTTGTCACTTGTTTGTTTAAAAGATAAAAATAATAAAATTAGTACAAATTTACTATCTCTTATAATTATTTATAAAAACATTTTCATACTATAGGGGAAATATTTTTTTTGGGGTTAAATTTTTCTTATAAGATATATTTAAGTAAAAAAAATATCTAAGTGGGGGCAGTTGCCTATCATTGTATTCTCTCACTTCTATTATTTCTACAATTTCGATATTTAAATTATACTATTAATATGAAACTAATTTATGAGTGATTTTTGTTATTCATAAAAATTGAATATGGTACCATAGGATTTACAACACCTACACACCATACTCAACCAAGTGAGCTAAATCCCCTTGGTTAATTTATGAGTGATTACATTACAATAGTAAGTTTTAAATCCAGGACATTATTGGCAAAATTCTACAAGGTTTCAAATCAGATATTCTACCAAAAATCAAATTATTATCTAATATGTTATTAATATGTGTAGAATTTTATATTAATTAATTTATTTATTTTATGAAATAATGTTAATGACGAAAATACACTTAAAAAAATTTGATCCATTATAACGAGTAAGTATAAGACGACATGAAAAATAAGTTAGAAACAATTTTTACATACCCTTTATGAGGTTTTTACATTGTTGTTTAACAATTGAATATTAAAAGATATAAACCATTATAAGTTAAAAATATATGACCTACAAAATAAACAAAAAACATAGTTCACTCATTATATTTTCAATGGAAAAAGTAATTGTTGATTGTCATGTTGGAGTATACAATATATTGTATCTATTTGCTTTTAATTTCCTCCTAAATTAAATAAATATGTTGACTTTTAAAAATAAATTATTTGTTAGTACACATTTTTAATTTGATTCTTATGAAAAACTAATTTAATTTTCATATGTTTATTTGGGCATTTGCTTCCTGCACTTCCCATTTTTATTGTGAGGACAAAATTATCCCTAATGGGGGTCTCAACCTCAACTCTCCCTAAATTGCATTATGGAATACTCTTTTTGCAATACAATTTTATTATAAAATACTCATTCCATAATATATTTGTAAATCTGAAATAGGTATTCTGAAACACATTTTCCGATTTACAATTATATTATGGAATGAGTATTCCATAGGACAATTGTATATACCAAAATGATATCCGGAACAGGTATTTCATAATACAATTTTAGTTTAGCAATTTTTAAATATGAAATAGGTATTCCAAAACACATTTTGAAATTTACAATTGTATTATTGAATGAGTATTCCATAATATAATTGTATATTCCAATGCGAGCTGCAGGATAGGTATTCCAAAATTTTAGTGAAGATTTTTTAAAATCTGGAATAGGTGTTTCGGAACTCATTTCTGGACTTAAAATTGTATTACAGAATAATGCGATACAATTGTAAATCCCAAAATGAGCTATGGAACAAGTATTTCATAATACAATTTTAGTTTAGCAATTTTTAAATCTGGAATAGGTATTCCAGACCACATTTCCGAACTAGCAATTGTACTGCAGAATGGGTATTCCATAATACAATTGAAAATCCCAAAATGAACTTAGGAACTTACAATTGTATTAGAGAATGGAGTGTTTCATAATATAAACTTTGCAAATAAATAGAAAGGTACAAACCTGGGCGTCTTCCTCAACCAAACGCCACCCACCTTCATCGGAATTGAGCAGGGATGAACGGAGACAACTTCCGCCCAAAGAGGATAGAGAGAGGACAATGCTTGCTAGTTGTGGAGATGAGTGTAAGTTGTAGAAGAGGAAGGGAGGTGTGCGAAGGTCTTTTAGTAGATAAGAAGATGAAAATTATAATATGAAAATGGTACTTTAGGGATATTAAAAAAATTGGAAAGTACAGAAAGTAAAATGTCCTTGCTTGCTTCGAATCCTATTTGATAAAAGTCCCTCAAATTTGAGTATATAGTTTTTAGTCCCCCAAATTAATATTTACATTTTGTCTTTTAACTTTGTGAAATGTTATTTTTAGTCCCTCCAATAAAAAACATCACAAATTATGCATTCAAACAGTAAATCAGTTAAAAATGACAATTTTTTTTTATTTTGTAAATTTGAAGAATTAAAAACAGTAAATTTTAATTTGAGGACTAAAAGAGAAGACCCCAAATTTAAGGGATCCAAAATATATTTAAGCTATAAAAAACAATTTGAATTAACATGCTAACCAGTTTTCACGTTACGAGTTTCAACTTTCAACACCTGTGTAATTCATAATAATAATAATAATAATAATGACCAACACCTATGTAATTGTAAACCGGAAGGGTGCCACTGATCAAGACTTCAGTATCCATCCGAAAAAATAATGACAAATTTTGGGCCTCAAAAATTGTAAAATATGGCACCCAAGGGAGAGGTGATGAGGTATTTCGTATAATTTTCATGTATCTGTACCAAAGCTACGGTCCCCAGCATCTCCAAGGCCAGGAATTATGAACCTAAGCACAGAAATAGAAATACATTAACAATGCTACAACTCTATAAATTAGCTAACTAAAATATAAACAAATAAATAAACTATTGGTCTTGCTAACCACAGGACACAGGTTAAAGAATTAAAAAAAAATATTTATTATCAAAATCATAAGAAAGTGAAAAAAATCATAAAAAATACAATTTTATGCATTCCAATAAAAAAAATTTACTTTAAATTCCTTAATCAGATACTAATTAGCATTTAGCATTTGCCATGAACTATTTATTTGGCTTCTATAGTTATCTTCATTTAAGTTTTAGTCTCCACATCAAAACTGTAGCAGTCCCTACACATACATAAAAAGTTAACGCGCCTCTTAATTCTGTTTTCGTTTCTTGTTTTCAGTTTTAATTTACAAAACTGCTACCACCTTGTTTTCAACCTGCTTTTTCTTTTTTCAATTCAAAGATTTGTACAGAAAACATTGGAAATAAAAAAAATGTTGTTTTCACTGTTTCCTACACAATTTTTTTTAGAAGAGAAAAAAATTTAAAACAAGGTAGAAATTTTGTAAATTAAAAGTGAACAAAAAATGAAAACAAAAGGGAACAGGGTCTTTTGGTCCAAAATTGATACACCATAGAACATTTTCTGGCAGTGTAAAACTGCTATAAAACATTTTTGACAGTGATAAACCATCACAAAACTGTATAGAGACTAAAACTTACCGTTTCTTGTATAGGGACTAAAACTAAAATGTAAACTATAGAGAAAGAATGAATAGTTTAACCATAAATAAATATTAAGAGTTATTTACTAACAATGTAAAACAAACGTTTTACACAATCATCCAATCACAACTCATTATATATGCTAAGTTTGTTGACTTTTAAAATAATTATCTTAAATTAATTTAAACAGTGAATTGTTATTGGATGACAATGTTAAACTTTTTTACACTGTTAGTACATAGGCATTTAACTCAAATTTTAATATCATGAGACACCAACCCTTTTTCATTAACTTCGGGGTCAATTATTCCAGTATACACATGAAGCCTGCAAAAATGTCATAATTAGAATCTATTGCTTGAAAGAAAGTTAAGAAATTTGAAGTTTTGTTAAAATTACCCAGGGAACTGCTCGCTCAGCTTTTGAAGAGCAGGAGGGGCAGAAACAGCAGATATCTGCAATGTCATGTATGATGTATCCATTAAAAATATATTTAATTATTACATGATCTACTACAGTTTCTCTACGGTCGAATCAATGAACTGTAAATTAGTATTTTTATTGGTACAATGAACGATTCGGTTTAAAACATTGATTTCAGTAACAATATTGAAATTTTTACCTAATATGCAGCATGCATAATGTAGATGGCATAATGCATAAAGAACAAACTTCAGTTATGTAGTTGTTACCAGAGTTAACTAATTAATTAAGCACAGGAATAGAAACATGTTTGGCTTAAAATGAAAAGAATTCTGGTAACAAAGGAAATCTAGCTTCTGAATATAAACAGATTACTATTCCTTACCACTTTAATCTGCTTGTTGCCAACTCCACGTTCCTTTAAGAGGCTCACAGCTGCCACTATAGTGCCACCTGCAATTCATACAAAATATTAATATGAAACACGTAATTGATGCACACGTAATTTTTTTTGTATATGACCGAGAATTCTCAAAGGCGGGGCTGTGAGATTAATCCTTTGGTTGGGGGTGGTGATTACGTAAAATTCTCTCAAAAGTAGCAACTCCAGAATTCAAACCCTGACATTGCAGGTAAAGTTCGTCTAGGGTTTCAGTCTACTTCTGTTGGACTGGAGAAATAAACACTAAATTCTAAATAAAGATAGAAATAATCTGGTTTAAGCCAGATTTGAGTACATATACAGAGTTCCCCCCTAACACAAAGGGTTTTCCCTATCATAGTTTCCTCCTTCAAAACACAGAACAACAATATGATACCTTAATTGCCCTTTACAAGTCTGCAACACAACTTATATCCCTAACTGTCATATCATAACCTATAACTTTCTAATTCAAAAATAATATAAAACAACTGCCAAATAACTTCCTAATACAGAATTACGACTGCCTAAATCAGATTATGGACTATCAACGTCCACTGTGATCAACCACTGTTGGGTTATGCAAAGATGTCATTGATTGCACTAGGGTGTCCAAAAGGAAAATGTTTTTTGAATACAAAAATTGAACATCTAAAGTTGCCCTTTGATTTTTTAGATGCATGTACACGAAAAATGATTACATGCAAAGTAAGATAATTTTCTTATGTTCAAATAATGGATTTGTGTCCAAAATTTGGACCAATCCACTTGTTTCCGGCCATTACAAAATGATTGAAATTTTCAAGAAAAATTTATTCAGCCTTGGGTTGTAAAAGTTTGAAATCAAGAAAAACCAACCCAATATGATCTGAATATAGTTCTACACTTCTACTTTTCTGCTAATTTAATATCCAATTTGTCTGTTAGGATCCAATTGCAAGGTATGAGATCTGAGTCATTAGAAGTGTGGGATTCTAGGGTCAGTTTATAAGGCTTCAGACTCTCCAACTACAATACCTAGCTTTTGTGGTGTGGCTCTCTTATGGTTCTTATCAATTGAATCCTAACATCTCACCCTGTTTCTCAACCCTGGCACCCACACAAGTTGGGTGTGCACTATCCCTTTAGCTAGTCCTAGGCAAACATTGCAATGCCAACGACACCCCCCACATCTCTCATTTGAAGCTGAGAAGCATTGTGAAAGGCTTTAATACCAAGTTGTTATGAACCACTTCATGTAGAATAGAGTCACAGAACAAAGAAAAATCCTTCCTGCAACCTACGCTGAAAGTAAGAAGCAAACTCATTGTTAGGCAAGAGGAATCATCTACTGTAGCTAAGCCGTGGCTAGTGTACAATAGGAAGAATAAGATGAGGAGTGACAATTAGGCTGTTGGGAGTTAGTTAGACTCTGCCAGCTGTCAACAGTTGACAGGTTAGTTAGTAGTTTTGAATAAATTACATCTTTCTTGAGAAGGAAGGGGGGGGGGGGGGGGGGGGAATTGATTGTATTGAGAGAACCTAAGAAGTGTCTCAGTAATGTAAGGGAAGAGAGTGTTCTTCATTGTGTAAGGAGCAAAAGAACTATCAGTAACAGTAATCCCTTTATCTCTGTGTGTACTGTTCTGTGTTGGTTCTTATGTGCATTTGTTCTACCTCTAGTTGCAGTTAGTAAAGTAGAGAAGATTCCTAACAACTGGTCTGATTTGTCGAAGAAAGAATCATGGATCATGACGAGGCTCGATTCACTGAGCTGGAATCTTTGGTTACAGCATTGAAAACAACAACCAGCGAATTGAAGGCGATGGCCATTGAGTTGCAGAAATCATCCAAGAAATAAACTAAGGTGATTGCAAAGGTGTCGAAACAGTGCGACGACATTAAAGATTTGCGCAAGATGATGAAGATGCTCATGGAACACAAAGGCATCATGTATAATGAGCCAATAATGCATCTAAGGAGCAGAACAGTGGGTTGGAGGATGTGGAGTCCGTGACGGAATCCGAGCCTTCACCAGCATCGGAGGACGAAGTGAGCGAGCGAGTCTAGGAGGATTTAATACTGAATTTGTCACGCCATTATTGGGCAAATGAGGGTGAAAATGCCAGTATTTGAAGGGGAGGATTCGTTAGGATGGATCGTGTATGCGGAGAAGTTTTTTGCCGTGCAACGCGTCCAGTAGAGCGCGAAAGTGAGATTGGCCTTTATCAGCATGGAGGAAATGCCTTGCATTGGTTCCAGTATTGGAAGTAAAAGGCAAAGCGGAAGAGTTGGTCTGTTTTCAAGGCAGCGCTGATTAAGTGCTACGGCGATACCGGAAGGGGAGATGTTTACGAATGTTTGATAGCGTTGCGCCAAATGGGGGACTTTGACTGAATTCATTCAGGAATTCGAGGTGCCGATGGCTCAAGTCTTGGGTACAAAGGAAGCGCAATTGAGAGGATATTTTTTGGTGGGACTTTGCAATGAGATCCGGGCAAAAATTCATCCCCACAAACCGAAGGATCTATCACGTGCCATGGAGTTGACGGCTGATTTTGAGGAAGCTGAAAAAGAAGGAAATCCAGAGGTTGATTTGCGTAGTCATGGGTTTCGTTTTCAACCCAAGGGAGGAACATGGATACACAGTGTTGGATGATCCGCAATGAACACCTTTCACAACACCCAAAGTCAGAATCGAAATCTAGCAGGGGATGCGCGTAGCTCTGTGAACGTAATGGCTGCAAATCAAAGTGAGTCTACGAGCTCGGGATCACAGTATAGGGGAGTCCGGAACCTGCCCTATTAGGAGTACCTTCGCTGCCACGAAGCAAAACTCTGTTACCATTGTGGAGGACCATTTGTTGCTGGTCACAAGTGCCCCGAAAAAAACCTCAGGTTGCTTATTGTGGCAGAGGATGAATGGATTAATGATGAGGGGGAGATTTCAAGATTGGAAAGGGATGCTTGAGAATACATTTGACAATACAGTAGAAACAAAGGTGGAGTGTCAATGGATGGACTTATCCGTTTGCTCAGCTGGTGGATTTACTCAACCACAAGCAATGAAATTGGAAGGGCTGATTCAGGGCAAAAGAGAGTTGATTTTGATTGATAGAGGTGCCAGCCACAACTTTATTTCTCAAGAATTAGTGCAGCAACTAGGTTTGAAAGTGACTCCTACTCAAACCTATGGAGTGAGATTGGGGTGATGGAAACAGGAAAAATGCTCAAGGCTGTTGTGAGCAGATGGAGGTTCAACTAGGACAAATGACCATAACAGAGAAATTCTTTCTATTTGATTTGGGTGGTGTAGATCATATTGGGGGTAGCGTGGTGGGAAAAGTTGGGAGATGTCAAGGTAAATTGGAAATCTCTGACCATTAAGTTCAAACAGCAAGGGTAGTTTGTGAAAATTCAAGGTGATCCTAAACTGCTACGAACTAAAGTGTCTTTACAATCGATTTGCAAGCATACAGATGTTGAATTGGCCATGTTTCTATGGGTACTGGATATTGTGGATACAAAGAAGCAGTGCAATATGAAGGTTCTATTGTAGAAGTAGAACAAAAACAAGTGCAAGGGGTACTGGATGAATTTCCTAGGGTATTGCTGAGAGATTCTCCCAGACTAACATGAAATTTTATGAAAATAATTTTTCATTGATAATATTTCAACCAGGTTTGTCTTTAAAAAAGGATACAAATACAAATATATCCCTTATTAATATGATCATAACTAGAAATCATACTAATTGAAATCATACTAAATAGTAGGATCATATCTAACATTCTAACAATTATCCTAATTAATAAAATAAAATTAAAAAAAAACTAATTAATAGAATCATAACTAACAATTATCCTAATAAACAATAATAATGCTAAAGATATGGAATTAAAGATCCTCATATGCAGATCATATAAAAATAGGAAAAGATAAAGAAGTAAAATACACTGAAATAGTATATCTTTATTTAAAACTAGAATTATTCAATTTATTTTGTTTCTTCATCTTTCCCTATCTTGATCAAATCTACATATCAAAATCCCTAATTTCAGATTCTTAGCTAGCAATTGTAGTTGGAGAGCCCGAGGTCTTATTATCTCCACACTAGAATCCTATACTTCCAATCTGGAACTCAAGTCCCAAATCCCACACCTTTGCAGTTGGATCCTAACAAATTCCAAAGCCAACATGCAACCCAATCCATATACAGCTCTAGTTTGTAAATGATGGCACGCTCATACTCGTGCAACCATGAAAAGGATGACACAAAGCTCAATTTAATATAAAAAAATAAAACCCCAACATTGAGATCCCAGATATATGCAATTATTACAGCACTACATATAACATGTTGCTTTAAGGCTACATATTAGACACATACGAACAAAACAAAAAACTTGCATTTTGTGAGACGAGGAAGACAAGCAAAGGTTCAGCCACCACACCCTAGTGAGCATCTGTGGTTTGCGAGTTACTGACCAACATGAAACTAAAGAAATTCATACCATTATGAAGACACAGATCAAAAGACCCCAGTGTTGATGCATGATGTGCAAGAGATTAGAGCAAAGGCTCAAACATGAGCAGACTATACATACCTGTTGCCAGCATAGGATCAACCACAAAAACTTTAGATCCTTCTGGAAATTTCCCGGGTAACCTGAAAATGAAATATAGGTGGAATATGTAACAAAGGTGCTCTAGCATTCAGTAGAAGAACCGAGAAGCAAAAGAAGCAACAGGGCATTCTTTATGGAACTCATCTCTATCTTCAACAAGCCATGCTAGAATCAGGAGGAAAGGGAAAGAAAATAATGGACAAAAAAGCATATTTCTCTTGCAAATATAAGATTCTTACTTGTTTAAATATATAGTGGGCTGAAGAGTTTCCCCATCTCTGCTTATTCCTTTCCCAAAAAAGCAAAAAAAAAAAAAATCATTAATCAATTTAAGGAACAGACAAGAAATGTACTCTAGTTTTGAAAAAGTGCATCCCAGAATTTACAATCGTTAAACAAGTAATTATCTTATTAACATGAATTATTGACAATATTATATACAAATATGCAAACCAAAAACCAGATTTTTTTTCTCCAATTATGTTTGTTGGGTGTGGCTCACAATTCTTGGCTCCCAAATTACAAAATAAGCAACATATGTATCCTCTAGTTTTCATTATTTACTAGTATGAGTATCATTACCTAAATGATATGTTTTTGTTGCAGGCAAGATCGATGATGCATGTTCAGCAAGAGCAAGGCCTGCTCTTAGGATTGGAATTACCTGCAAAACTAGTAAATGATTCAGGCAATAGGTTGCAGAAAGACAATACATAACATAACCACAGCAATAACACCACAAAAGGAGTTAGGTCTGAGTAACAATGATCGATATGCTAACAGTACTAAAGGAATACCCCGTAAACAGGAGCTTGGTTTTGGCTAAAGAAATTACATCCCTAAAATGCTCACAACTTAGTATATGAAAAAAAAAAATCCTCCTGTAATATGTAATTATAAGGCCACAAGAACTCCTGCAAATACTTGATTCTAATCAAACATATTGAAAGTAATCTGCTACTTACAGCCACAGGCTCCCTTGGATCAATGAATTCCACTGAGGCTACACCCATTGGTGATTGAATCTCTCCAGAAACGGTGGGCTGTAAACATTGAAAGCAAAGCAGATATGAGAAAAAGAGTAAATCCAAGATTATGAGTGTGGCAATGGGAGGTGGACAAAACTATTAGTTGGGAATAAGAAATAACATTGAAAATTTTCAACTGTTAATCAGTGACATGTTCCAGATTCAGGCACTAGAATTAAAAGAAAGCCTTAGATTCAAGAATCCAACTGTCTTAGTTTTTTGGAAAATTTATGAATAAAGGGCTGCAATACATTCTTCAGGAGGAGTTATTGGTTGAATAAACTATTGCAGCAAGATTACCCTTTCTAGATTCTTTAGTTCCCTCAAAGCCTATTTATCATACATAAGCTAAACAAATTCTATTATCTTCGACAGGTATTGTTCAAGACAACCCAACCAGGCACCTATTTAAAACTTCGTACCCCATTGCCCAGAGGCTCTTCGCTATGCGAAGGTATGGGGGAGGGATGTTGTACGCAGCCTTACCCTTGCATATGCAAAGAGGCTGTTTCCGGATTCGAACCCATGACCAACAAGTCACCAAGACACAACTTTACCGCAGGCACCTATTTAACCCTTAAAAAACATTACCTACCAGACAATATAATTTGAAGTCCAGACTCCAGAGCAAGGTTGACACATGACATATGTCATTATGTCTTAACTCCTAACAACTATTTAGCCCTTATAACATGACCTACCAAGCATCATTTCAATAGACAAGTATAGACTATAGAGAAAACAAAATTTGGACAACTATACTGGATGCTTGAAAGTTGGAACACAGCAATGACAGCATAGAGTTTAAAACCAATTCCCTTTTGGCTTGACCTCAAGCAGATGAAAACAATAGCTCCAATTTGCAAATTTTATGATTATAGAAACAAAAATAAGATTGCAACAATATCAAATTAAATTGTAGGAACAAAAAAAAATTCAAGTAAAAAACATGAGAACTATAGCAGGGATATGAACTATGAAATAGCAACTAACCAACCAATCCCTTGAAGCTTCATACATTAGTAGCCTTCCCAGCTCAGCCATTGCATTTCCTAAAACATTAGAAACTAGAAGAGTCAGTGATAGTGCTACCTCTGAATTTCAAGTCAAGTCTGATTAAAGTTTAGTTAAACATTGGGGTTAAAAAAAAGACTGAGAGGAACTTGGGAAACTTCGATGTATGTTTGGTATGTTTTATGTAATTTTTATCTGATATTTTTTCACTAAAAGGCCATATTTTTGGATTTTGCTTCTCATTTCCAAGAAAGTAAATGGTGAAAAGATGATTTTATTGATTTTCCATTTTCTTGGTAAATTCAGGAAACAATAAAAATAACCATGACACTTTGTATTCATAGTGAAAACATATCTATCAATGGAAAATGAAAACAAAACACAAACCAAATGTGTATCCTTTGAAGGTGAACATTTCAAATTTCAATAAATGCAAAATTGATGATGCAGCTCACTTGTCTATCTATCCTACTCAAGACTTGATTTTCTTAGGGAAAAGACCAAGCTATTCAAATTAAGAGTGTCTGTGGATTGCTGTTTTAGAGGTACATACCGTCCATTTGCACCAAAGCACAAAACAGAGAAGCAACAACATTGTTGGATTGGAAAAAATATGGGTTACATTCAACTGAACTGTTTCCCAAACACCCCCCTAAGTTGCTAGTTCCAGGTTCCCATCATACTTGATGACACCATTTTTCTTTCATGCTGATTACCAGTAATAACAGATTAGCAGATAATGGGCACCATAAAAGTGAATATTGAAATTTGAAAAACTATCAATGACACTCTAAAAATGGCATTCAGATAAGATTAGCTTTTGGAGGTGAAAACAACTAGACATAGTCATACATCTTTCCCCACTTAACAATAACAATTTATGGAGCTAGTTGCTCCAAATGAATCAACAGTTTGCCAAAACTGCACAGCCTTATCAAATACATGCAGCATGTTTTTGTCAAGAAGCTATAATAGTAATACCATTAAGCATCAAATGGAAAGTAGCTATTAAGTTAACTAAAGTGATGGAGCTGTTCATACGTCAATTGTGGTGAACAAAATCAGTTCAAAGTTCAACTCAAATTACAGAATATTGCTAAAAAATAGAAACTTTGCTACTCACTGAAGATGGGACAAGGAGTTTGCTCATTCCTCAAAACTGAAACCCAATGCTTGATCAACGGATGAGGAGGCACATACACCTTCCAAAACCCAGAAAACAGAGAAATCAATCAAACAAGCCACCTCAGAGAAATCACCAATACACATACACACATCACTCATTTCATTATTTTTCCCTCAGCAACTAACCAGAGCAAAAACCCTTACCCCAGAAGCCAAAACCACAAAAGGAATCCAAAAAATCCAATACACAGATAAATTGACCAATCAAGCAGTGACACATAAATCATCAAAAAAAGAATAATTGGCTCCTTTTCTCTACTTTTTCTCATGAACCAAACACACCAAAAGTTCATAAATCCAGAAGCCAAAACCATAAGCGGAATAATAATTTTTTTTAAGAAAAGATAAATTGTCTCCCTTCCCTCCAGTTTTCCTTTCTCAGAAACCAAACAAACCAAAAACCCGTAAGTGAAAATCAAAAGAGGAATTAAAAAAATCCAATAAAACCCAGAAGCCAAAACCATAAGAGGAATCATTAATAATTAAAAAAAAAAAATCTTTACAACAGATCATATAACTAGTTAAGCCACCATAGATAAATTTCCAAACGAAAAAAAAAAAAAAAAACTTTGACTCCATTCCATCCATTTTACTTTCTTAGAAACCAAAACCCTTTAAACCCAGAATCCAAAACCAAAACCAAAAGAAAAATAAAAAATCTAACAAAACCCAAAACCAAAATAAACCAACTAACCAAAACCACCACAGACAAATAACCAAAAAGAAAAAAGAAAAACAAGATTTTTGCCTCTTTCTCTCAATTTCAACTTCTCAGACCCAAAACCCATTAAGCAAAAGAGCACAAAAAGGAGAAGGAAACTAACGAGCATTCGGTTCTCAGAGAGAGGCTTCTCCTCCATGGTCATCTGAGAGCACACCGCACCACACGTGCGCCGCGGAGCACTGGAATAAGCGATCTGAGCGGAGAAAGAAAGCAACAGAACACAACACAACGAATAAAAAGAGGGTATATAAATAAACATGCGTGAGAATCGAATCCAACGTAATAAATGGGAGCAAAGCAAAGAAAAGCAAACAAACCCAATATTAAAAAAATAATTAAAATAATAAATGAAGCATGAAATAAATGGGAAATTAAAAATATCCAATTCACTGTTTTTAGAATTAGTGGTATTATCTGCCTTTGGTGTTGTTGTGAAGAGAGGGGAGTGCGAGAGGGAAAGAGAGAGGCGAGAGGGAGAGTGACATGTGGAAGCAATTGGTGCCGCATCAGAGGGGAAACGGAGATTAAGGTTGAAGTGAATGCGGGAACAAGCCATGTATGAATAATGAATGGTGTATCTATGTAAGATGTAATTTTGGTCCGAGGGTTTGAGCTGTTCTTTGTGTGTGACTTGTGGGGAAGATGATATGATATGCTATTTTTAGCATCAACGGTTGTTTTGGATAGACAGAGATAGATCATATATGGATATGAATTCAGGGCATTGCATATGTATCTCATTTTCATTTTCATGTTCAAATAACATTGGTTTTTGTTTTTTCCTTTTTTTTTTTGTAAATTATGTTTTCTGGATATATATATATATATATTGTCTGGAGGTACTTTACGATGGCACATATATTTTTTTCTTATAAAATATACATAAATAATTACTTTTATCCTTAAAATTATAATTCACTGATAAATGTAAATGTGTCTATGAAAGATATAAATGCAAAATTTAATTCTGGAAAGTGTTAAAAGTGCGACAAAAATATCATATCATCGACTTTTGTCTTAAAAAAGATGCCTACATGGCACAAAGAAACAAATTTGCCACAAAATTGATTATCAATGTGGTCATGTTGACTAGATTGGACGAAAATGTCACTAAGAATTCATTTTTGGACGTAAATGTCAGTAAAATTTTGATGGACCAAATTGTTAATAATTTTTTTCTTGGAGGAAATTGTCATTAATTTTATTTGGATCTAAATGTCAGTACATTCTTTTGGACCAAAATGTTAATCACCAAAAAAATTATGATAGATTTTGGTCATTTGGATGAAAATAGTCACCAATTTTGGACGATAATGTCAGTAATTTCATTTTTTATGGGTAAAATATAATTTTATAATAGATTTTTGACCTTTTTTTATCGTTATAAGCATAACGTTATAATAATCACTTAAAAAACTAATTTGCAAAAATAATTTATAACAAACATAATATCAATAATATTGATTATGAATCATAACTTTTCTATCACAACATAAATTATCTAAATTAAATATTGTACCAAAATATCAAAATAAACATTGTATCAATGTGTCAATCATTATAAATTTATCTAAATTATAATAATTAGTCATTATCTACTATAAATAAAAGACTAATTTATCCCATATGTTAGTTCTTCGAATCTTGGCGGCTGGGCATTAAGCTCATGTAATTCGGTTGGTTCTTGTTATGAGATACTCCATCTGGCATTATAATTCAAATTGGTGCTCGAGGCCTAAGTGGAGGTGGTCTAAACACAGTTGACATTGGTGGAGGTACGAAGATTGTTTCCTACAGCAATAATATATAGTGATTAGTTATGCATAACATAATTTAAAAATAACTAATTAATAAAATGTAAAAATCACTCACATGACTTGGAGTTGGAACATTTTCACCATTAGGAATTGGAGTAATTTCCAAATTAGTTGAATGTTGTTCAACTTGTGAAACAGACTGAGAGTAGTTCTCATCCCACATATATGTAAAATAGTCATTAGTCTCTGCACAAATTTAATATAAATATAGATAACTAGGTTATTGAGAACAAACATTAGTAACTAATCATTAGCAACTAAATTTCACGTGGATAGCACAAATTTAATGTAACTATAATAAACAAATGGTGTATGTAGTGGCATCCTCCGAAAGGAGTAATCATGAAAATTTAGTCTTTAAATGTAACATTTTCCAACAAAATAGAGTAGCCAAATGGTTGCTAACAATATATATGATTAGTCCCTTGCATGTCGTAACACCTTCGGAGATCACAAGCTCACTGTTTACACCTAAATATAAATACACAATTGTTTAACTTTGACATACCATAGAAACGGAAACCAAGTATAAATAGTGGAAACAGAGTAAAAGCAAGCAGGAAATCTATCCATTCATTTATTCGGAACGAAACATTGGTTAACAAGACATTAGATGATCAAATGTAGATGCTTATTGTAAAAAAATTGAATAAAAACTAAGGCCCTTTCTTGTATGATATGAAATTAAAAAATGTCTAACGAATATGCTGATTATAATTCTTGAATGACTTGAAGCTAGCTACTTGTTGATGAAGTATTTGCATATTTTTTTCTTTTCATGCCAACGTTCTAGCAAAATCTAAAGATCTAACAATTGTATGTATAAAAGTATTTCAAAAGGTTTATGTATCACATTATTTAGTATTACATACAAGCTAATTGAAGTATGGGTTCACAAACACACGATATTGGGTAGAGTGGGCTTATGCATTTACAGTGCTAGCTAACTTTTATGAAAATAGTTACCTATTTTAATTTTTTTTCATAAAAAATAGTAATTAGTTTCAAAAATAAACTAAATCATTCATGCACTAATTGTCAGAAAGGATATCAATTGCAGTGCCTCTAATTTGGTAGAATAGTTAACATGAGCATTTCTACACAAGCTTCTTAAGCCTTAACTTCACATAGACCCTATCCTTCTGCAGCACAAGAAGCCATTGAACAAAAGAAATGCACAATGACACCAAGTATAGCTCATGTTGACATAGATATCAGATTATATTAGTTGGATTCAGGAACATGGTTTGGTGAGAGAGAATGTCAAAATTGGATTCACGTCCAATTAGGGAAAAAAGGAAAAGAAAAGGAAGAGTGTTAAAATATTTTCAGGTTGAAAATGATACCATGTTTTTTTATGGAGTTAAAAGGAAGAAGATGAGAGTATTTTAGACATAAATTTTCATTAAAAGTCATGTGACCAACATGTACCTACTTTTTGTTAAATTATTAAACGATGTTTAGGTTGGAGGAGGTCTAGGTGTAATGTGATTTAAACAATTAAGAGTTTTTTGTAGGGTGCAAAAAAGGAGGGGTGTTAGGTGCAATTTGGAAAAAACAAAGGGGGTGCGGGCGTGAGGAAGAAGATGAAGGTATTTTAAACATAAATTTTCATTAAAAGTCATGTGATCAACATATGTTTACTTTTTGTTGAATTATTAGACTGAGTTTAGGAGAGAGGGGGTTGTTAGTCGATGAATACGACTAACTTTTGTGTATAAAACCTGTGTAAATTGTATCAAATTTCACCAAATTATGGTTATTTTGTAGTGTTATAAGAATTTTCTGTTAAGTATAGGTAATAAATACTTAGTACTTCCATTTTGTGTGTTTAATAATCATTTTCTCTCAATTTCAGGTTAATTAGGCAAGCTTTGAAAAGTGTTGTTTTTCACCTTCTTGCTAAGCCAATCAGTTGGCTTAGCGAGCGTCTGCTAAGCGCAACACTCATTGGCTAAGTGCAAGGAAGAATCTGGAAGAAGATGAGTTGTACAAGTTCGCTAAGCGCACCGCTTCATCTCACTAAGCGCACCGCTTCAGTCCATCCGCTAAGCGAGAAAAACACGCGCTAAGCCGAAATTCACTAATGTGCGCTAATCGGTCCAGAATTGTGCTAAGCGCATGAGCACGAACAAGACCACCTATTTAAGCCTGAAATCAGATTTTGTGAAGGGAGTTTGGGCTAAGAGCTGAAGCTTTGCATGTCTAGTGATTCTAGAGAGAGAAAGGTCCAAGTTCCAGAGAGTTTTGAGAGATTTTGTTGTGTGAAGATCTGCAGAGACCAGAGCTTGAAGAGGAAGCTGTTCTGAGAGCTTGAGATGAGTTTGTGAGTGGTTGTGGGATCCTAGAGGTGAAGGAGACATCTTCACCACTTGTATTTTTGCAATCTTTCATCTTGTTCTTCTCTTTGTTGTAAAGGAGGCTTCCTGGTTATGGAAAACTAAAATCCTCTGTTGGATCTTCCCTTTAGGTACTTGATGTAAATATCTTTTTATCTATTTAATGATGTTTTGTGTCTTCTCTGTGCTATCAGCTTTTCATTCTAGTATGCCTTTACCTTGATCACGTAGATGCATGCTTTGTTAGGGTCATTCAACAGTGGAAACTGGTCTAATTCTAATGACCTTGATAGGACAGGACTAAGTTATTGTACTATCACGAGGAATCGGGGTGCGATAATTTAGTTGTAGTATGTTTGTCTTAATGCGGTCCTGGTTGAGTCTTGTGTTGGATCAAGTGGTCTCGGAATAATTAAGAAGGGGGGGTTGAATTAATTATTAATTTGCCTTGACTAATTAAAAAACTTATCCTTCTTAATGTTACTGGATTTAATTAGGCTTTTACTACTAAGTTAAGAAAGTAAGAGATAGAAACAAAAACTTAACCAAAAGTAAAAACGATAATTAAAAGTACACAGTGGAAATTAAAGAGTGAAGGGAAGAAGAAGACAAACACAATATTTATACTGGTTCGGCCACAAACCGTGCCTACATCCAGTCCCCAAGCAACCTGCGGTTCTAGAGATTTCTTTTCAACCTTGTAAAATCCTTTACAAGCCAAAGATCCATAAGGGATGTACCCTCCCTTGTTCTCTTTGAAAAACCAAGTGGATGTACCCTCAACTTAAACCGATCCACAAGAGATGTACCCTCTCTTGTTCTCAGTATAATGATCCCCAAGTAGATGTACTCTCTACTTGTACCACAAAGGATGTACCCTCCAATGTGTTGGGACAAAGAATTCTTAGGCAATTAGTCCTTTGAATCTTTGTAAGGAGAAACAAAAGATATCTCAGGCGGTTAGTCCTTTGAAATATTTTGCTTATGGGGAAGGGAAGAATCAAAAGAATTCTCAGACGGTTAGTCCTTTGAATCTTTTGTAAGGGAGAAGAGAGACACAAAAGAATTCAGGCGGTTAGTCCTTCGCTCTTTTGGCAAAGGGAGAAGAGAATGAAAAAGATGAATAACACAAGTTTTTGAACAAAGAACTTTTCTTGGAAGACAAAGTGTTTGAACAAAACTTTTAGAAAGATGAAGAGAAATAAATCAGAAAGATGTGTTGAAAGTGTTGAAAGAAGATATTGAAAGATAAATGATAGATTGTTCTTCAAATTCATGCCATGGTCACATATTTATAATCTCTTGATGACTCAAGTCAAAGCTTGTGACTCTTGGCAATTTCTTTAAAACTAGTCACTTAAATAGTTGTGACTTTTGAAAAAATCTTCAGAAACAAGTCACTTGAAGAATTGTGACTTTTGGAAATTTATTTTTCAAAATCAGTCACTGGTAATCGATTATCATTAAGGTGTAATTGTTACACATCAACAGATGTGACTCTTCATTTTAAATTTTGAAAATCAAAACGTTTAGAAGCTCTGGTAATCGATTACACAAGTTGAAAATGTTTAAACATAAGTTGTAACTCTTGAAATTTGAAATCTTAACATTTTAAAACACTGATAATCAATTACTACCTTCTGGTAATCGATTACCAGAGAGCAAAAGTCTTTGGTAATGATTTTGTGAAAACTTCTTGTGCTACTCAATGTTTTGAAAAACTTTTTTAATACTTATCTTGATTGAGTCTTCTCTTGATTCTTGAATATTGAGTCTTCAATCTTGATCTTGATTATTCTTGAATCTTGAATCTTGAAACTTGAAACTTGATTCTTGAATCTTTGCTTGAAACTTTGCTTAACTCTTCATTCTTTGGCATCATCAAAATAACCTTGGAAGGCATTGCTTCCACATTTTGTCCAACAAGAGAAATCTGAGGATGATGCTTGATCAGGATTAGGCTAAACTATCATGAGGAATTGGGGTTTAGCATCTCAGGAGATACCATAGGAACACATGAGCATTGTTAGATAGAGAATATCCTTTTAGCATTAGGCACCTATTAGGAAGACCAACGCGTTTTCTACTTGTTTTTACACATCATTTCTCTCGCGTGATTTTTCTTTTTGCATAGATAGTTTACATACCTGTTCATATTCACACTTAGATTTTCACACCAGACACCTATTTACTGAAATAGCTTACCAAGTAACACAAGTTCCCCGAGAGTTCGATACTTGATTCTTACCGTTTTATACTACTTGTGCGATCCGGTGCACGTGCCGGAAGTGAACAAGTTTTTGGCGCCATTGCTGGGGAACTTCTTTTTATTTGGAAAGTTAAATCGTTTTTAGGTGTCTATTCTTTATTAGTTATTCTTTGATTATATGTGAATATTTATTCTTACATCATATTTGTCTTCTCTTATTGGATTGGATAACCGTTGTTCTATTAGTATTCTGCATGTATAGACTCTCCTATAGGTGATCTGGTAATTCTTCAGAAAGACAACCCTTTCACTATTATATCATGAAGATTATTATCTCTATTCCACTAATGAATTGTGATTTAGCCGGAGGAGAGCATCACCAGGACAATTGTTATTTTTACTCTATAAATAAATTTGACCGGAGACAGGAACTAGCCATGTACGACTATTGTTCGCAGGTTCCGACAAGTGCACCGGATCACACAAGTAGTATAAAACGGTAAGAACCGAGTATCGAACACTCGAGGAACTTGTGTTATTTGGTAAGCTATTTCAGCAAATAGGTGTCTGGTGTGTAAAGATAAGTGTGAATATGAACAGGTGTATAAACTATCTGTGCAAAAAGAAAGAAAATCACTCGAGAGAAATGATGTGTAAAAACAAGTAGAGAACACGTTGGTCTTCTTAATAGGTGTCTGATACTAAAAAGATATTCTCTATCTAACAATGCTCATGTGTTCTTATGGTGTCTCCTGAGATACTAAACCCCGATTCCTCATGATAGTTTAGCCTAATCCTGATCAAGCATCATCCGCAGATTCCTCTTGTAAGACTAAACTCAACCAGGACCGCATTAAGACACATATACTCAACTAAATTGTCGCATCCCGATTCCTCGTGAAAGCACGACAACTCAGCCCTGCACTATCAAGGACTTTAGAGTCAGACTAGTTTCCACTATTGAATGACCCTAACAAAGCATGCATCTACGTGATCAAGGTAAAGGCATACTGGAATGAAAAGCAGATAGCACAGAGAACACACAAAACATCATTAAATAGATAGAAATATATTTTCATCAGGTACCTACAGGGAAGATCCAACAGAGGATTTAGCTTTTCATACCAGGAAGCCTTCTTAACAACTAAGAGAAGAACAAGATGAAAGATTGAAAAAATACAAGTGGTGAGGATGTCTCCTTCACCTCTAGGATCTCACAATCACTCACAAACTCATCTCAAGCTCTCAAACCGGCTCCTGCTTCAAGCTCTGGTCTCTGCAGATCTTCACACAGTAAAATCTCTCAAAACTCTCTAGAACTTGGAGCTTTCTCTCTCTAGAAACCCTAGACATGCAAAGCTTTGAATCCCAGTCCAAACTCTCTTCACATAATCTGATTTCAGGCTTAAATAGGTGGCCTTGTTCGTGCTCGTGTGCTTAGCGCACTTATGGACCGCTTAGCGCACGTTAGTGATTTTTGGCTTAGCGCGTCTTTCTCGCTTAGCAGATGAACTGAAGCTGTGTGCTTAGTGAGATGAAGTGGTGCACTTAGCGAACCTGTATAGCTCATCTTCTTCCAGAGTCTTCCTCACACTTAGCCCAGGAGTGTTGTGCTTAGCGGACGCTCGCTAAGCCAGCAGATTGGCTTAGTGAGAAGGTGAAAAACAACACTTTCCAAAGCTTGCCTAATTAACCTGAAATTGAGAGAAAATGATTATTAAACACACAAAATAAAAATACTAAGTATTTATTACCTATACTTAACAGAAAATACTTATAACACTACAAAATAACCATAAATTAGGAGAGTTTGATACAATTTATACAATTTTTATACACAAAAGTTAGTCATTTTCACCGACTAACAACTCTCCCAAATTTACAGTTTTGCTTGTCCTCAAGCAAAAAGAGAACAACTCACTTGTCCTTAAGTGATAATGGTATGCAGTGAGTATATACAAAGGTGTATAAAACAAAGGTTACTGATTGCATAATAAGAGAATGGAGTAAAATGCCCTCATCACTTGTCTTTCACAAGGTATGCAGTTATCCAAAGAGAAGAATGAAATGTAACCTGAACAAATAGATGGAGTTAGGCATAAGACAGATATCAAGGAAAGTAGCTTAAACCACAGTCTCACGGCTACTGTTTCACTCAAGCACAAGTGTTTAAGCTATTCATTAATAACAACTAGCAAGAGGTCCAATCTTTGAATTTCATCTCATGCCATAAAGTCAGAAATGTATAAACAGAATCAGAAGGACTTTCTCAGGCTTGTAGTGAGGCTTGGCTACAAAAATTCATTGGTTTTTCTAGGATTCAAAGGCTTATATTCTAAGAGAGCACAAATCCTAGACTTATCCCAATGGTCTTTTTCATGCGCTTAGCTTGCTCACTGGCTTTTCACTTTCATTTGCTTTTGACCTTGTTACATTGGCACATTTTATTCTTTTATTTTCTCTCTCTCTCTCTCTCTCTCTCTCTCTCTCTCTCTTTTGAACATACAACTTGTGTGTTGTGTGTGCTGATGCTTTCTCTCTTTCTGTGCATCCCAATTAGTTCCACTCCCCCAAATTTGGGGTAAATTTTCCTTGAACCATATGCTCTCCTAGAATCTAAGCAAGGTATCAGGAGATACTTATTTAAGTTCAGGGTTCAAAATTTTGACAATATCATTCAACTCAAAAAGGGTGCAAAGGATATAATTATCATTCAAGGTAAGCTTTTTGGTCAAAAGGCTTGTGTATGTACAATCATGGCCTTCACGTGTTCTCGTTAATACATTTCATTCTAAAATTCAGAGATTCATTCAAAGATTATTACTCACAGCTAGTCGTTCACTCACAGTTTAAGTTCACATTCTCACCGGTTTTGGTTCAAGCTTTTCTTTCTCAATCAATCTGTCTACTGACTAACAATTCTAATTGCAAATTCACATTCTTGTTCTTTCTTTGTCTAACATACACACTTTCTCAAACTCATGATAAGAAACACAAACTCCATCAAAATCATGCACTCAATTCAAAATAAAGACATACAACCATTTTCACAAAAAGATAAAAGTGTTTTACTGCCATGTCATAAAAAACAAGTCAAACTGTTCAAAATGCTTAAGGATAAGCAAACTAATTACCCATACATAAAACTATGAAAAAGGAATTACTGTATGAAAACCATAATTATAATAATAAACCAAAAAGCAAAAAGTAACATCAAGAATCAACAATGTCAAAAGTGTTTAAACTGGGGAATCGGTGAGAGCAACAACTTCTCCAGATGACGAATCAGAAAGATTAGCGATTCCTCCAATTGGGGAAACAGGGGGGTCAGCTGTTTCTACAGTTGGTGAATCAAGAAGAGCAGTTGCTTCATCTGATGATGCATCATAAATGACAATCAGAGGAGGAGATGGGGGAACTGCTTCAAGCTCAGGCGAAGAAGGTGGATTCACCACTGGAGATTGTGGGTTAGCTGGCTCTGAATTGACCTGCACAGGTGTGGGCTCAGGCGGAGCAACCTCGTTGGGTCTCACCAATGGAAGTTGAGCTTCAGGCCAGGCTACTTGCTCAAGAAAATGCTCCATAGATATGATTGGCCTATTGTGAGCCAACTCTTGCAGGCTGTGCATGATAATAAACTGTCCTCGAAATAAGCTTTGTAGCATAGGAACTAAAGTTAGTGAACTTTGGACATCTTGTCCTACAGTTACTAACAGAGGAGCTGGAATGGATGATGAAGGGATGTCCTCCATTCTATCTCTTTTTCTTGATTCCATTTGTAACTAAAAAGAACTCAAAATTCCTTTGACCAAAATCGTTCAAGTTAAACAACAACAATAAAGGCTAAAATTAACAATAGGTGCTTAGCGGGACATAGCTCGCTCAGCGCCCCTTGAAAAACATAACATGTCGGCTTAGCTAAAGCTAAGATCACTTAGCCTAAAAATTGTCGTGATGAAATTCGCTTAGCTCAGGTAAACACGGCTTAGCACAAGGCTTACAACACAAAATTGGTTAAGTTACCTGGGCTTAGCGATTCAGCCTCGCTTATCCACAGGTAGTTCAGCAAGAGGATGAGTGTTCATCCTCAAAAGATAAACTCACTTAGCGCGGTAAGCGCGCTTAGCGAGTTCTTCAGAGAACGCTTACAAACAATGAGTATTGATGAACTCGCTTAGCGCAGCATGCTCGCTCAGTGAGTTCATCGCATTTTCCAAAAAACTCAGAAAATGCAGCTCATTTTCTTGCACTTTTCAAGCCTCTAAAAGGCATATCAGACATGCAATGTGTGCACCAAACTTAATACAGTATACAAGCGTATATAGCCCTAATCTTAATCTAATTCTAACAAAACATAAAAACCCTAAAAATCTAAAACTACAGTGAAGTCTTCTATCCTAAAGTTTGTGTAGAAGCAAGCTTCATTGCTTCATGATGATGAATCAAGATTGATTCAAGGTGTTTTGATGATGACAAAAAGCCCAAGAGAATGATTTCAAGATTGAGTCAAGAACAATTCAAGAATCAAGAGAAAGATTCGAGAGAAAGTTTCATCAAGAAGATTCAAGATTCAAGAATATTCAAGATCAAGATTCAAGACTCAAAGATTCAAGAATCAAGAGAAGACTTAATCAAGATAAGTATTAAAAAGTTTTTCAAAACACTGAGTAGCACAAAAAGTTTTCACAAAATCATTACCAAAGAGTTTTACTCTCTGGTAATCGATTACCAGATTATAGTAATCGATTACCAGTGGTTTTAAAACGTTAAGATTTTCAAAATTCAAAATGAAGAGTCACATCTGTTGATGTGTAATCGATTACACCTTTATGGTAATCAATTACCAGTGACTGTTTTCGAAAAATTCATTTCCAAAAGTCACATTTCTTCAAGTGACTTGTTTCTAAAGATTCTTTCAAAAGTCATATCTTTTTAAGTGATTAGTTTTAGAGGAATTGCCAAGAGTTACAAGTTTTGACTTGAGTCATCAAGAAACTATAAATATGTGACTTTGGCATGAAACATATATACATCTCAATCATCTTTCAAAAGATATCTATCATCTTTTTCAATCATTCTATCTTTCAATCTATCTTTCAACATCTTCTTTCATTTATTTCAGAACTTTCTGGTTTCATCTTCTCTTCATCTTTTTAAAAGTTTTTGTTCAAAACTTTCTCTTTCAAGAAAAGTTCTTTGTTCAAAAACTTGTGCTATTCATCTTTTTCATTCCCTTCTCCCTTTGCCAAAAAGAATTCGCCAAGGACTAACCGCCTGAATTCTTTTTGTGTCTCTCTTCTCCCTTTTACAAAAGAACGAAGGACTAACCGCATGAATTCTTTTGTGTCTCCCTTCTCCCTTGTCAAAGAATTCAAAACGACATAGTCTGAGAATTCTTTTGATTCCTCCCTTTCCCTAAAACAAAAGATTTCAAAGGACTAACCGCCTGAGAATTCTTTTGTTTCCCCCTTCACAAAGTTTCGAAGGACTAACCGCTTGAGAACTTTGTCTTAACACATTGGAGGGCACATCCTTTGTGGTACAAGTAGAGGGTACATCTACTTGGGTTGTTGTAACTGAGAACAAGAGAGGGTACATCTCTTGTGGATCAGTTCTAGCGGAGGGTACATCCACTAGGTTGTTCAAAGAGAACACGGGAGGGTACTTCCCTTGTGGATCTTTGCTTGTAAAAGGATTTTTACAAGGTTGAAAAGAAATCTCAAGGACCGCAGGTCGCTTGGGGACTGGATGTAGGCACGGGTTGTTGCCGAACCAGTATAAATCTCTTGTGTTTGTCTTCTTCTTCCCTACTCTTTTGATTTCCGTTGTGCACTTTAATTATTGTTTTTACTTTTGGTAATATTAAGAAGGATAGATTTTTAATTAGTAAAGGTTCGTTAATAATTAATTCAACCCCCCTTCTCAATTATTCCGAGGCCACTTGATCCAACAGTTTGGACAAGAAAACGAGAAAAAGAATCAAGGAACTTACTTGGATGGTGTATAGTTGATGCTTCGAAGTTGAAAATGCACAAAGGAAGCACAGATGCAAAATGTGCAAATTTTTGGAGAGAGAGAATGCAGAGATGAAGTTTCCGGAATTTGGCAAATGTGAGTGTAACTGCTGTTACACTCACTTAAGCAGTTTTTCGATACTCTCGCTTAGTGGACCACTGCGCTAAGTGAGCCAGAGAGACGTTTGGTTTCTCAACGAGGCTCGCTTAGCGAATACGCACAATTAGCAGATGTTTGAAAGCAACTATTCTTCTGTAGATTATAAAAGGGAGTCACAATGGCAACCTGATTATCACAATGAAGCAGAAGGATTTCTTAATCTGGATGATCTGTTAATGCAATTCAGGGATACGGTAGAGTCAATGCAACAAGCCTATAGAAGGACTGAAACTCAGTAAGTTGGTAGATGACATGACTAACTCGGTGGCCAGAAAAGAGGAAGAACGTGAAGAGATTGAAATACATCAAGAAAGCATTCTTCAAGTTATCAATCCATCATCAATTAACCAATGAAGAAGAAAAACATGAAGTCTCCAGCATCCGGGAATATCCTTGCTTGGCCACTGTTGGCTACGTTGGAGGGAAAGATAAATGTAGATTGGAACTCAGTGTGGAGAATAAAAAAATCTCTTTTGACCTCTTTGAAGCCATGAAACACTCAGAGATAGGTGATGCCTATTTCGAGGAAGAAGACGTGAAGCAGGAAATAGCATTATTAGCTTCAACCATGGTACTACAATCTCCTTTGGAAAGAGAACCTGGTTATGGGATAGATTGCTTAGTTTGTGATGAAGAGCTTGATGATCCAAAAGATAGTTGTGTTGATCATGTGGTTTTTGAAGAATTGAAAAAAAATGAGACCAATAGAAAAGCCCAAAGTAGAATTAAAGACCCTTCTGGCACATTTAAAGTATGTATTCTTGGAAGATGATGAGACTAAACCTGTTATAATTAGCAACGCTTTGAAGAAAGAAGAAGAGGATCAATTGGTGTAGATTTTAAAACATCATAAAGCGGCTATTGGTTGGCACATTTATGATCTAAAAGGGATCAGTCCATCATATTGTATGCACAAAATCAATTTGGAAGCCAATTATAAGCCTGTGCGACAACCTTAGAGAAGGTTGAATCCTATAATGAAGGAAGAAGTAAGAAAAGAAGTGCTTAACTTATTAGAGGCGGGCCTCATCTATCCAATTTCAAACAGCTCATGGATTAGTCCTGTTCAAGTCGTTCCAAAGAAAAGAGGGATGACAGTGGTAAAAAATGATCGAAATGAACTAATTCCTACTAGAACAGTCACAGGATGGAGAATGTGTATTGATTATAGGAAGCTTAATGAAGCCACGAGAAAAGATCACTACCCGCTTCCCTTCATGGATCAAATGCTTGAGAGACTTGCAGGGCAATCTTTCTACTGTTTTTTTTGGATGGATACTCAGGTTACAACCAGATTGCAGTAGATCCCCAGGACCAAGAAAAGACAACTTTCACATGTCCCTTTGGTGTTTTTGCTTATCGCCGCATGCCATTCGGTTTATGTAATGCCCCCGCTACTTTCCAGAGATGTATGATGACTATTTTTGTTTACATGGTAGAGAAATGTATTGAAGTCTTTATGGATGATTTTTCAGTCTTTGGTGCATGTTTTGGAAATTGCTTAGCAAATTTAGAGAAAGTGTTACAACGCTATGAAGAATCCAATCTGGTGCTTAACTGGGAAAAATGTCACTTTATGGTTCAGGAAGGCATTGTGCCAGGACACAAGATCTCAAAAAAAGGAATTGAGGTGGATACAACTAAGTTAGATGTTATTGATAAACTTCCACCTCCAGTTAATGTGAAAGGCACACACAGTTTTTTTGGTCATGCAGGATTTTATCGGCGATTCATTAAAGACTTCTCAAAAATTGCTAAACCCCTAAGTAGTCTGTTGAACAAGGAGGCTGTATTTGTATTTAATGAAGAATGTCTAGAAGCCTTTAACACTCTCAAAGCTAAATTGGTTTCTGCTCATGTGATTACATCACCAGACTGGGGACAAGAGTTTGAATTAATGTGTGATGCAAGTGATTATGCAGTAGGTGTTGTGCTGGGGCAGCGGAAAGACAGAATGTTCCACACCATCTATTATGCTAGCAAAGTTTTGAATGATGCTCAGATTAACTATGCCACGACTGAAAAAGAATTGTTGGCAATTGTGTTTGCACTTGAGAAATTTCAGTCTTATCTGGTAGGATCAAAGATAGTGATTTACACTGATCACACGACGATTAAATATTTGTTACGCAAAGCTGATTCCAATCAACGATTGATTAGATGGATATTGTTGCTTCAAGAATTTGATTTAGTCATCAAGGACAAGAAAGGTTCTGAAAATGTAGTAGCAGATCACCTATCCAGATTGGTGAATGATGATGTCACTTCAAAGGAGGCTGAAATAAGAGATAAATTTCCTGATGAATCTTTATTTCTGATTTTAGGGAGACCCTGGTTTGCTGACATGGCTAATTTTAAGGCAGCAGGTGTCATACCTAAAGATCTCAATTGGCAGTTGTCATACCCTAATTTCGTCCGGGGACCATTGTTTGATGGCATGCAATCTTCGCTTAACCGCTTCGAGGAACTTGACACCCATCGTTAAGCAATCCGTGAAGTTCCGTGGCATGTCGGGAGTCGAAAGGAAACATTATTGCACAATCCGTAAAGTTCCGTAACATTCCAGAAGCCGAAGAGGGGGTGGTTGCGTAATCCGTAAAGTTTTGTGACATTACGGAAAGAAAATAAGTATCGTTACGTAATCCGTAAGGTTCTGTAACATTACGGAAAAAGAATCAGCAAAGAAGGGGGGTGAACTTATCAAGATAGGGGTGTAAATAGCAATTCGAAACAAGGCCCATCTGGAACATTTTGGAAGTTGGGTTGCTTAAGGAGGAAGCAACTGGGCAGCAAGCTCCTTCATGTTTTTTGAAAAATGGTTTTCGGGGCTTCCGTGGCTTCTGTAATGCTTCCGTAAAATTTCCGAAGACCTTGGGTAAGCATATTCCACTTAACATTGTTGAAAGGGAAGAGAGAAAAAGATGAAAGTTAAGTCATATATGCTTCCGTAAGGCTTCCGTAACTTTTTCGTAAATTACGAATGAAGGTGGGGTGAACTTATCAAGATAGGGGTGTAAATAACAATTTGAGTCTAGGCAACATTTTGGAAGTTGGGTTGCTTAAGGAGGAAGCAACTGAGTGGCAAGCTCCTCCACATTTTTGAAAAATGGTTTCCGTGGCTTCCGTAATGCTTCCGTAAAATTTCTGAAAATCTTGGGTAAGCATATTCCACTTAACATTGGTGAAAGGGAAAAGAAAAAAGATGAAAATCAAATCCGAAACACTTTTGTAACGCTTCCGTAACTTTTTCATAAAATACGAAAAGGGGGTGAACTTAGTAATTCGGGTGCGCTTAGAAATCTTCTTCATTAAGTCTATGGGCAGCAAGTACCTCCCTTTTTTCCTATAAATAGGGGAGGGGGGAGCTGTTTCAAAATGTTCAAGACCCCTTGGTTATGCATTTTGGCTATTTTGGGCAAAAAACACGTTTTCCTGAAGAAAAATCGAGTCGAAGTGCTTCCGTAACGCTTCCGTAAGCGATTCTGTGGAAATTCTTCATCATTCTTCGTCGTTCTTCGTCGTTCTTCACCGTTCTTCATCCGTTCTTCGTTCTTCAACGGGTAAGTTTTTGAATCCGAGACTTTCAATTCATTTCTTGTTTTGTGTACTTTCACTTTAATTTCGTTTACTTTCAGCTTTCTTTTATTCCGTTTTTAATGTGCTTTAACCGTTTATTTAAGCCGTTTTCTCACCTAATAAATGATAAAATGAATTTCAACCGATCATTTGTGTTGTAATCTCGTTTAATCACTGTTAAAACAAAATCTAACCGATCGTTCACGTTGTAACCACGGTTAAACCAAAAAAAGACAAAATAATAATAAAATAATCAAAATATCCTGAAAAATAATAATAAAATAATCAAAATATCTTCGAATAAAATAATAAAAAAAAATCAATCGGACATTTTTATTTGGAAGTTTCCTTGAATGAATTGACTAATAACCAAAGTGAAACTAAGGCTAAAATCAACTCGCAAATCAAGTTTTGTCCGCAAAAATAATAAAAACTGTTTTAAGGTCCAACGCCTTAAACGGTCCTCTTTGCTTTTATCGGTTAACATGGACCGTTCAAAAGCATAAAATCAACACATCACTTTACTACCTTTTGCGAGAACTACGTAGGTCTGATTTCCTCTTCGATGGAGGATACGTAGGAGCAAAAGACCCGCTTTTGTCGACCTCGTGAGATGGTTAGAGGTCTAACGCCTTAGCTTTCTCACCAAGTAAAATGGATCATTTTAAGGTCCAATGCCTTAAATGACCCCCTTCCAAGTAAAAAGAATCACTTGATTCGCCCATTTTCAAAGAACTACGTAGGTCTGATTTTCTTATCACAATTGAGGAATACGTAGGAGCAAGGGAAACACCCATGTCGACCACAAAAAGATAAAAAATACAAAAAGGCATAAAAAGACATAAAAACGTAAAAAAGGGAAAATAAAACAATTTGAAGTCATATTTTGCACACTCGATTAAAGGCTGCCGTCCTTTGTGATGGACGTGTGGGGTGCTAATACCTTCCCCGTACGTAAATACAACTCCCGAACCTTTCACTTAAAATTCGTAGACCACGTCTTTTCCAGTTTTTCCGACGTTTTTCTCAAATAAATGTTGGTGAAGACTCCGCGCGTATTCCTTTCTTGGAACACGCACCTGTGAGCCCTCGCGTCGCCCTCCCGCCGAAGGGTAGGTTGTGACAGTTGGCGACTCCACTGGGGACTATTTTTAGAGAGTTAGGCCTTCTAATCTCGTGCAATATTATGACTTCCTCTTTTGTCAGTTTCCTTTTATTTCTCTTACGTTCTTGTATATGTAACTCTTTGATGCTTTTAGTGTGTTTTTAAATGTATGCATAAGATAGATATTTATTCATTTGATGCACACAAACACCAACACTATTTGCACACACGGTGAGTTGAAAAGGGGCCCTATACCCGGGTCCATGGGAACATAAGGAGTGAAGGTGAATCTGTGGTCATGCTAGGTCTCCGACTTACTTGATTATAGTGAACCCTCATCTAGAGTTTTTCTCTTTGATAACATATTGTTGCTAGTAGTCCCTACTGCCGCAATATGTTCTTCGAAGGGGATGATACCTCTAGAGACCATCAAGAGAGATATGACCACCTTGGGAATTATCACTAAAAGCCCTTATAGTTTCCTCCCGTGTAGGTCCCTAAAATAGGGGCACGGAGCAAACACGTTGCGTGCCATTTTTAACACTGCCATGCATGTAGACCTAAATGTCGTGTACACCTTTGCTGTATGATTATTTGTGGATATTGCCATGTTGTGTACATCCCCCTGCTGCGCTTTTGCTCATCTGCATCATGTCGTCACGCACACATTGTATGTTGGTCTTGTCTTTTGTCATGGGAAGCCGAAAGGTCCATATATCACCTTCTTAACTGCACACATGGGGCACTGCACCCCCAAATGTGCAAGTAAAAAGAGGTAATTTTTCGGTCTCTTGTGTCCGTAAATGCATTCATATCATGCATCGCATAGGCATCTCTTCATGGCATCGTAATGGACATATCGTTCCTGCATTTGTCCGTTATCATATACCAGCATCACATTTTGCATGAGTCATTGCATCATAATGCATATGCGTTCAACATACTTTTTGTTCTACAAACTGCATACCTTTTGTTTTCATGTTTTGCTCATGCATGATCCTTACGTTTTCCTTTGCAAAATAAAAACAAAAGCATTCTTAATTGCATGTGTTAGGTACCATGAGCCAACCATGTTGGGATCATAAACCCATTTCTAAAATAAACAAAAAACAAAAAAAACAAACAAACAACAAAACAAAATGATTGAACATGGTACCTAATGCATGGTTAACTAAGAAAAGATGTTTCTTCGGGCATCTCAATTTCATAATTACATTTTCCATGCATAGCATACATATTCTCGAGTCTTTCATCTCTATGAAATATTGTTGAAGTATTGGCGATCAGAATTGCCATTCCTTGGATTACGGGGTTGAACCAAGCTCATGCTTTTACGAAAAGGTTCATCAAGTCAAGTTGAAGTATGGAAGTAACCATCTTGCAAAAAATTGGGGCAAGAGATGGATCGAGTTATATCGCTGCTTCGTCTACTGCCAAACACATTTATGACTGTTGATGTCCTTGTTACTTCCAGTTTCACCTTGACAAAGATGTAATGGACCATGGTAAAAATCTAAATTGATTCAACCCCATGTCCTGCATAAAAATTCGCAATACTTCAATTGTGCATCATTTACATACATCCATGCCTTTCATTGGTTGCATTGTTCATTGCATTCTTTCCTTGAAAAAAAAAGAAAAAGAAAAAACGAACTTAATCATTGTTATAAAAAAGAAAAGAACTTGCTTTACGGTGCCCTTACCGAACCCGTGCTAGAGCTAGAGTAATGGGTGAAGAAGAGGAGGTGCAAGAGCAGATGAAGGCCGACATGGAGGCCATGAAAGAGTAAATGGCCACAATGGTGGAGGCCATGATGAGCATGAAGAAGATAATGGAAGCCAAAGCGGTTGCAGTTGCCGCTACCAGTGCTGTTGCTAAGGTGAACCCGATGCCCCCATCTGGCCTTAACGAAATGAATCATCCAACCTCAGATATGGTAGGCAAAGATTTGGGAAGTATGGGCGGCCCCCATTATGCGCAAATTCAAATCAAGCACGCCTTCACGCCATATGGTTTGCCTCCCAACTATACACCACCCAATGTGGCGTACACTCCCAATAAGGATGTCAATAACTCTGCTCCCATACTCATTGAAAGCCAACGACCTCAATCTGATCATGCACATGTCTCTTGACCCATGGGGGAGACACATGAAATTCCCCACCACAATCTAGCCGACTTCGAGCCTTGCCTCGGATATGCCACTGAAAGGCAAGCAGTTAGTGGCATACCCCTGCAAAACACTTTGGAGGGCCCTCAGTATCACCCCTAGCTACACCTCTTGCATTCCACAACAAGTAAAAACCCTCATGCTATGGCAGAAATGGGAAAGTTGGATCATCTAGAGGAAAGGCTCAGGGCCATTGAAGGAGGTGAAGATTATGCCTTTGCTAACCTAGAAGAGTTGTTCCTAGTACCCAATATCATCACCCATCCCAAGTTCAAGGTGTTGGACTTTGACAAGTACAAGGGGGCTACTTGCCCCAAGAACCATCTAAAGATGTATTATCGGAAGATGGGGGCATACGCAAAAGATGAGGAATTGCGGATACATTCCTTCCAAGAAAATCTTACTGGGGTAGCTGTTACCTGGTACACTAACTTGGAACCTTCCCGAGTCCATTCTTGGAAGGACCTAGTGGTTGCCTTCGTTAGGCAGTGTCAGTATAATGTCTTCGGATAGGATGTAACTACAGAACATGTGCACAAAGGGGGAATAGATCTTTCAAAAGAATACGCCCAAAGGTGGAGAGACCTGGCAGCTCAAGTGGCACCTCAATGACGGAGAAAAAAATGATGACAATGATAGTAGACACATTACCAGTATTCTACTATGAAAATGGTGGGTTACACACCTTCAAGCTTTGCGGATATGGTCTTCACCGGCAAAAGGATCAAAGGGGGTCTGAAAAGAGGCAAATTTGGTTATCTTGCTTTGATAAAAACGGGCAAATAAAGAGGGTGAGGATGAAGGAGAAACCCATGCTATGACTGCCATTCCTATACAGCCAAGTTTTCCACCAACCCAACAATGTCATTACTCAGCCAATAACAAACCTTCTCCTTCCCCACCACCCAATTATCCACAAAGGCCATCCCTAAATCAACCACAAAGCCTGTCTACCACACAACCAATGCTAAACACCACCTTTAGTACGAACCAAAACACCAACCAAAAAGGAATTTTGTAGCAAAAAGCCTGTAGGATTCACCCCAAATTTCAGTGTCATATGCTAAACTTGCTCTCGTATCTACTCGATAATTCAATGGTAGCCATAACCCCTGCTTGGTTTCCTCAATCTCCATTTTTCCGAGGATACGACTTGAACGCAACATGTGCATATCATGGAGGAGCCCTGGGGCATTCCATTGAGCATTGTATGACCCTGAAGCATAAGGTGCAAAGTCTAATTGATGTGGGCTAGCTGAAATTTGAGGAGAATCGCTTGTTGAATCCTAACACTGACAAGCGACACCACACATGGGGCAATTTTGAAAGCTGTTGTTAGATGTCTCTAATGGCTCATCAGGATCTTCAAGTTTATGCCATTATTGTAAACCATAGTTACAATGCTAAATAAAATGGATAAATCTGACATCTTTGTCCCTCATCCTCTCGTAATTACATCTTTGCTTCCACTGGAATGTGGGTGCAAGCCATTGGTTTGTTTGCTCGAGCGACATGCGCTCCTGAGTGCTGACTTCCAAGACCGTTCAATCAGAAATTACTCGTCTTGCACGTTGGTGGGGGTGCCGTAAAAACAACGAGTAAAGTTCAAAACAAATAAGTTTCCAAACAAAAAAAAAGGTTCAAAAAGAAAAAGAAAAAAAAAGCATTTGATTGACTGTGTTTTCAAGACGTTCATGTGACCTCATTTTATCATTTCGGAAAGTTTGTCTTTTTAGAGAGAAGTGAGTTATCAAGAATAGGATGTGGGACAAATGGCCTCAGTTATCTTAAGAGGGGGGTTGAATTAAGATACAAAGACTATTCCCCAATCAAACTTTCACTTTTTTTTTTTGGATTAACAATGCACCCTTAACATGAATTACTCAAAAGACAATTCAAAATAAACTTCTTTAAAGCAAAAAATAGCAATAAATAAAAGAAGTTATAGGGAAGAGAGGAATGCAAACTTAATTTATACTGGTTCGGCCACTTCCCGTGCCTACGTCCAGTCCTCAAGCAACCTGATGGAAGCTTGCTTGTGGGGCTTCTATGGAGGCTGGATCTTTGAGCTTCAATGAGGTCCTTTAATGGTAATTTTCCACCATGGAGATGCAGCGGAAGACAAAGGAGAAGAGGTGAGAGAAGGCGCCATCCACTAGGGAATAAGCCATGGAAGAAGGAGCTTCACCACCAAGATGAGCCTTGGATAAGAAGCTTGGAGAGGATGCTTCATTGGAGGAAAAGAATGAGAGAGAGAAAGAGAGAGGGGGGAGCACGAAATTGAAGGAAGAAAAAGAGAGAGAAGTTGAACTTTGAGTTGTGTCTCACAAGACTCTCATTCATCAAAGTTACAACAAGTGTTACACATGCTTCTATTTATAGACTAGGTAGCTTCCTTGAGAAGCTTTCTTGAGAAAACATCCTTGAGAAGCTTCTTTGAGAAAACTTCCTTGAGAAGCTAGAGCTTAGCTACACACACCCTTCTCATAACTAAGCTCACCTCCTTGAGAAGCTTCCTTAAGAAGATTCCTAAAGAAGCTAGAGCTTAGCTACACATACCTCTCTAATAGCTAAGCTCACCTCCTTGAGATGAGAAGCTATAGCTTAGCTACACACCCCCTATAATAGCTTAGTTCACCCCCATGACAAAAAAGTAGGAAAATACCAAAAAAAATCCCTACAACAAAGACTACTCAAAATGCCTCGAAATACAAGGCTAAAACCCTATACTACTAGAATGACCAAAATACAAGGCCCAAACGAAGGAAAAACCTATTCTAATATTTACAAAGATAAGCGGGCTCATACTTAGCCCATGGGCTCGAAATCTACCCTATGGCTCATGAGAACCCTAGGGCCTTCCCTTGGATCTTTGGCCCAATCTTCTTGGAGTCTTCTATCCAATGCCCCTGCGGGGTAGGATTGCATCACAACCCACTTGAGATTTTCCACTCTCTTTGTAAAATTCCTTTTACAAAGTCTGAACCACACAGGGACAACCCTTTCCTTGTGTTTAGGAATCCTCTACAACAAGAGACCCATGGTCTCTTAATCCCTTTTCAGAAACAAGAAGAAGAGAAGAAGAAATCTCTCTTAAAAGAGATAGATTGTACAATGAAAATCAATCAAAATTCCTTATTGAATATGCAAGTGGTTGACCAAGGAATCTTTTTGAGAGGATAAAGACATTTCAGTTCAGAAAAACTCTTAATCTTTTGAGAGGATAAAACTTTTTGGGCAATGAAAACTCTCTTTAAATTCGTGTTTCCAAGTCACCTTTGATGGCCATTCATAAAATATTTGAATAGATGTGACTCTTGGAAATTATTTTTTGAAAATCCCCTCTGGTAATCGATTACAAGACTTGTGTAATCAATTATAGGTTTTGAAATTTGAATTAAAACGTTCAATAAACTGTTGGTAATCAATTACCGTCCATGTGTAATCAATTACACATTTTGAATTCAAATTTCTAGTGACTGTTATAAACATTTTTAGCTGCTGGTAATCGATTACCAGAGAGTATATCTCAATTTAAAATGATTTAGATAGAATTCTTTGGCCAAACCTTTTGCTTTTTCAATTTGGAAACTTCGTCCTAAAGATTCTTGAGATCAACTTTGATCATATATCTTGATTTTCTTGGATTCTTGGATTCTTGTCTTGAATAAAACTTAGAAGCACTTGATCCTTTGGCATCATCAAAACATCGAAACATCTTGCTTCTACATAGGAGTCATTTGACTTAATCCACCAACTGAAAAAATCCTTCCACTATTTCTCGTCCTTGGAAAATTCTTTTTGCAAGAATCAGTTGCTTCTTTCATTCTTCCTCACTACGAGGTTGTGAAAACAAGACAATGATGGATACCTCAAAGCCCTACACTGGGGCAATGAAAGGCACCATGCATAAACCTCAAACGAACCTAGGGGCAGATTAGAAGTTCTCACCCAATAGGTTCCTTGCTACAAGGTCATGACGAAAGACAACGATTGGTACCTCAAAGCCTTACACTGGGGCAATGAAAGGCACCATGCAAAAACCTCAAGCGAACCTAGGGGCAGATTAGAAGTCTCACCCAATAGGTTCCCAGCTACAAGGTTATGACGAAAGATAACAATTGGTACCTCAAAGCCTTACACTGGGGCAATGAGGGGCACCGTGCATGAGCCTCAAGTGAACATAGGGGCCGATCAAAAGTTCTCACCCATCGATGTTTTTAAACAAAAAAAGGGACAAACCCTAGGATTTTAATGGATTGATTAAATGTCAAATGGCTCCATTACCGTCACTCCAAAATGGTCGAGTGACTAAATCAAATAGAACATATACTCTGAGGGAATTCCCGGAAAGATTTGCAAAAGATAGGACAAGGTTGCATGAATTATCACCTCTTTCAAAAGGACAGTCAATCTGTGTTTTCCAAAAAAATTAAATCAAAATCAAAAATCACAAAATAGGGAAAGAATGTTATGAACATTCCATTACATTGCATTGTTTCATATGAAGTCCGCATTTACCAAATTTCACAACAAAGGTTGCATGCATCTGCATCACTAAACATCATGTTAACTACATAGATTTCCTACATCTAATCTTTTGAATTTGGGATGACCGGCTCTCTCGATGAGTCGATCTCTTGCTTTCTCATAAGGATGGACCCTTGGGTACTAGTACCCTCACCTTTAGAGGACTATACATCCTCGGCATCAGAAGGCTGCACGCCCTCACCTTCAGAGGACTACACGTCCTCGCCTTCAGAGGGCTGCACGCCCTCACCTTCAGAGGACTACATGTCCTCGCCATTAGAGGATTGCGAGTCCTCGCCATCAGAGGGCTGCATGCCCTCACCTTCAGAGGACTACACGTCCTCGCCTTCAGAGGGTCATGTACCTTCACCTTCAGAGGACTACACGTCCTCGCCTTCAGAGGGCTGCACGCCCTCACCTTCTGGGGACTACACGTCCTCACCTTCAGAGGACTACACGTCCTCGCCATCAGAGGGCTGCACGCCCTCACCTTCAGAGGACTACACGTCCTCGCCTTCAGAGGGTCATGTACCTTCACCTTCAGAGGACTATACGTCCTCCCCTTGAGAGGACTACACGTCCTCGCCATCAGAGGACTACACGTCCCCACCTTCAGAGGGCTACACGCCTTCGCCTTCAGAGGACTACATGTCCCCCTTTCCAAAGGGCTACATGCCCTTGCCCTTAGAGGGCGATACGCCCTCACCTTTAGAGGACTACACGTCCTCGCCATCATAGGACTACACTCCCTCGCCTTCAAAAGGCGACACATCCTGAACTTTAGAGGGCTGCACGCCCTCGCCTTTAGAGGGCTACGCGTCCTCACTTTCAGTGGGCTCCATATCCACACCTTAAGATAATTTAAGGTCCTCTGCCCTTAAATGCTTAACCGAGACTTGCGCTCCCGGTTAAGGGGCCAGTAGTTTCCTTTTACAGTTTTTGGGCCACCCCCTGATATTGGAGGGCGACCAACTGTGCAAGCACAACCAGAGATGGATGCTATCACGCAGCTACTATGCATACCGGGGCAAGATTTCACCCGTGCCGCTGCAAAGAGATGGGTGCGGATCATACGCACCAACATGACCACCATTACACAGATATGGATGACGTTGCTACTTAACAACATTCTGCCCAACGACCGCAATGCTGATCTCCCCCGTGGAAGTATCAGTTGGTCTGTGTCGTTCCGACATAGGTAAGTATGCACGTGGCTTAACTGATTTCTAATGCCATCTACTATTTGCAGGGGTCGCGCCCACAAGACACCTAGTGGACCCAAAGAAGTCCAACACGGCTCTGGGGTTTCAAGCTCTGGTTACAGGCCTCTGTCAGTCCTACAGGGTGCTCGTACCCCTCGGCTACTTCATGCCATCAGGACATAGGTAAGTATGCACATCGCTCAATTGATTTCTGATGTCATCTATTGTTTGCAGGGATCGTGCCCGCAAGACACCCAGTGAACCCGGAGAAGTCCAACAGGGTCCTGGGGTTGCCAGCTCTAATTACGGGCCTCTATCAGTTCTACGGAGTGTCTGTCGCCCCCAGCAAGGTCATCAGGCCTCCTACTAATCGAGCTTTCATCAAGAAGTATTGCGCCTCCAGACAGGCAGAGGGTGAGACACCACAACAGCCTGGGGATGGCCCGCAACAGGCAACAAATGCACCGCCGCCACCTCTAGAGCCCCTCAACTCATCCACAAAAAGGTTAGAGCATTGCCTACGACACATGGCCGACCAATAGGCGACCAAAGTCCAAAGCCAAAGGTAAGCAAAAGTACTAGGTCCGTGACCGACAATTCATCAGGCGTCCAGCTCAAGACGTTAAAGAAGTGCTACTAGGAGGCAACCTAGTACCTTTTAAATCTCTGCTTGTTATTTGATCACCTTTGTTTCTCAAGTCATAGTAGGACACACCTAGTTGCTCATGATCTTAGGAATTTAAATAAAACACGCACACGCTCGGAAGGTAGACATACCTCTTAATATATATATATATATATATATATATATATATATATATATATATATATATATATATATATATATATATATATATATATATGTATGTATGTATGTATGTTTAGGTAGAAAGATACATTGGATATGCATGTATGTAACAAAAATACCTCACAAAAAATATATATGTATGTTTAGGTAGCAAGATACCTTGGATATGCATGTATATAGCAAAAATACCTCACAAAAATATACACATGTTTAGGAAGCAAAATGCCTCATGAAAAGGAAAAAACAAAAACAAACAAGAAAAAGAAATAAACACATGATAAAAAGGAAAAGAGAAAAAAGAAAAATAAGTTGTCTAGCTGAAAAACCAACATGCTTTTGAAAAGAGATGACTTCTAGCTTTTCTTTGAAAAAAATTCACTGATCATAATCAGCTTTTGAAAAAAAATGTGTATACACCTGAAGGGTGAATGCTGTGAAAATTTTCCTGAACACCCAAAAATAAGACTCGGATGAATGCACAAATTGATAAAAGAACATATTTTGGAAACACTGGGTTGACTTAAATAGAGAAAATGAATTATGAGCCCTAGCATCACATGACCAAAAATTGTTCGACACTTGAGTGTCCACATAGGTGCATGCAAGACTAGTTTTGAATAAAATTTCCAAATGATCATTGTTGCATTTGTGTCATGGAAATAATGTGGGACATCCCCTTTTATCCCTGAACCAAACCAAACCCTGACATATATCATGTTCAGCCATTCTACAAGCCTTGAGCCAAAATCCCAACTCACCATAAACCTTTCCCTCAAAAGAAAACAAAAAAGGAAAAGAAGAGAAAAGAAGAAAAGAAAGTTCTCGATCAAAGAATCGGAAGAAAGCAAAAAGAGAAAATTCCCAATCAAAGATTGAGAGAAAGCAAAAAAAAAAAAGGAAAGAAAATTCCCGATCAAGGATCGAAAGAAAACAGAAGAAATATGCAGAAAGGTCTTTTGGACCAGACAACATTTGAACAAATATAGAGTTACTACCAAGTAAACAAAAAAAAGAGGGAAACCACGACCTGAAGTGGTCCTCTTCCTTTGATTGCCAACCAAAATCCTGTGCGTCGGTGACTTGTTCGCCTTACACTAAACAAAAACAGAAAAGGAAAAGGCCAAAAACACTCAAAGCCAAAGTTCCCACCAAAAAAAACACTATTCCCCAAGAAAAGTCTTATTGATCCATGATCACGCATGTAATCTTTGATTTGATAGGAAATGATTTGCAAAATCAAGTCATGACATATCTATGGTTCAAAATTAGGATGAAACACTTACCTGTGTGAGATTGATACACTTTGAGTGATTTTCTTCTATTTTTGTTGAACCCAGTGTTTCCTCTAAATGGTCATTTAGAAACGAAATGCTAACATCCAAAATCTCATTTGTGGTTATGAGAAGATTTCATCAGCATACTCCCCTTCCCCGGTAGACACATTGTTTTTCATCCGAAAAGCATATGTTGCTCTGATTAGTTGGAAGTTTTCTCTCTTTACTAAAGCATGTTCGCATTTTAGTGAAGAAAACATCGAGACTATTTTTAGTCTCACAAGTTATCCAGAACTACGTAGGTCTGAGTTCCTCATTGAGGATACGTAGGAGCAAGAGCCTCGCTTTTGTCGGCCGCCCCACAATTTCTGTCATACTGACACTGGAGTCATGTGACATGCGGAGATACCCGAGTGGTTATCCGTTTAAACTTTCTTTTGCTATCTCTAAGACTCAAAGCATGATAGCACGCAAAGACTAACGTCGTCTTCTGCACCCTTTGTCAATCGCGATCAACAAGCCCGTTGACACGCGGAGATTTATGTCATTTTCCGCGCAGACAATTTCTATCATACTGACACTGGAGTCACGTGACATGCGGAGATACCCAAGTGGTTATCCGTTTAAAATTTCTTTTGCTATCTCTAAGACTCAAAGCATGATAGCACGCAGAGACTAACATCGTCTTCTGCACCCTTTGTCAATCGCGGCCAACAAGCCCGTTGACACGCGAAGATTTACGTCATCTTCCGCGCAGACAATTTCTGTCATATTGACACTGGAGTCACGTGACATGCGGAGATACCCGAGTGGTTATCCGTTTTAAACTTTTTTTTGCTATCTCTAAAGACTCAAAGCATGATAGCACGCAGAGACTAACATCATCTTTTGCACCTTTTGTCATCCAGAGGCGGCGGGCCCGATGACATGCGGGAACCAATTGGTCCCGCATTTTTACCTTTATCATTCAAGAGCAGCAAGTTGGGTGGTAAACACGCATAGACGAATTCTGCGCCTTTGTCATCCAGGGACAGCGAGTCAGTTGCATGCAAAGATATCTTATGGTCACCCGCGACTTTCGTCAACCGAGAGGAATGAAATTAGTGTCTTATCTTTACTTCCCTTTTATCTCCAATAAAAGACAAGTAAAGAGGGGCAACTGTCATACCCTAATTTCGTCCGGGGACCATTGTCTGATGGGATGCAACCTTCGCTTGACCGCTTCGAGGAACTTGACACCCATCGTTAAGCAATCCGTGAAGTTTTGTGACATGTCGGGAGTCGAAAGGAAATATTATTGCACAATCCGTAAAGTTCCGTAACATTCCAGAAGCCGAAGAGGGGGTGGTTGCGTAATCCGTAAAGTTTCATGACATTACGGAAAGAAAACAAGTATCGTTACGTAATCCGTAAGGTTCCATAACGTTACGGAAAAAGAATCAGCAAAGAAGGGGGGTGAACTTATCAAGATAGGGGTGTAAATAGAAATTCAAATCAAGGCGAACATTTTGGAAGTTGGGTTGCTTAAGGAGGAAGCAACTGGGCGGCAAGCTCCTCCATGTTTTTGAAAAATGGTTTCCGGGGCTTCCGAGACTTCCGTAATGCTTCCATAAAATTTCTGAAAATCTTGGGTAAGCATATTCCACTTAACATTGGTGAAAGGGAAGAGAAAAAAAGATGAAAATCAAATCCGAAACACTTCCGTAAGGCTTCCGTAACTTTTCCGTAAAATACGAAAAGGGGGGTGAACTTAGTAATTCGGGTGCGCTTAAAAATCTTCTTCATTAAGTCTCTGGGCGGCAAGCACCTCCCTTTTTTCCTATAAATAGGGGAGGGGGGAGCTGTTTCAAAATATTCAAGACCCCTTGGCTATGCATTTCGGCTATTTTGGGCAAAAAACACGTTTTCGTGAAGAAAAATTGAGTCGAAGTGCTTCCGTAACGCTTCCGTAAGCGATTATGTGGAAATTCTTCATCGTTCTTCGTCGTTCTTCACCGTTCTTCGTTCGTTCTTCGTTCTTCAACGGGTAAGTTTTCAAATCCGAGACTTTCAATTCATTTCTTGTTTTGTGTACTTTCACTTTAATTTCGTTTACTTTCAGCTTTCTTTTATTCTGTTTTTAACGTGCTTTAACTGTTTATTTAAGCCGTTTTCTCACCTAATAAATGATAAAATGAATTTCAACCGATCATTTGTGTTGTAATCTCGTTTAATCACTGTTAAAACAAAATCTAACCGATCGTTCACGTTGTAACCACGGTTAAACCAAAAAAAGGCAAAATAATAATAAAATAATCAAAATATCCTGAAAAATAATAATAAAATAATCAAAATATCTTCGAATAAAATAATAAAAAAAAATCAATCGGACGTTTTTATTTGGAAGTTTCCTTGAATGAATTGACTAATAACCAAAGTGAAACTAAGGCTAAAATCAACTCGCAAATCAAGTTTTGTCCGCAAAAATAAAAAAAACTGTTTTAAGGTCCAACGCCTTAAACGGTCCTCTTTGCTTTTATCGGTTAACATGGACCGTTCAAAAGCATAAAATCAACACATCACTTTACTACCTTTTGCGAGAACTACGTAGGTCTGATTTCCTCTTCGATGGAGGATACGTAGGAGCAAAAGACCCGCTTTTGTCGACCTCGTGAGATGGTTAGAGGTCTAACGCCTTAGCTTTCTCACCAAGTAAAATGGATCATTTTAAGGTCCAATGCCTTAAATGACCCCCTTCCAAGTAAAAAGAATCACTTGATTCGCCCATTTTCAAAGAACTACGTAGGTCTGATTTTCTTATCACAATTGAGGAATACGTAGGAGCAAGGGAAACACCCATGTCGACCACAAAAAGATAAAAAATACAAAAAGGCATAAAAAGACATAAAAACGTAAAAAAGGGAAAATAAAACAATTTGAAGTCATATTTTGCACACTCGATTAAAGGCTGCCGTCCTTTGTGATGGACGTGTGGGGTGCTAATACCTTCCCCGTACGTAAATACAACTCCCGAACCTTTCACTTAAAATTCGTAGACCACGTCTTTTCCAGTTTTTCCGACGTTTTTCTCAAATAAATGTTGGTGAAGACTCCGCGCGTATTCCTTTCTTGGAACACGCACCCGTGAGCCCTCGCGTCGCCCTCCCGCCGAAGGGTAGGTTGCGACAGTAGTAGAGAAAGAGATTCTTCTATGATTCTCGACATTATGTTTGGGATGATCCACACTTGTTCAAAGTAGGTGCAGATAATCTCCTTCGAAGATGTGTGACAAGTGAGGAGGCCAAGGGCATATTGTGGCATTATCGCAATTCACCATGTGGCGGGCATTATGGCCGAGACAAAACAGCAGCCAAGGTCTTACAGTCAGGATTTTTTTGGCCAACACTCTTTAAAGACGCCCATCATCATGTCTTAAAGTGTGACCAATGTCAGAGAATGGGGGGAATTTCCCAAAGAAATGAGATGCCTTTGCAAAACATTATGGAAGTTGAAGTTTTTGATTGTTGGGGTATTGATTTTATGGGTCCATTTCCTTCATCCGCAGGGAATGAATATATTCTGGTAGCTGTTGATTACGTGTCTAAATGGGTGGAAGCTATGGCCACTGCAAGGAATGATGCTAAGACTATGGTGAAATTTATCAAGAAGAACATTTTTCTCGATTTGGGGTACCTCGAGAATCTTGATCAGTGATGGTGGTTCGTACTTCTGTAATACTCAGCTTCAAAAGGTATTAGGTCAATACTATGTGAATCACAGAGTGGCGTCCCCCTACCATCCGCAAACTAATGGGCAAGTCGAAGTATCCAACAGAGAATTAAAGAAAATACTAGAAAAAACAGTGGCATCAACCATAAAAGATTGGTCAGCCAAATTGGAAGATGCATTGTGGGCTTACAGAACTGCATACAAAACTCCAATTGGTTTGTCTCCTTTTCAACTAGTGTATGGCAAATCATGTCATTTACCAGTTGAGATGGAACACAAGGCATATTGGGCTCTGAAATTTCTGAACTTTGATGAGAAGGCATCTAGGGAGCACAGAAAGATCCAATTGTTGGAGCTAGAAGAAATGTGATTAACAACTTATGAATCCTCACGACTTTACAAAGAAAAAGTCAAGACATATCATGATAAGAAATTGTTGAAGAAAGAATTCAAACCGGGACAAAAGGTACTACTTTTTAATTCAAGATTGAAATTATTTCCTGGTAAGCTGAAGTCTAAATGGTCTGGACCCTTTGTTATCAAGAAAGTTCGATCTTATGGTGCAATAGAGTTATATGACCCACAATCTCAAACTCCTGATAGAACATGGGTTGTAAATGGCCAGAGGTTAAAACTGTACCACGGTGAAGAATTTACAAGGACACATAGCACTGTTCATTTGATCACTCATTGAGGTAAAAGCGTCATGCTAATGACGTTAAAGAAGTGCTTCCTGGGAGGCAACCCAGTTTTAATTTCTGTTATCTTTGTTTGCGCATGTATTTGATCATTTGGAACTTGTTGTACAATCTGTACTTTGGAGTCTATCAGCCTATCTTTGAATATAGATATAAGGGTTTCAATTTCTTGGAAAAAGGACTGAAAAACAACTTAGAAAACATTTTCTGAAAAAAACAATCCTTTCGCTAAGCGCAAGCCTCACGCTAAGTGCATCTTTGTTCATGCGCTGAGCCGCAAGTTTCAATCGCTTAGCGCCCAACCCTTGCATCTGATGCTGATTTGGTCCGCTAAGCTGGCCAAGGCTGAGCTAAGCCAACTTCAATTTGATTTGAATTCAGCTAAGTTGCAGCCTGATCGCTAAGCCCATCATACACCTTGGCTAAGCGCGAGTCATTACTGCCAAGCTCATTTCTTTGCGGCCAGAACTGGGGTTCATGAAGCTAAGCGCCAGTCATGGCAGCTAAGCTGAATTCCTTGTGGCAATGTAAGCGCTAAGTGAAAGCTTGACCGCTAAGCGACAGCTGATCCTTGGCTAAGCATGACCCATTGTCGCTAAGCTAAATTCCTTACGGCCAGAACTGAGGTTCATGGAGCTGAGCGCCAATCATGGTGGCTAAGTTGACCTTCTTGCAGCCTAAACTTAATTTGATTGAGCTAAGTGCCATTCATGGCAGCTAAGCTCAAATGCTTGCTGCAGTCATAGCACTGAGCGATACTATTGTCTGCTCAGTGCCACTCCTTTGCACTCAAAATGCATGATTTTAGCTAAGCGGGCCCAGAGCCCGGCTTAGCGAGAGTTGCAGGTTTTCTGATCTGTAGATCTCGCTAAGTGGTCCGGTACACGCGCTAAGCGAAACTCTAAATTTGTTAAAAAAAATAATATAAAAAAAATATATATAGCTTAGCGCAAGGGTTCACTAAGCGACATGCCTTGAGAAACCAAACGTCTCTCGAATTCGCTTAGTGCAACATTTCGCTAAGCGAGAGAGTCGAAAATAGCTTAGTGAAGTGTAACATCAGTACACTCACACGTGCCCAAGCATTTTTGCATAAACATTCCCTTTTCTCTCTCTGATTCAAAATCTCTCAATCTTACATCTGCACGCCCAAGCATTTTCTTACTGCATTATCTCAGTCAAACCAAAGCTTCAACAATACAAGTAAGTTCCCTACTACCTTTTTTCTGCTATTTTGCTGAACTTTAGGTTAGAAAACCTTAATCTAGCTTTAAGAATTATAGGATATTAATATTTTTAGAAGTAGTTAGAGTTTAGGACTCTGTGTTGGTTGTCTTGTGTAAAATATGTTGAGAACTTTGCATGTGTGATATGCCTATTAAAGGCCTCAATATTGGAAGAAAATGCATTGTGTTTTCTGTGTTTTTTTGGAAAACGCGATGAACTCGCTTAGCGCGCCTTCTGCGCTAAGCGAGTTCATCAATATTCATTGAATATTTTCATTTTTCAGAAGAACTCGTTAAGCACGTTTATCGCGCTAAGCGAGTTTATCTTTTGAGGATGAATATTCATCCTCTTGATACAGTACCTGTGGCTAAGCGAGGCTGATTCACTAAGCCCAGGTAACTTAGTCAATATTTGTGTTGATAACCGCACGCTAAGCCGAGCTTCCATAGGCTAAGCGCAGTTCGTTACGACATTTTCTGAGCTGAACGACCTTGTTCGCTAAGCTCCCATACTTAGTGAAATTTTTATTTTGTTTATTGCCGCTAAGCGCAGCTTATGAGGAGCTAAGCGCATATCCTTGTGCTAAGCGGTAGTATATTTTGTGAAGGTCTGCTAAGCGAATCCTATCTCGCTAAGCGGCCGTTATCTTACTTTCAACTTGATTTTTGTAGTTGTTTGGATCCCTTTCTTGTAGATGGCATCAAGAAAAAGGGCAAGAACCGATGACATTCCTTCATCATCCAACCCAGCTCCTCCGACACCAGCCATGGAACTAGATGTCCAACACTCACATACTGTAATCCCTATGTTGCAAAGTTTATTTAGGGGCAATTGACGATCATGTATAACCAGCAGGAGTTGGCTCACAATAGGCCAATCATATCTATGGAGCATTTTCTTGAAAAAGTGGCCTGGCCTGAAGCTCAGCTTCCATTGGAGAAATTCCATGAGGTTGTTCCTCCTGAGCCCGCACCAGCAAGGACTGAGCCGATACCAGCTGAACCACAACCTCCAGTAGTGGATGCACCTCCTTCTCTTGAGCTTGAAATATTATCTCCTCCACCAGCTCCAGCTCCACCTTTGATAATCATCTCTGATTTATCATCTGATGAAGATGCTGCCCCTCTTGATTCACCATCTTGCAACATAGATGATGGTTCTGACTTTTCTGATTGGATGAACTGCTGACTGACTCTCCAATTTGGACACTGATTTCCTTTTCAGATTATTATTATTATTACAATTATAGTTTTAGTACAGTATTTCCGTTATGTCTACATACACTGCTAGTTTTATTTATGATTAGTTGATTTGCTTATTCTGAAGCATATGGAACAGTTTGACTTGATTTTGATGACATGACAGTAAAACACTTTTATCTTTTTGTGAAAAATGGGTGTATGACTTTATTTTGAATTGAATGCATGATTTTGATGGAATTTGTGTTTCTTTTCATGAGTTTGAGCAAGTGTGTATGTTAGACAAAGAAAGAACAGGAATGTGAACTTGCATTTAGAATTGTTAGTCAGTAGACAAATTGATTGAGAAAGAAAAGCTTGAACCAAAACCGGTGAGAGTGTGATCTTATACTGTGAGTGAACGACTAGCTGTGAGTAATAATCTTTGCATCGATCTCTGAGTTTTAGAATGAAATGTATAAATGAGGACATGATGAAGGCCATGATTGTACTACACAAGCCTTTTGACCAAAAAGCTTACCTTGAATTATAATTGTATCCTTTGCACCTTTTTTGAGCAAAATGATATTGTAAAACATTTGAACCCTGAACTTAAATAATTATCTCCAGATACCTTGTTTAGATTCTAGGCGAGCATATGGTTCAAGGAAAATTTACCCTAAATTTGGGGGAGTGGAACTAATTGGGATGCAAAGAAAGAGATAAAGCATCAGCACACACAACACATAAGTTGAGTGTTAAAAAAAAGAGAGAAGGAAAAGTGTGACAAGGTCAAAAGCAAATAAAAGTGAAAAGCTAGTGAGCAAGCTAAGTGCATGAAAAAGATCACTTGGATAAATCTAGGATTTATGCTTTCTTAGAATCTAATCCTTTGAATCCTAGAAAAAAAACCAATGAATTTTTGTAGCCAAGCCTCACTACAAGCCTGGGAAAGTCCTTCTGATCCTGTTTATACATTTTTGACTTTATGGCATGAGATAAAGTGCAAAGATTGGACCTCTTGCTAGTTGTTATTAATGAATAGCTTAAACACTTGTGCTTGAGTGAAACAGTAGCCGTGAGACTGTGGTTGAAGCTATTTTCCTTAATATCTGTCTTATGATTAACTTCATCTAATAGTACGGCTTACATTTTATTCTTCTCTTTGAATAGCTACATATTTTGTGAAAGACAAGTGATGAGTGCATTTTACTTCATTCTCTTATCATGCAATAAGTAACTTTTGTTGCATACACCTTTGTACATAGTCACTGCATGTTATTGTCACTTGGGGACCAGTGAACTGTTCTTTATTTGCTTGAGGACAAGCAAAACTGTAAATTTGGGGGAGTTCTTAGTCGATGAATATGACTAACTTTTGTGTATAAAACCTGTGTAAATTGTATCAAACTTTCCCAGTTTATGGTTATTTTGTAGTGTTATAAGAATTTTCTGTTAAGTATAGGTAATAAATACTTACTACTTCCATTTTGTGTGTTCAATAATCATTTTCTCTCAATTTTAGGTTAATTAGGCAAGCTTTGAAAAGTGCTGTTTTTCACCTTCTCGCTAAGCCAATCCGCTGGCTTAGCGAGCGTTCGCTAAGCGTAACACTCATTGGCTAAGCTCAAGGAAGAATCTGGAAGAAGATGAGCTGTACAGGTTCGCTAAGCACACTGCTTCATCTCACTAAGCACACGCTAAGTCAAAATTCACTAATGTGCACTAAGCAGTCCAGAATTGTGCTAAGCGCACGAGCACGAACAAGGCCACATATTTAAGCCTGAAATCATATTTTGTGAAGGGAGTTAGGGCTGAGAGCCGAAGCTTTGCATGTCTAGTGATTCTAGAGAGGGAAAGGTCCAAGTTCCAGAGAGTTTTGAGCGATTTTGCTGTGTGAAGATCTGCAGAGACTAGAGCTTGAAGAGGAAGCTGTTCTGAGAGCTTGAGATGAGTTTGTGAGTGGTTGTGAGATTCTAGAGGTGAAGGAGACATCCTCACCACTTGTAATTTTGCAATCTTTCATCTTGTTCTTCTCTTTGTTGTAAAGGAGGCTTCCTGGTTATGGAAAGCTAAAATCATATGTTGGATCTTCCCTGTAGGTACTTGATGTAAATATCTTTTTATCTAGTTAATGATGTTTTGTGTCTTCTTTGTGCTATCAACTTTTCATTCTAGTATGCTTTGTTAGGGTCATTCAACAGTGGAAACTGGTCTGATTCTGGTGATCTTGACAGGACAGGACTAAGTTATTGTACTATCACGAGGAATCGAGGTGCGATAATTTAGTTGTAGTATGTTTGTCTTAATGCGGTCCTGGTTGAGTTTTGTCCAACAAGAGGAATCTGAGGATGATGCTTGATCAGGATTAGGCTAAACTATCATGAGGAATCGGGGTTTAGCATCTCAAGAGACACCATAGGAACACATGAGCATTGTTAGATAGAGAATATCCTTTTAGCATCAGGCACCTATTAGGAAGACCAACGCGTTTTCTACTTGTTTTTACACATCATTTCTCTCGTGTGATTTTTATTTTTGCATAGATAGTTTACATACCTGTTCATATTCACACTTAGATTTTCACACTAGACACCTATTTACTGAAACAACTTACCAAGTAACACAAGTTCCCCGAGAGTTCAATACTTGGTTTTTACCGTTTTATACTACTTATGTGATCCGGTGCATTTGCCGGAAGTGAACAGGGGTCTGGGTGTAATGTGAGTTAAACAGTTAAGGAATTTTTTTAGGGTGCAAAAAAGCAGGGGGGTTGGGTGCAATTTGAAAAAATATAACATAGGAGGTGTGAGTGTAATTTACTCTAAAATGATCAATGTTTCAAAAGTGAATAGCATTAGTTATTTTAGACATAACTAAAGATAACACTCATCCAATCTTGATTATATCCTAGTTGCTTTGGCACAAAAACTTTTTTTTAGGGGGAATAGACTTATTGCATTTCATTCACAATAAAAGCAAAGATAAATTGGGAATACACTAAAAAACATGGTGGCTAGCATGGAACCTAGATGCTCAAGCTAGTGTGTGAGCACCTTGGTTGGCTGGCCTCCTAATGAAACTCACCCTTGAGTTTTAGTTGAGAGAAAGTAAGTTTTTAAATTTCGCAAGAATAGAGTAAAATTCTGAGACCCTTTTAATCTGGTTGTCATCACAGAATCCAAACACAAACAACACACGGGGAGTGAGTTATCACATTTCTAAATAAAATACAAATAAACAAAGACATAAGCAAAATACATTATGGAAATATTTATCAAATAGCTCAACTTAATACAATCCACATCACGTCACTTCACCATTTTATCACTTAAAATTCATTTTCAATCACCAATCACATTAAGCATGAATTACACACTCAACTCAAGACGTTACAACACTCACCAATTCATAATAAGCAATCCACATACGTTATGCAACAATTATACTAAGACTCAAGCTTACATGCAACGTGGTACCATGTCAGTGAAAAATAACACCAGGGAGCTTAGGAGTACATAACAAGACACGCCACACAATGAGTATGTCAAGTCACTCTTACTAAGTAAAATCATAAGGTGACCACTCAGGGTCACTCTGTTTTGCGAGAATGTTCCAACCATATGAGATCAACATAGGCTTAAAGGAGCACTCAAACCGAGTGTGTTTACCCTCAAGGCCTAGACTTCAAAGAATCCATTAGGGTCTCACCTTCCTGATTCAGGTCCAACTGCTAAAATAATTTTTGCACACAGACGTTGCTCATGAATCATACAATACACATGACCTCACACTTATTTTCAAGCATGTTTAACACACTAAGCTACAATTTAACACCTCAGGTTCCTACCTTGGAATCCTACACTTTCCTTTTAACACCTCGCACATAAACACTTTTCTCAAGTTAAATACCAGTCGGGTTATTGTATAATTTACAACTCACAACACAAGTAATATCACATCAAGTATTAACCACACATTTATTCACAATCATATCCCATGTCCATAATTTAACATCTCACGATGTCTCAATCCACCATCGTATGTTCACGTGTATCACATAGATTAACACATGCTCAACTTGTCACTTATGCTCAATCTCAATCACAATTTCATAATCCCCAAACAATATGTCATTATGCCTCGTGTTTATTTATACATATTTATAACATTCATGACAATATACATAAGGTACAACATACACATGTACATTAAATCTAACCATAATTTTCTCAAACTCCAACACTTGAATAATTTTTTGAATCATACTATAACAACACTGCAATATTATTTACATCAAATATTAGACTCAATTATATAAAAAAATTATCATAAGTAAATATTTATATAGTAAGTAAAGTTGTCATTGAAAATACCTTTCCAAACTAACATGCATAATATGATATTATTATAACATGAGTTAATCTCAAATATTTTTAAAACACATATATATGTATATATAAATGTAAAAATAAGTATACATGAATTCATATATATTATCTAAGAATACACCACACAATCTACTAGGAATCTTTGGTCAATTTCAATTATAATATTAATTCCAAACTATATAAAAAATCCTAAAAAGCACGAAAAAGGGAAAACACAAAATCAATATCTCATTCTCTCTTATGATAAATCCCTCATTAATTTCATCAATTCACGCTAATTAGAAAAGGCCCTAATTTCTAAGGTTCATACTCAACACAAGAACATATCAATTTGACAACAATTTCGCATTAGGACATCAATTGGTCCATCAAACACAATCAATCCATAGTTATCATTGTACAAGCAAAATTAAAATGCATAAAACACCCTAAAATTAACCCCAATTTGATCCTCTAAGGATCCCTATACATGTTTACTCTAACCCTAATTGCGACAAACTCATGCCTTACTTGTAAGCGAACTCACAAGTGTAGTTCGGCAGCGATAGCAACGTCTCTAGTAGTTTCCTAAGATTCCTCATGTTTTTCCTTTAGTTCCTATGCTAGGGTTTTCAAGTGTCAGCGAGAAGGAGAAGAGATTGAAGCCTCAATTTCACTGTTTCCATGAGAGGGGCATTTCTCTCTCTACATACATTATTTCAAAAATTCCAACGGTGAGAGTGTGAAAAAAATGAGTTCATAAGGTGGTGGCCAATTTCAGGATGATCCAAGTATCCAATGGTCAATAAGACCGAGATCGTAGCTATACTGAGACAGGTTTGAGTGTATGCGGGAAAAAAGAGAGAATTTTGGAAGAGGAATAAGGGAGAACGAATTTGGGAGGAAGAAACAGTGAAGAAACATATTGTAAATATAAAAATTGACCTAATATGTTTCTATTTATAGCTAGAATACCCTTAACCTATTATCTACTTTATTTTTATTTATTTTATTATTTTATAAATACGAACTCTATTTTACTCCCTATCAAATGAATAAATAAAATATCATTTTTATTTTCTAAACACATTTATTTTATTTACCTTAAAACCATTATTTTAATTAATAAAATTATTTCTCCTTATTTATTTAATTACAAAAACCTCATTGTTTTTCTAAAACTATTTATTTTTAAATAAAACCCTTTTTAATATATTTTACGAAAAATGGGGTGTTACACTTTGCTTCAAATTTTAGTGTTTTCCTCCTGCATTTATGTTTTTAACTCCTTTCTTTGAAATGTTTATTTTTGGTGGTTAGGTATTTGATATAATATCTCAATTAAGAGCTGCATCTTCTTCAAGTGTTTGCAACAATGAAGTAAGAGTCAAATATTAAAAGAAAAACTATTATTGTCTTAAGAAAGGTCCATTCACATGGTCAATTATTAATTTGTTATTGAGTATTTAACAAAGATGTTAGAACAATTTTGTTTGCTCATATATTTCAATTAACGTTAGTTAACTAGGGATAAAATAATTTTAAAAAAGGGAGGGTATCGGGTGCAATTGTAGAAAAACACAAGGGGTATGAGTGTAATAAAGACGTTAAGGCAAATTCGTCTGCTCGCATTTTTCAATTGACATTAGTAACAAAAGGGAGTAAAAGTAATGTAAAAAAAACGAAGGGTATCATGTGCAATTTAAGAAAAACACTGTGTAAGTGTAATTTAGTCATCTTTTAAATATTTTCTATAGCATTCATGCAATTAATTACTATGCAGTAATGCTTAGTAGCTGAAATCTTAAACATAGTTACTTTATGTTCCATCAGTATCTTTGGGATTTATTTTTATATTTATTGAGTGTTAATCATTCCTTATCATATTCTTTTTGGAATTTTAATTTGCATATTTTAACATGTCGAAGTAACCTTTGGTTAACATGGATTGGTGAGGTATGTAAATATGACTTTTTAGGTTTACGTGCATTCATCAACATTGATTCAATGTTATTATAACATTTTCAATTATTTTTTTCCAATAATTTGAATATGAAATTAGTCGTTTAACACTTCAAACTCCATTACATCCCTTAGTTACATTAAGCCACTTATTTCAAGTCAATGATCAAGATTCGATGGTAATTTGATCTTGTGATTGGCTAGAAGCTATTCTACAAATTCAGAAATTGGATTAACTTTGATTAATAGTTGACTGCCAAATCTTTGAAATTTTCTCTTTCCCCCTAGTTCTTGTTTCAAGTGAATTCATATTGACAACTTCTTGTAAGCATTGCATGGACGCCACACCACGTGTTTACACCATCAAAGTTGTCACATTCCAATATAGCACGTGAAGGTATAATTTTCTGTGATGCATGTTAATTGCAAAGAAGTATCAAATTGTTCAACTAACAGTTGTTTCTACAAGAGTATGCAGTAAGTCTGCGACAATTAATGACTTCGAAATAATTAGCATGTAGACAAAGAATAGTAACAAAACTAGACCAGAAAATGAGACAAACATATAACATTGTTTCTCCTATTTCTTTGTACTGTAACTCCCCCTCCACAAAACAACATGTGAGGAAATTACTCTCCTCTAGAAACACATCACAATTTATCACCATGAGTAAATCAGTCAAATTATGTAGATAGTGACATATGGTACTATTAAATTAGAACAAAATTTAAAAGGTTAATAGAAAGTGGAATTAGAAGAACAAATTTTTGGTGGAAAAGCCTAGATTTTTGGAGTAAGGACTCCCAAAAATCCACTCCTAATAGAATACGAAAATAAAATGGTTATGCAAAATAAAATATAGAATATGAGATGATAAAACAAAGAATACATGGAAGAATTACCTTAACTGTTCAGCTTAAATATTTGGAGATTGAAATAGAAGGACAAAGCATATGCATAATACATTTCATCTAGTGTGATGAGAAAGAAAGGGAAACCGTATTAAAAATAAATTGTACTAAAATAATATTTTATGCAACTCATAGAAATTAAAAGATACTCCATGAATTTTAATCTCCTTCATCTAATTCTGAATTTCTAATCAAACAGGACCAAATTTTTTTTTGCACCTTTTCTTATCACAAAATATAGGCTAATGTCCAATGACCCATAATCCCAATTCATGAAGTTTTACAAAACCTACTTCAATTTGTAATTGTAATTTCATTTTATTACCAATTCATCTAATGCTAAATTTCTAATCAAAGAGGACCAAATCTTTTTTGCACCTTTTCTTATCACCAAATTTAGGCTAATGTCCAATGACCTATAATCTTAATACATGAAGTCTTACAAAACCTACTTCAATTTGTAATTGCAATTTAATTTTATTACCAATTCATCTAATGCTGAATTTCTAATCAATCAGGACCAAATCGTTTTTGCACCTTTTCTTATCACCAAATTTAGGCTAATGTCCAATGACCTATAATCTTAATACATGAAGTCTTACAAAACCTACTTCAATTTGTAATTGCAATTTAATTTTATTACCAATTCATCTAATGCTGAATTTCTAATCAATCAGGACCAAATCGTTTTTGCACCTTTTCTTATCACCAAATATAGGCCAATGTCCAATGACCCATAATCTTAATTCACGAAGTCTTACGAAGCCTACTTCAATTTGTAATTGTAATCTCATTTATTACCAATTCATCTAATGCTGAATTTCTACTCAAACAAGACCAAATCTTTTTTGCACCTTTTCTTATCACCAAATATAGGCAAGTCCAATGACCCATAATCTCAATCCATGAAGTCTTACAAAACTTCAATTTGTAATTGTAATCTTATGTTATTATCAAAACAAATTTTGGTAAGTAGTTGTCGATGCTTCATCTAATAATGTGTACATTTATAATGGGATGCCAAAATTGGTAGGAGTCCCTTGGGAATGAATCAAAAGTTTTCCAAACATTTTCCTACACAACTTTAACATTTAAAGGAAAAAACATAACAAGTTAGCTTCACTTGAAACATAAGACAAATTCCTTTGTCAATTAAAAAGACCAAAACACTAAAGAAAAGGATAGAAAAAACTAACAAACTACTCAAGAGAGCGATAAGAGAAATATCAAAATAAAAAAGTTATGTATCTTCCTTGGATATTGACTAAAATGAAGCTATTGTCACCCATGAAAATACATACAAATAAGCTCAGCATTTGAGACTTTTGATTTTAGATTATAAGATGAAAAGTGTCTTTTGGAGAGGGAAGAAGTTTGTAATTGCAAATAAAAGTAGTTAAACTATAACATGACACTAAAAAACCAAAACATGATTGCTAAAAAGATTGAATCTTAATGAGAGAATTTCATTGAAACAAAACAAAAGCAAGGACTCAAATTAAAAAATGATAATGCCTCTATTTCTTTCTTCATCAGTGCATTCTTTGTTGTTCAAATTGATGCAACCAACCAAATTTTGAACAATCGACTACTATAAAAAACTAAGAAAACATCCCAATATGGTAAAAACATATGTTATGCTATTAGACAAAAAGAAAAAAATAATTATAATTATAAACTAACAATGTTTAGGAAGGCAAGAAAACCTACATGCAAGGGGAATGAAAGCATGAAAGAAGTAGTTTTTTTTCTTACTTAGAAATCTCCTTCACTAAGTAATTATATGCTTTGTCCTCTTCATCTTTAGAGAGTTATCCATATGGACTTGTTATTCCATACTAAGTTACATATATAAACCAACTTCATTAGCACAAAAGCAACACATGAAACCTTACAAAATTGATAAATAACCATCACACAAAACAAAGTAATAATACAAACCATATTACAACATTTTGGAATTTTATCACCAAGTTTTGCATGTTCCTAGCTAACCTTAACTTTAGAAACAAAATTTAGAAATAAAAATCACCTATGAATATCAAGTTGAAAAGGAGTTTTAAATAATGAACTTTCCATTGTATTTCAAACTTTTATTAGAACAATTATAATTATAATTTCATCGATCATGTAAACATCTTCTTAATTCTACCCTTTTCAGCAGAATATTCCACAAAATTACAAAGAGGAAAGACTCACCATACTTTTAAAATTCATTCCAAATTTTCCTCGACCTCTGCTTCGAGCTCTTCAACTTTTTCTACTCCATAAACTTGCACCTGACAAATATGTCTTGTTAGTTCTTACCGTTGAGCTATTTGTAGCAAAGATACCAACATCTTAATCTTATCTTAATAATAGTAAAACGAGTTAAGTCTGAGGATATTTTTCCCACCTAAAACTGCACCATATTCGAGCAACCTTAATGTTAAAATATTCTTTTGCATATCCAAAGTTCATAAATACAAGCAATGCTTAGAGTCTTCATGGTTCCAAAGCACTATGGATAAACGTATCCTGTGCAATTTATAATCTCAACATTTATTGTGGAATTTATCATAAATGCTCCATGTTTCCAATAATTTTTTTGGGCTACATATACCAATTCAACAAGTGGTTTATGTTTACTGTTTTCATCTAAATGGCTCATTTCCTTTATGGTAACACTCAAGCATGGTATTTTTGTTTACTCATCTCCCTATTTGTTTGTTTTTCTTCTATGCATATGCGGTCATTTTCGTTTACTCTTCTCTCCCATCTAATCCTTATTTTTTATTTTATGTTTTTTTTAAGGATCTTGGTAAGCTCCATTTGGACATGTCTCTCAAGTGTCAAACTTATCACACAGAGATTATTGTCGGAAGTGTAATTATTTGTTTGTTACGTGTATTTTTTTTTCTTTTCCATTTTGCTCATGCAAATATAGATCACCATATTAATATTAGCCAACTTTCTTATAATTTCAGGGTAAGATACCTCTACCTATTCACTTTTTGAATGATTTCTATGATGAGATTCCTGAAGTGGTGAAACTCACGGATCCTACCTTGAATGAGTTTGAAGTCTCTGTGAAAAAACATAAAAAAGTTTTTTTTAATGAGTGGCACTAAAAGGATGTGATTTCTATGGGATAAACGATGGAGGTTGATGGAAGCTTGCTTGTGGGGCTTCTATGGAGACTGAATCTTTGAGCTTCAATGAGGTCCTTTAATGGTGATTTTCTACCATGGAGATGCAGCGGAAGATAAAGGAGAAGAGGTGAGAGGAGGCGCCATCCACTAGGGAATAAGCCATGGAAGAAGGAGCTTCACCACCAAGATGAGCCTTGGATAAGAAGCTTGGAGAGGATGCTTCAATGGAGGAAAAGAAAGAGGGAGAGAAATAGAGAGGGGGGAGCACAAAATTGAAGGAAGAAAAAGGGAGAGAAGTTGAACTTTGAGTTGTGTCTCACAAGACTCTCATTCATCAAAGTTACAACAAGTGTTACACATACTTCTATTTATAGATTAGGTAGCTTCCTTGAGAAGCTTTCTTGAGAAAACTTCCTTGAGAAGCTTCTTTGAGAAACTTCCTTAAGAAGCTAGAGTTTAGCTACACACACCCCTCTCATAACTAAGCTCACCTCCTTGAGAAGCTTCCTTAAGAAGATTCCTAAAGAAGCTAGAGCTTAGCTACACATACCTCTTTAATAGCTAAGTTCACCTCCTTGAGATGAGAAGCTAGAGCTTAGCTACACCCCCCTATAATAGCTAAGCTCACCCCTATGAAAAAATACATGAAAATACAAAAAAGTCCCTACTACAAAGACTACTCAAAATGCCTCAAAATACAAGGCTAAAACCCTATACTACTAGAATGGCCAAAATACAAGGCCCAAACGAAGGAAAAACCTATTCTAATATTTACAAAGATAAGCGGGCTCATAGTTAGCCCATGCGCTCAAAATATACCCTAAGGCTCATGAGAACCCTAGGACCTTTCCTTGGATCTCTGGCCCAATCTACTTGGAGTCTTCTATCCAATGCCCTTGCGGGGTATGATTGCATGATTCCCTCCACCTTGGAAAGGATTTGACCTCAAATCCCGAGGTTCTTCATACTCTGGGCTCCTTCCCTCGACACCTGTAAAAAGAAAAAAAAATATATGTATTAGTGGTGTTTGGTATGTTGAAGGAAGGTAAGGTCTGAAAACCCATTTCCTGAGCATCTTCCCATGAACGAACATGGTTCCTCACCAACTCAATGAGTGGTGCTACAAGTATAGAAAAATATGGGACAAACCTTTTGTAAAAGTTTGTTAAGTCATGGAAGCCCCAAATTTTTCTTATACTTGGTGGAGTGGGCCACTCAGGAATGACCTTTATTCTCTTAGGGTTCATGGGAACCCCTTGATCACTATTTGAAAAATTAAGAAAAGTAATGCAATAAAATATACCTTTTACTGTATTTTCATATTGATTATTCCTACCAAAAAGTATGACAAACCTAAGGTGTCCCATATGAGTACCTAAGTTTGTATTGAAACTAAAAATAAGAACAAACCTACCTAATGGGTCCCTATGTACACACACCATGAAGATGCTGGGTACACGAGTGATTTTACAAAAGAGGGTTGCACCATTCAAAACATTCATCATACTAACTATTTTAAGGACTTGATGCCTAATAATACCTATTTTGGGCACCAACAAAGCACAAGGATTTAAGCTCTTGCGAACCAAACCCTCATCCAACAACTTCTTTACTTGAGGAATAAACTCAAGCCCAAGAGGTGTGGCAATGCTAGCAAGTGTCGTTTTTCAAAAGAGAAAATGTGGAGGTTGTCTAAGAGGGAAAGTTTCTTTAATGTTTGTCTTTATTGTAAAATGAGTTTCCTTCATAGCTAAACTCTTGGAGGAGGCACTTACCTCCTTACACTTCTCTTTAACCACTAATGGTTGTCCTTCTTCTTGGGGGTAGATTTTTTCACTAGATTCTTCCCCTTTTGCTTCTTCACTTTCACTAGAGGAAGGTGAAGTAGTAGTCTCATCTTGGCTACTATAAATGTCTTGGCCCCTCATAATCATGGTTTTTGTGGTGGGGCATTGAGAAGTAATGTGTCCTCTTCCAAGACATTTAAAGCACTTTATAGAGCTAGTTTTCTCTTGCATACTAGCCTTAGGGGCTTGCTTTTCTATTGTCTTCCCCTTATCATCTTTGGGCTTAGAAGGTGTCACCCCTAAGATGCCTTGACCTTGGTCTTTCTTTGGATAAGAGTGAGAGCCATAAGATTCTGAAGTAGACTTCTTTTTAAGTTGTTGCTCTACCCTTATTTCCCAATCTAAGTTAGCCTCTACATTATCCTTCCCATGGAAGTATGGGAGGTTAATGTTAGCCTCTTGAGGCTTTCTTTCCTTTTTTCTTCTATGGGAGTGAGGTCTAAGATGAGACCTATGCCTTCCTTCGTAATAGTCACGAAGTTCTTCACTTAGGCTCTTGCAAGAGTTATGACTACTATAGGAGACATGTTTTTCTCTTTTCATTTCTTTCATTATTTTTCTTCTTTCTTCCTCTCTTATTTTCTTTCTTTCATCTTGACTTATTTCTTCCACTCTTTTTTTTTTCCTTTTTCTTTTCTCTCTTGTTTTTCTTTCCATAACTTGAGGGAACTCAACTCATCTAAGATTCTAGATAAAGGGTCTTTATGACTAGTACCCTCGCCATTAACACTAGATGAATGTTGACTCATGTTGGTTCCTAAGTTGTGGTTCTTTCTTGTTAGAGGTTTGAAAACAAAAGGTAAAATAAACTATGGTTGAAACTAGCCAAAATAAACACTAAAAGAGGTGTGAAAGATAAGGTAAAAAACTAATTGGTAAAAGGAAAGTTATCTAGGCGGTTTGACAATGGAAGATAAAGGAAATAAGCTATGAAAGTAAGCAAGAAATGTAAACTAGGCGAATCCTAAGAGTGTTTGGATGACCACATTCAAGGTTCCCAACAAAACACTCACTATCCTAAGGAAAAATTGCCTAAAATTATTACACACAAATGGAAGTTTGGTAACCTATTGGACACTCCCAACACACTTCCAATGAAAGGCCTTTTTGTTAGAAAACTTGAAAGCAATGAAGGTAAGTAAATTGCAAATTACAAAATTACAAAACAGTCCTCAATTTTAGTGGTTGTTCTCTCTTTGGTGATTCACTTAATTTGGAGTGCTTCTTAGTCCAATAGCTCTTAAGGTGGTTGGCCCCTTTCTTCTTGACTCAAATTCTTCAAGGGATGGCACCAATCCTCCTTCCAATTCCCTATATGGCAACCCACAAACAAGGAAACAAAGAGACAAACAATAACCAAAGACAAAAAAAAAATGAAATGAAAGCTAAACCAATGGAGTTTTAACAAGAAAATTTTTCAAGGATTACTCAACAATTAAAGCAATGAAAAGGACATAGAAGCAAGCTAGGACTCAAAGAGAAACTTAGAATGGCTCTAGAGTAGAGTAAAAAACTATAAAAAAAAAGACTCTACAAACCTCTAGCTTTGGAACTTGTTTTCACAGTAATTTTCAATTGAAATTTGAGAACTAAGATTGGTATAACATAGGAACCAATTATAGAATAAATTTTGAGCCAAAACAACAAGCACACTTTCCTTTCACTTTTTTTTCCTGGATACTGATTTTTCTGCTTACTTGTGTGATTTTTAGTATTTTTTCCTTTTATCCAAATCACTTGGTTCTTTTTGTATAAATTTTTTCCAGATGTCTAGAAAATTCAGTAAAAATTTAGGTCAAAATTAGAAGTAACCAATTCTCAGTAATTTTTACAAGTTTGTATGTCCGAGATGCTAGCACCAACGATTTTTTTTAAGCATGGTATATTGATTGCCTCGGGCTTACTTTCAACCTTCCTATGTATGTTGAACTCACTAGTATTGTTTACCACAGTTTTAGGAGTTCAATATTCACTTAGGATCAACATTTCAGCCAGAAATTTAATCACCAAAACTCAAATTCACAATAGACACAATCATAAGGAAACCTAAAAGTTCAAGAAAAGGTTCACAATCAAAGACTCTCTAAGAATTTTGCATGAACATGTTAAGGACTAATTAACATGAAAGATTTGACTCAAATCAAATAATAGGCTAAAAGAATTTCATACACTCATGAACAAATGAGTTAGACAAAGAAACAAGAAAATAAAATTCAGCACAACATAAGAAATCTTATGTGACAAGTTTCATGACTAGACATGACTTCTATGACAAAACTAGAATAGGTGAACAAGTCATTCTAGATTTTTGAGGTTTTCTTCTACTTTAATATTTTTGTAAGAATTTTATGGTTTAGGTTTCAGCCACAAAAAATAAAAAGACAAAACTCAAAGGAACCTAAACTCAACACAATTCATGGTTCAAGAGCAAGAACAAGAAATTTGAACCATAGAAAATCAAATCTAGCTTCTATAGCAAGTTTCATCGGTGGAAACTCTAAAGAATCATGTTAAAAACATTTAGCACAAGACATGTGAGGAAATACATGGAGAAAAATGAAGAAACAACAATGGAAAAGAAGGTAAAGCAAAAAAAAATAATAGAGGTTTAAGGAGCACCTACTTGAAGCTCTTGTGCTCTGATTACCACTTGATGGAAGCTTGCTTATGGGGCTTCTATGGAGGCTGGATCTTTGAGCTTCAATGAGGTCCTTTAATGATGATTTTCCACCATGGAGATGCAGCGGAAGATAAAGGAGAAGAGGTGAGAGGAGCCGCCATCCACTAGGGAATAAGCCATGGAAGAAGGAGCTTCACCACCAAGATGAGCCTTGGATAAGAAGCTTGGAGATGATGCTTCAATGGAGGAAAAGAAAGAGGGAGAGAAATAGAGAGGGGGGAGCACGAAATTGAAGGAAGAAAAATGGAGAGAAGTTGAACTTTGAGTTGTGTCTCACAAGACTCTCATTCATCAAAGTTACAACAAGTGTTACACATACTTCTATTTATAGACTAGGTAGCTTCCTTGAGAAGCTTTCTTGAGAAAACTTCCTTGAGAAGCTTCTTTGAGAAAACTTCCTTGAGAAGCTAGAGCTTAGCTACACACACCCCTCTCATAACTAAGCTCACCTCCTTGAGAAGCTTCCTTAAGAAGATTCCTAAAGAAGCTAGAGCTTAGCTACACATACCTCTCTAATAGCTAAGTTCAACTCCTTGAGATAAGAAGCTAGAGCTTAGCTACACCCCCCTATAATAGCTAAGCTCACCCCTATGAAAAAATACATGAAAATTCAAAAAAGTCCCTACTACAAAGACTACTCAAAATGCCTCAAAATACAAGGCTAAAACCCTATACTACTAGAATGGCCAAAATACAAGGCCCAAACGAAGGAAAAACCTATTCTAATATTTACAAAGATAAGCGGGCTCATACTTAGCCCATGGGCTCAAAATCTACCCTAAGGCTCATGAGAACCCTAGGGTTAGGATTGCATCAGAGGTTTATTAACTCTATATTTTCAAAGGAACATGTTTGTCATACGTGTTAAAAATCGTTTAGGAGATGAGATAACATATCCTACTAGAAAAAATGGTTTTCTTTGCTCTTGAAACAAGTTGTCATGCCAACTGCCAATGGAAGCACCAGTGACAATCACTTTTATCATGTTTTGATCAAGCCTTTAATTGTTACTGATATCAATGACTATCATTTGGCAACTTTTCTATTGTTTTGAAATAAATAAATTATTCATCTCATTATATTGATTTTGATTGTTTATAATCTTATAGGAAATGCCTTCCGAAGTTTGTTTGCATGCTTTTTTCAAAACAATAATTTTAGTTTTGTTAGATTATGAAACCAAGACAAAATGGCCTTACAAATTAAACCAAGCATTGAAACTCCTTTTCATTGGAAACTTGCAGGTGGATGACGCGTTTTCTGCAAATCAAACAAGCTTCAAGAGGGATTTTGTTGTAAAGCTAGGAGTGGCAAAGGGGAAAGACAATGTTATATATCTTATGAAATGATAGATAGATCTATCTTTTGGTTGATATAATGTAATAACAATTTATCTAGCCCTTTTTTTTATCAATATATTATCATGCAATTCAAAAGGTTAATTCATCAATTTTAAAATTGTTGATGAACTAGTTTAAAGGTTGCAAAAGAAACACTATCAAAAAGCTTAGATAGTAGTAAAAATTGGTAAATCAATATAACTTAAATGCGTAATCTAAACCAAAGTCCAAAAGAAAATTTAAAAAAATCCATTATATAATTGATTTTGTGAAAAACATGTCAAAGTTATATAAACCTATTAAATTGAAAGGTTGCAAATGAATCAATGCTCTTCTTGTGTGCTCTTCAGTGTGCTCATTCTCCCCTTGATTCCTTTCCAGTGTGCTCTTTTTGAGCACTTGAACGTGGCCGCTTCCCAACTCCACCCAAATAGTGGGGCCATGGTGAGAGCCTTTAAAATTTTGTGCCCTTTCTTCAATATCCGGCCTTGTATGTCGGTCTTCCTATTTTTCTTCCAGATGAAGTTGATTGGCAAAATTGGCTGGGTCTCCTTGAAAAACATGTCCAAGAAGTTGTTTGAGTTTGACTCAAATGTCTTTTGCCACTTCAAGGACCGTTTCATCAAGATCCTAGCTACTGATGTCGTGACTGATGGTTTGTTACTTATGTTTCACAAGGACGGGGAGCCCTACTTCCTATTTTACTGGCAGTTTGACCCCACCAGGTTCAAGTCGTTTGACGAGTATTTGTTGACCCTTTTGAAGAGGGTTGACAAAGATATTTTGGAGCAGCTGTCGGCCTCGCTTGACGCGCGGGCCATTTTGTCTCTTTCCTCGACGAGCAATCCCCTCGCTGCCTTGGATGATAAAGTGCCTAACCTTGTTCTCTTTTGTGTCTGAGGTCGATGTCGGCCTTAACTAACACTTGTTGGTGCTATTGTTTCCTGTTTTGCAGGAATTATGTGTGACTTCGCTTGGAGGCCAGACATATTGGTGAAGCAGGCCAAACTTACTGGTGGGACTATGCCTTCGTCCGCTGTTGTTGCTCTTGCTGCTGGAGAAGGGGGTCAACCTACTGCTAAGGTTGGCCTTGGTGCTGCTGAGATTGCTCCTAGTGCCCCTTCCTCTGTTTTGGCTAAGAGGAAGTGGGATGACAGTGTTAGGACGTCGGGTCACAAGAAGTCAAGGGCCTCTATGAGCCTTTGTGCCCTGAGGCAAGCTGCAAGGTTGACGCTCGGTGCGGGTTGCCCTTCAAGTTTTCAAGATCTGCCTCTGGCTCCATCGTCTGTCGAGGCTTCTATTCCTGTTGCTTCTGTTGCTACCATTTCTCCTCCACCCCCTCCTATTGTATTTGTGTAGAGGGGTCATTCCTGTTGCCGCTGAAGTTACTGCATCGGTTGCTTCGGCTGGTCCTGATATGGTGCCTTCATCCACCATCGCTGTACCCTTGTTGAGTGCTATTGTGGCGACCATCAGTGCTCCTATAATGCCACCTGTGACACCCTCTACCCCAACATACATATTTATATAATATCATACATGAAAATATGGAATTAATTAAAATTATTTTATTCAATAAGCATAAAGGAGCTCATATGGATAAAAGGTTCACATTCACGTTAATTATCAAATTAAAACTTATCAAATAAGGGTGTGAAAATATCTATGGCCCAAAACAAGGTCATCCAATTTTTACAAAAGGAAACAAAAACCCATGTCTCAATGTTATATCCTATCAGAGCATTGCGTTTCAGCGTCCTCTAGCATGAGGTTCTCCATAGCCATCCACCTAACCATTTGCTCTCAAGAACACAAAGTTTGAGATCATCACAGGATCCAAACACAAACAACACATAGGGAATGGGTTATTACATTCATAACTAATAGAGAAAAATGAGACAACATAGATGTAAATATCATATAAATGAAATACAACTTACTTTAACACAACTTACGTCATTCCACCACTTATCATGTAACATCACATCTCAACACTATATGTCTCACACATTTTCGCATCATTCACGTACTCAAGGATTAAAACACACTATCACTTAACCAATCAATATTGATCATTACACAAGTGTTATGCAACAAATATACTAAGACTCAATCTTATATCCAATATGGTACCATGTTAGTGAAAAACCTTGTCGGGCTCCCAAGAGTACATGACAAGACAGACCACACACTGTTAAGTCAAGTCACTTTCACTAGGTAAAATCACAAGGAAACCAGTCTGGATTACTCTGTTTTGCAAGAAGGCTCCAACCATATGGGATCAACATAGGCTTTTGGGAACATCCAAACCTAGTGTATTTACCCCCAAGGCATACACTTCGAAGAGTCCGTCAGGGCCTCTCCCTTCTAATTCAGGTCCAACCCAGAAAACATTTTAGCACGTAGACTCTATCTATGAATTGTACAAAACACACGACTCCTTAATTGCTCTCAAAATAATTTTAACTTGTCATGTCTCAAAGTGATTAAACTCGTCGGGTTCCCACAGTGGATCCTATCATAATACTTGTCGCGCATTAACTCGTCGTCCTTAAAAGGTCTTACAGTTGTGTGATTGTACAGTTCATAGCTCACACCTCAATGCACACAACATCTCATTACACATGTGTGATCTTACAATTTAACACATACTTAGCTTGTCACTTATACATAGTTCATCACACTTCCATAATCCCAAGACAACATGTTATCACGTCTCATGCGTTATATACATGTCACACAATAATAATATTAATATGTTATGTTCATATGATTTAACCTCTCAAACAATTTCACATAATCATATAAAAATCAAAGGAATCAAAATCATAGGTAAAAAACATGAAAACACCAAAAGCACTCAATTTTATCAACCAATTCGCATTAGGGCATCAATTGGCCTGTCAAACACAATAATCTCGTAATTATAATCATTAAGGAAGAATTAAAATACAATAAACATTCTAAAATAAATCCCAATTTGATCCTCTAAGGATCCCTACTAGGGGTGGAAATGAGCCAAGCCAAGCCAAGCTTTACTAGACTTGAGCTCAGCTTGAGTTGAATACGCAAGGCTTGAGCTTGGCTCATTACCTGTCATAGGCTTTTTTTAAAGGCTCGGCTCGGCTTACATAAAAGCCTGGCTTGGCCTATGAGCCTATTTAAAAGCCTGCTTAAAGATGTCTTTGACCAATTAATAGTTTTAAAACCTAGTGAAATACTAACTAAAAAAAACTTATAAAATTTTGTACAAGTTGTAGAAGCAAAACTTCCAAGATTATTTTGATGATGCCAAAGATTATTAAAGATTTATTCAAACAAGATTAAAGAAATCAAGAAGATTCAAGAAAAGACTCAAGATATGCAAGAACCTCAAGAAAAGCATCAGTATAAGTATAAAAAGAATTTTTCAAAGAAAAGTTTGAATAGCACAATTTGTCCAAAACAATTATTCAAAGAAAAATCTTTTACCAGAGTTTTTACTCTCTGGTAATCGATTACCATAAGGCAGTAATCGATTACCAGAAGCCCAAAATAGTTTTATAACTGTTTTACAAGGTAGTAATCGATTACCATCGGCATGTAATCTATTACCAATGTTTTTGAACGTTGAATTTCAAATTTCAAGAGTCATAACTTGTGATGAAACAATTTCAAACTTGTGTAATTGATTACACAACATTTGTAATCGATTACCAGTGTTTCTAAACGTTGGTTTTTCAAATCTAAACATGAAGAGTCACAATTTTTAAAGTGACTGGTTTTTGAAGAATTTGCCAAGAGTCACAACTTTTAAAGTGACTAGTTTTGAAGAAATTGCCAAGAGTCACAACTTTTAACATGGTTTCTTCAAAAGCCATCAAATGACTATAAATATGTGATGATGGCACAAATTTCTATACTGATTAATACTGGAATCATTCTCAACATCTTTCTAAGAGTTTTTGTTCAAAACTTGCTTTGTCAAGAAAAGTTCACTGGGCAAAAGCTTGTGCTATTCTATTTTCTTCCTCTCCTCCATTCTTACAAAAAGCTTTTCAAGAGACCTACTCTTGGTGACTGTTTTCAAGAGAAGGTCTTCTTGGTTGAACACTAAACACAAGGGACCAACGTTCCTTGGGTTCATAGCAAGAAGTAGGATTTGCTTCTTGGTTGATCACTGGACACAAAAGACCAACGTCTTTTGGGTTCATTGCAAGAAGTGGGTACAACTTCTTGGTTATTATCACTAGACACAAGGGACCAATGTTCCTAGGGGTTCATGTTGGATCAAGTGGCCTCAGAATAATTAAGAAGGGGGGATTGAATTAATTATGAACGTGTCTTGACTAATTAAAAATTTATCCTTCTTAATGTTACTAGATTCAATTAGGCTTTACTACTAAGTTATGAGAAAGTAAAGAACAGAAATAATAACTTAGACAAAAGTAAAGCGGAAATAAAAAGTACACAGCGGAAAGATAAAGAGTGTAGGGAAGAGGAAGACAAACACAAGATTTATACTAATTCGACCACAACCTGTGCCTACGTCCAGTCCCCAAGCAACCACCGGTTCTTGAGATTTCCAATAATCTTGTAAAATCCTTTACAAGCAAAGATCCATAAGGGATGTACCCTCCCTTGTTCTCTTTGAACAACCAAGTGGATGTATCCTCCACTTGAACTGATCCACAAGAGATGTACCCTCTCTTGTTCTCAATATTACAACCCAAGTAGATGTACGCTCTACTTGTACCATAAAGGATGTACCCTCCAATGTGTTAAGACAAAGAATTCTTAGGCGGTTAGTCCCTTGAATCTGTGTAAGGGAAAACAAAAGATATCTCAGGCGGTTAGTCCTTTGAAATCTTTTGTTTAAAGGGAAGAGGAAGAATCAAAAGAATTTTCAGGCGGTTAGTCCTTTGAATCTTTTGGCAAGAGGGAGAAGGAAGAATCAAAAGAATTCTCAGGCAGTTAGTCCTTTGAATCTTTTGGCAAGAGAGAGAAGGAATGAAGAAGAAGAATAGCACAAGTTTTTGGCCAATGAACTTTTCTTGAATAAAGAAAGTTTTGAACAAAAACTCTTAGAAGAATGCTTTGAATGAATGAAAGAAATTTGAAAGTTGTCACTTTAAAATTTGTGCCATGATCACATATTTATAGTCATTTGATGAATCAAGTTAAAAGTTTATGACTCTTGGCAATTTCTTCAAAACTAGTCACTTTTTAAAAGTTGTGACTCTTTTGAAAACTAGTCACTTTAAAAGTTGTGACTCTTTTGAAAACTAGTCACTTTAAAGGTTGTGACTTTTGAAAAATCTTCAGAAACTAGTCACTTTAAGAATTGTGACTTTTGGTAATTTAATTTTCAAAAAATAAGTCACTGGTAATCGATTACCATTGTAGTGTAATTGATTACACATCAACAGATGCGACTCTTCATGTTTAAATTTGAAAACCAACGTTTAAAAACACTGGTAATCGATTACACAAGTTTGAAATGATTTGAAAATGTTTTATCATAAGTTGTGACTCTTGAAATTTGAAATCTAACATTTTAAAACATTGGTAATCGATTACATGATTATGGTAATTGATTACAGCTTTGTAAATCAGTTTGAAAATAATGTTGGCTACTGGTAATCGATTACTGCCTTCTGATACTCAATTACCAGAAAGTAAAACTCTTGGTGAAAGATTTTTCTTTGAAAAAATTCCCTTGAACGAAATTGTGCTATTCAATATTTTGAAAAACTCTTTTAATACTTATCTTAATTGAGTCTTCTCTTGAATCTTCACTTTAATCTTGATTCTTGAAACTTGCTTTGATTGAACGACTCTTTGATTCTTGAAACTTGCTTTGATTGAACGACTCTTTGATTCTTGAAACTTGCTTGACTCTTTGATTCTTGACTTGAGTCTTTGGCATCATCAAAATAAACTTGGAAAACATTGCTTCCACAATTCATTGCAAGAAGTAGGCATAACTTCTTGGTTGTAATCACTGAACACAAAGGAGGGGATTCCTTTGTGGTTCATTGCTTGTAAAGGATTTTACAAGGATAGTGGAAATCTCAAGCGAGTTGCTTGGGGACTGGACGTAGGCATGGGTTGTGGCCAAACCAGTATAAATCTGGTTTTGCATTCTCTCTTCCCTTATCTCTTTTAATTTTTGTTGTCTTTACATTTCCTTAAGTTATTTTCCTTCATTTATTATTTCAGTAACTTGTTAACAAAGAAATAATTAAATCTAGGGAATAATTAAGAAAGGGAAATTTTCTATTAGGAATAGTCAATGAAATCTTAATTTAACCCCCCTTCTTAAAATTTCTGAGGTCACTTGTCCAACATAAGTAATGTACAAATCCAAAAATAATTGATAAACAAAATCATATTGAATTCAAGTTGTTAAAACATAAAGTATATCAAAAGAAAATTAAAAAAGAGCATAATATTAAAAAATATATGGATTAGAGATGATTTATACTAATATAGCCAAATAAAAATATTTAAATTGTCTGAAAATATCTTTATAAAACATTTTTTTCTTTGGAAGTATTAATCTGGTTGCATTATCCTTTTAACTTGAGTCTTTTTCTTTTTGAAAATTTTTCACATGCAAGTGAACTCTAATGTAAGCTCCATTGGAGCTTGTAGGCCTAGGATCTTCTTCATCAATGCATTCATTTGCTTCTCGGAAGATGAATGGCAGTGGAATAGAGAAGGAAGAGAGAGAGGAGATGCCACTTCAAGGAGAAGATGAGTCTAGAAGAAGCTCACCACCATAGGAGGCCATGGATAATAGCTTGGAGGAAGAAGGAGATGAATGAAGGGAGAGGAAGAAAAGAGCACGGAATTTTGTGCACTAAAAGAGCTCTGAAATCTGAAGTTTAATTTTCAAATGATTAAAGTTGGAAAAATGCACACACATAGCCTTTATTTATAGCCTAAGTGTCACATAAAATTGGAGGAAAATTTGAATTTCTATTCAAATTTCACTTGAATTTGAAATTGAATTTGTGGAGCCAAGTTTTGGAGCCAAAATTTCACTAATTATGATTAGTGAATTTCAGATATGGTTCATCCCACTAATCCAAGATCAAGTCCAAGATTCTCCACTAAGTGTGCTTAGGTGTCATGAGGCATGTAAAGCATGAAGGACATGCACAAAGTGTGACTATATGATGTGACAATGGGGTGTAGCAAGCAAATGCCCACCTCCCCCTCTAAAATTTAATTGGATTGGGCTTCTCACAATTCAATTAAATTTATTTCTCAACGCACACATCAAATATTCACTTAATGCATGTGAAATTACAAAACTACCCCTAATACAAAAACTAGTCTAGGTGCCCTAAAATACAAGGGCTGAAAAATCCTACATTTCTAGGGTACCCTACCTACATTATGGAGCCCTAAATACAAAGCCCAAAATTAATGAAACCTTAATCTAATATGTACAAAGATAAGTGGGCTCATACTTAGCCCATGAGCCCAAAATCTATCCTAAGGCTCATGAGAACCCTAGGGTCTTCTCTTGCATCTTTGGTCCAATCTTCTTGGAATCTTCTATCCAATGCCCTTGGGAGGTAGGATTGCATCATTCCCTCCCACTTGAAAAGGATTTGACCTCAAATCCAGAGGTTCTTGAAACTCATGGATTCTTTCCTCAACACCTGTAAAAAGAATAAAAACATATGTAATAGTGATGTTGGGTATGTTAGAGTACGGTAAGAACTGAAAACCCCTTTCCTGGCCCTCTTCCCATGAGAGAATATAGTTCCTCACCAACTCAATGAGTGGTGCTACAAGTATAGAAAAATATGGGACAAACTTTTTGTAAAAGTTTGTTAAGATATTGAACCCCCCAAATTTCCCTTATACTTGGTGGAGTAGGCCACTTAGGAATGACCTTTATTCTCTTAGGGTCCATGGGAAGCCCTTGATCACTATTTAAAAAGTTAGGGAAAGTAATGGAATAAAACATACCTTTTTCTTTATTTTCATGTTGATTATTTCTACAAAAAATTACGACAAACCTAAGGTGTCCCACATGAGCACCTAGGTTTGCATTGAAACAAAAAATAAGAACAAACCTACCTAATGAGTCCATATGTACACAAGTCATGAAGATGTTGGGTGCATGAGTGATTTTACAAAAGAGTGACAAGTCATGAAGATGTTGGGTGCATGAGTGATTTTACAAAAGAGTGTTGAACCACTCAACACATTCATCATACCACCTATCATAGGGATTTGGTGCCTAATAATACCTATTTTAGGCACCAACAAAGCACAATGATTTAAGCCTTATAAGCCTGATAGACCGGCCTATATATATATATATATATATATTATTTTTTGGGTACCAATATATAATATTATTTTTTGGATACAATTAATTTTTTTTGAAACTATTAGACTTTGATTACACATTATTGCTTCATAACTTCTATTCCTATAATCAAGGACTTTAATTATAATTTAGGTGTGAGTCATGTGTCATTTTATATTCCTCATTATTTTGATTGACTTTCCTTTTTCTTTAACTTTCCTATTACGTCCCAACTCCATAAAATATTAAATTTATTGTGAAGAAGGCTTTTAAAAAGGCTATCAGCTCAGGCCAGGCTTTTAAAAAGGCCAGGCCGAGCCAAAATAAAAGTCTTTGATAGGCTATAGGCCAGGCTCAGGCCTCAAAGATTCATCGTAGGCTAGGCTCAGGCCTTTCAAAGCCTGGCTTGGCCTGGCCTATTCCCACCCCTAATGTGGACACTTGAACATAAAGCTTTGTGGCCATGTAAACATTAAGGCTTAGGGTTTGTTTCCCCATTCAGATTGAACCAGTGTTTCAAGGATTGTTCTTTTATCAAATTATGCGAATATCCGAATCTATTTTGGCATTCAGGAATTTCTCATTGCGCTCACCCTTTAGTTGCACATTCATTCTTTTTCACAAAAAAAAAAAACTTTCTATGTTTTGATCCGTGAATTTTCCAAAGAAAACTGGCGGTCATTCTTTTTCAAAAGGCATGTGGACTTTTTAGTTTTCTTTCTTGTTTTTTTTTTTCTTTTTAGAAAAAGTTTGTAATCTAAGGAACAAAAGGCGTGTAAATGACAACAATACACAAGGCACTATTTTTTTTGGACAAACCATAACAACGCAACAGTATGACAATACACTAGAAGCGGTAAAGTTTATCACAATGGGATAACAAAAAAAAACTAAAAGCAATAACATAGAGTACATTTTTATCGAAATGAGATAACAAATAAAAACTGAAAGCAATAACATAGAGTACAATTTTATCGAAATGAGATAACAGATAAAAACTGAAAGCAATAACATATAGTACAGTTTTATCGAAATAAGATAACAGATAAAAACTGAAAGCAATAACATAGAGTATAGTTTTATCGAAATGAGATAACAGATAAAAACTGAAAGCAATAACAAAATAACGATGCAATCACAATTTTTTGGGTGATCTCATCCATGCATGCAATGCTGCCTCGTCAAGTGAAGAAATCTAGCACATCAGCCATGTCATCATCCTCCTGAGCTTTATCCTCATCCCCAGGGGCCCCTACGGGTCCTGCCCCTGTCTCAAAATCAAGCTCATCCTAGGCTAGGCAACCATGGCTCGGAACTACTCGGGGGTAAGCCATGGAAAGGATTGGTGTCCTGGCTCTGCTGGTGCATAGTGTATCAGTAGAAGGTCTCATTCAGCTGGACCTGACCCCGGTGATTGGCCGCTTGCTGGCCAGTCACATACTGCATGTACCTGTGCATCTGGAGCTCAATCCTTCACAGGTGAGTGGAGATGGACTCCAGGGATGGTGCCTCCTGTAGAGGCGGCGGTGGCACATCTGCAACTAGCTTCTGTTGTGCCTGACCCTGTTGCGGTGCCTGCCTTGGCATGCAATATTTCTCTATGAAGGCCCTATTGATGGGGGCTGGATAAGCTTAGTGGGAGTGACCGACACTCCATAGAACTGGCACAGGCCTGTGATCAAAGTAGGAAATCCCAAGGCCCTGTTGGACTTCTTCGGGTCCACCGGGTGTCTAGGAGGCGTCATCCCTGTAAATTGATAGATAGCATCTGAGATCAGCTGGACAACATGGACACTCACTTGAGTTAGGATGGCGTAGACCAGCTGACACTTCAGTAGGGGGAGGTCTAAATTATGGTCGCTGGGGAGAATGTTGCTGAGCAGCAATGTCATCTAAATCTACGTGAAGGTGGTCATGCTGGTGCGCATGATCCGCACCCGTCTCCCCGCTACACTCCAGGCAAAGTCCTGCCCCGAAACGCACAACAACTGGCTGATAGCCTCCTCATCGAAACCTAAGGCTTGGCTCCTCCTCTGGCTGTTCTCATAGCGCTGGCCCTCCTCCAAGACCAATGGATGCCCCAAAATTTGATTAATGGCATCCTTATCGAAAGGGATCCACTGGCCCCTCACCCAGGAGCATTTGTCTCTGACTCCCTCCTCCGTGGGCAGGCGTTGGCATAAAAATCCATGACTATCTCGAGATCGTACTTAGCCATGGGTGATACAAGCTGAGCCCATTGCCTCCATGCAATTTCCTCTTGAAACTCAGCATACTCTCCATCCTTCAGCTGGACTCTTCTCTCTTTGAGGAACGACCAGCCTTTAATGGTCTCAAAGCGTCGCTGGTGTTCCTCACTCTGGAACTTGTGCCCATCAAAATCCATGTCCACCTGTGAGGCCTCCCTGGAACCCTCTCCAGCGGCATCTTTTCTCAACCTCTTGGCTGGAAGCTTCTTCAGAGCCATTTCTTGCAGGGAGTGAACAAAAATGAGAAAAGGAGAGCAAAAACTCAACAATGGAGACTTGGGGCTGCTGGAATCAAGTTTTCCCATAAGCCTTGGCATTCTTGAAGGTTGGGGAATATTTCGGGGTGAAGAATGGCTTCACCCCTCCCCATTTTAAAACTTTTGCCAGACATGCTCGCCTAGGCGAAGCTCGCCCAGGCGAGCTAACCCTTTTTTTTTTTTTTTGCAAAACCTAGATTATCCCTTGTCATGCTTATATATATTTTTAAACTCCCATGATTACAAATAAAATTGGCGCATTGAACTATAATTCAAGAAAATAGACAAAAGTATGAATCTTATAGAACAGAATTAGAGATACTAGGCTGCCTTCTAGTAGCGCTTCTTTAACGTCTTGAGCCGAATGCGGGATGGTGGTTGATTGACCATGGGCCTAGCACCTGCTCATACTTGCCCTTAAGCTTTTGAATGAAGGAAATGGCATCATGTAGTAAATGTGAAATAACACCACAAAATACCGGTATTGCCTTTCACTTACCCTTGTCTCAATTTTGGCATGATATCTGATCATCACCCAAAATGATTATTTATTTATCCTCTGATTTGCAGGATGACAAGATGCAAAATGAATGCATTCTTATGATTTGGATGTTTAAGTGCAAAAATTAAACAAATGTTATCATGTTCAATTTTACTTAAACGCTTACGACACCCCATCGATTAAGCCAAATGGCTCTGGATTCATTGGACAAGATTGAAAGTGTAGGTTCTTAAAAAAGTAAAAACACAACACAGGAAGTTAAGATGCAAATCATTAATCCAATATTTATTAATGTTGCGCTCATGGTCTACAAAGGATTTCAAAACTTTGGAAATCCCAATGAGTCCTTTGGAGAACAAACATGCATTGAACCTTCTAGCCGCCCCAGGCACTAGGCATAATATCGTTTAATGATATCAGAATTTACGGGTGAAGGCAATTCTTCATTGTCCATGTTGGCAAGCAACAAGGCTCCTCTCGAAAATGCTTTCTTCACGACGAAAGGCCCTTCATAATTCAAAGCCCACTTCCCGCGGTGATCCTTTTGCGCTTGGGATACTTTCTTCAAGACGAGATCCCTTTCGTTGAACTTACATGGGCGTACCTTCTTGTCGAAAGTGTTCTTCACCCAGCTTTGATACAATCTTCCATGGCTCATGGCGGCCAATCTCTTGCCTTCTATAAGGCTCAACTAATCAAAGCGAGTTTGAGCCCATTCTGACTCCTCCAACGCTGACTCGGCTAGAATTCTCAAATAGGGAACCTCTACTTCAAACAGAACCACAACCTCCATCCCGTACACCAATGCAGCATGAAAGGGAGCATCTCATGCTAATCCTTGTATGACATGGTCATCTTCAGAACTATCTTCTTGATGTTCTTATTAGCAGCCTCAACTGCCCCATTCATTTTGGGCCTGTAAGGCATAGAATTGTGATGTTGGATCTTGAAATCCTCACACATTTTCTTCATCATTTTATTGTTCAGATTGGTGGCGTTATCAGTGATAATCTTCCTGGGCAATTTGTATCGACAGATTATCTCTTTCTTGATGAACCTGACCACCACACTCCTTGTCACATTGGCGTACGAAGCTGCTTCAACCCATTTGGTGAAGTAGTCAATGGCGACCAAAATGAAGCAATGCCCATTCGAAGCTTTGGGCTCAATAACCCCAATCACATCTATTCCCCACATAGAGAATGGACAAGGTGCTGCCAAAATGTTCAAAGGCACGGGCAGAGCATTGACATTGTCGGTGAATGCCTGGCACTTATGGCACTTTCTCACATGGATACAACAATTGTTTTCCATGGTGAGCCAGTAATACCCTGCCCTCATAATCTTCCAGGCCATGGCATGTCCATTGGCATGTGTTCCAAAGGACCCCTCGTGAAATTCCACTAGCATCTGCTCAGCCTCCCTGGCATCCACACATTGGAGCAAAACCATATTATGGTTCCTCTTGTATAGGATACTTCCAATTAGGAAGAAATCGGCTGCTAACCTTCGCATCATTCTCTTATCGTTGTCGGAAGCCTCCCGTGGGTACTCCTTGTCTTTGATGTATCGCTTGATGTCAAAGTACCAAGGTTTACCATCTTGCTCCTCTTCTATCAAGCAGCAATGTGTGGGCTTGCCGCGACATCTGAATTCGATGTACGGTGAGTCCCCATGCGGGGTTAGCTGAAACATGGCTGCTAGAGTGGCGAGCGCATCGACCATTTGATTCTCCTTTCTGGGAATGTGGTGGAAGGATACGTTATCGAAGAACTATATCAGTTTCTTGATGTAGGCCTGGTAGGGTATCAACTTATGATCCCTAGTCTCCCATTCTCCTCTCAATTGGTGGATCACCAAGGCTGAGTCTCCATATACTTTGAGCAATTTGACCTTGAAGTCAATTGCTGCTTGGATCTCGAGGGCGCACGCCTCATACTCAGCCATGTTATTCGTGCAGTCAAAGCCTAACCTAGCTGTGAAGGGTATGCATCGATTGTCGGGGGTAACCAAAATTGCCCCTACTCCGTGGCCTAGTGCGTTCGACGCACTGTCAAACCACACAATCCATTTATCTTTATCTTTATCCTCTACTTCTTCTTCGAGCAAGGTCATGATGTCCTCATCTGGGAATTCTAGATGCATTGGTTGGTAGTTGTTGATGGGTTGTTGAGCCAGGTAATCTGCCAAGGCATTTCCCTTTACCGCTTTTTGAGTGACATAAACAATGTCAAATTCTGAATACAGAACCTGCCACCGAGCGATCCGTCTGGTGAGAGTGGGTTTTTCAAATATGTACTTGACTGGGTTCATTTTGGACACCAACCAAGTGGTGTAGACGGGGGGTTGCCCACACCAAAGCACAACATGTCCTTTCAAGCAAAGAATAGTTCATTTCACATGTTGTGAACTTCTCGCTTAGGTAATAGATGACCCGTTCCCTTTTTCCGAACTCGTCATGCTGCCCCAGCATACACTCGATCGACTCATCCAACACCGTCATATATAGGATAAGGGGTCTTCCGGGCACCGGTGGCACAAGCACAGGAGGATTCGTAAGGCATCGCTTGATCCTTCCGAATGCCACTTGGCAGTCGTCGTTCCATTAGACAGGCTGGTTCTTGCGCAATAGCTTGAAGAGGGGCTCACAAGTAGTGGTTAGCTATGATATGAACCTCGCTATGTAATTCAGACGTGTCGCAACCTGTCCTCCGGTGGGGGCCATGAAAAAGGCCTCTCAGATGGGCCTAAGGTGCGTCTTTCATCGAAGGAAAACGCGTGGAGTCGCCACCAATGTTTATTCGAGGAAAACATTGGAAAAACTAAAATGGAAAAGGTCGAAGGTTTGTGTATTTTGAAGATGAGGGTTTGGGAGTTGCTTACGCACGAGGAAGGTATTAGCACCCCACGCGCCCGTTACAAGGGACGACAACCTCTAATCGAGTGTGCAAATCATGACTTCAAAACTATGTATTTTCCCAAGCCTATTTATAGCAAAATAGGGGAAGGAACTTGCCGCCCAGCTCGCCCAAGCGAGCTGGTGACTTACTCTAGAAGCAACTTGCTCGCATAGGTAAGCTCAGCTCGCCCAAGTGAGCTGGTTGCTTCCCCCCTAAGTCATCTAGTAGGCCTAGGGGCTGAATAATGTCCCAAAATGGACCATTTTGCCCCTACTTTGACTAATTTAGGGTGGTGTTGGGCTAATTTAGGGGTGGCCTTTGTGGCTGATTGGGTGGTGGGTAGTGAGAAATGCCAATAGTGGCTGAGTATTGACATTGTTGAGCTGGTGGGAAGTTTGGCCATGTAGGAATGGTAGTCACAGCATGGGTTCCTTCCTCCTCATTCTCTCTATTTGCCCCAGACTTCCCATTCATCAAAGCAGGATGATCAATTTTCCTCTTTTCAGACCCACTTTGATCCTTTCGCCGACGAAAACTAAATCTGCAAAGCTTAAAGGTGTGTAGCCCACCATCTTTTCATATTAGAACATTGGTAATGTGTCTACTATCATTGTTTTCATCTCCTTCTCCATCAATTGGGGTGCCACTTGAGCTGCCAGGTCCCTCCACCTTTGGGCGTATTCCTTAAAAGATTCATGCTCCTTTTTGCACATGTTCTCATTCTATCCGGAGCCATACCAGAATTGTACTGTTACTGCCTAACGAAAGCAATCATTAGGGGGGAAGGTTCCAGATTAGTGTACTAGGTGTCGGCTGCCCCAATAAGACTTTCTAGGAAGAAATGCATCAATAATTTTTCATCTTTCGCTTATGCTCCCATTTTACTGCAGTACACCTTTAGGTGATTCTTGGGGCAAGTTGTCCCCTTGTATTTATCAAAGTCCGGTACCTTGTGATACATGTGGTGTCCCTAAATAATGACTAGTTTAATAGTAATAATTTAAATAACAGAAACCTTGGTGATGAGGACATGTTCAAGAGCAAGGGCAAGGATCCACTTGAAGGACTTGGAGGACCTATGACAAGGGCTAGAGCAAGGAAAGCCAAGGAAGCTCTTCAACAAGTGCTGTCCATACTATTTGAATACAAGCCCAAGTTTCAAGGAGAAAAGTCCAAGGTTGTGAGTTGTATCATGGCCCAAATGGAGGAGGACTAAATGATACCACTTTGTCTCAATTTTAGAGTGTTTAGTTTGTCTAAATAATGGCCCAATCCTTGTAAAGTTGGCTGACCAAAAATATGTTTTGGGTTAATCAACTAAAAGGGCTTTAGTTAGGTTTAGTTCAAGTTGTAATAAGGGCCCAATTGGCAACCTAGGCATCAGCCTTTTGGGAGACCAAATGGTGGCTGACTTGTTGGCTGTTGGGGGTGACTTTTGGTTGCCACAATTTCAGTTACACTCAGCCATTAAGTTTTTTTTTAATTCCCTAGGTTAATGGCATTAAGTTATTTTAATTCTAGGTTAGTGGGTCATTACTAAAATCTGCTGTAAAGCTTCTATATAAACTGAACCATTTTATCAATAAACACAAGTTGAGTTTTATTTAGAAAATTAGAGTTTATCTCTTTTATCTTAGTGAGAGTGATTCTCCTAAATTCTTGAGTGATTCAAGAACACCTTGGCTGTATCAAAGGACTTTCACAACCTTTGTGTGTTGCCCTCGCTGGAAAGAGTGATTCTTTCCTTCCTTTCATCATCACCCTTGTTCTTTCAAACCACAATTCCAGAAAATCCACCTCTGCCCAGAATTATCTCGTGGCCATAACTCCCATTTTACGCACTCAAATTAAGTGATTCTTGAGCCTAAATTGAATTTCAAAACGAGACCTTTCACCTCGTTTTGGAATCACCTCATTTGGAGCCCTGTAGCTTCAGTTATTGCCATTTCTATATTTCTGTCCAGCCACCACTTAACCTACGTTTTACCATCCCATTCATCCATTTTATGCCAAGAACCACCTTATTAAGACCCACGAAATTAGCCACCTTATTTTCCATCCTTTCCTTAATCAATTTCCGCATTTTCCATCAAGGTTTAATCCTAGACGATCCTAAGTCAGCCCTTGTGCCATGTGGGTTCATATCATTTGGTAATCAGAGCTCCGGTTCTAGGATCAACACTTCCTTTGCTGGAAATATTGGGTAACATCCTTCTTTATTCTCTTTGCCATTTATATTACCTTCTTATTCATATATATTTTTTTAGGCTGAACCATTGCAAAAGTTAAGCCTTTTGATCTCTTTGTTATAAAAAAAAAAGAAGCAGAATTTCATATAAGCAAAATTAAAAAAAAATAAAAAAAATTGGGCTGAATGGTTCATGCTTGAAGAACTTTTAAAAAAATCTCTTTAAGGTAATATATTGGTTGCATGAAGGATTGTTACTTGAATTCCTAAATTCTGAATTTTATTTCCTTCATTTGTGCCTAAAAACATTGTTAGCCTTTTTCTTGGTTAACCTTTTCCTTGTCTCTCTAGCCTTACCTTACACATATTGGTGAATTGTTCTTTGTTGTGGCCATAATCTCTTGAATTGCCTAAGAACTCAAGGGGAATTAGAGTGGTAAAAGGCAAGAGTGTTTCATTAGAGAAAAGCCATAATTGTGTGATACACTTGAGTGGGTGAGGTATTCAAACAGCAACTATAATTGTCTTGTTACGTTTGATTTGTTTGTTTGAGATGTCAGGTACTAATCCTAATGATGGAGTGGGGCTTTCGCAATTCCAAATGCAAGCTTTGATGCAACATTTGGAGAGGTTAATGAAACAACGAGATGATGCGCTCCATGAGAGGTTGGATCAAATGGAGAATAGAGATCATAATGAAGAAGAAAGGAGGAGAAGAGGGAATGATGGTGTTCCTAGACAAAACCGAATTGATGGTATTAAACTCAACATTCCTCCATTTAAAGGAAAGAATGATCCGGAGGCCTACGTGGAGTGGGAGATGAAAATAGAGCATGTTTTCTCATGCAACAACTATGAGGAGGACCAGAAGGTGAAGCTTGCCGCCACAGAGTTTTCCGACTATGCTCTTGTGTGGTGGAACAAGCTACAAAAGGAGAGAGCAAGAAATGAAGAGCCAATGGTTGATACATGGACGGAGATGAAAAAGATCATGAGGAAGCGGTATGTGCCGGCTAGTTACTCAAGGGACTTGAAATTCAAGCTCCAAAAACTAACCCAAGGCAACAAGGGGGTTGAGGAGTATTTCAAGGAAATGGATGTGCTCATGATTCAAGCAAATATTGAAGAAGATGAGGAGGTAACTATGGCTCGATTTCTTAATGGTTTGACTAATGATATCCGTGATATTGTTGAGCTGCAGGAGTTTGTTGAAATGGATGATTTGCTTCACAAAGCAATCCAAGTGGAGCAACAATTAAAAAGGAAGGGAGTGGCTAAGAGGAGTTTTACCAACTATGGTTCTTCTAGTTGGAAAGACAAAGGTAAGAAAGATGGGGCTGCTACTTCTAGTAGTTCCACACCTATCCCATCAAAAACTCGCTCAAAGTCCCAAGAGGAACCCTCTAAAAGGAGTAGAGATGTGAAGTGTTTCAAGTGCCAAGGCCTAGGACACTATGCTTATGAGTTCCCTAACAAAAGGTCCATGGTTCTTAGAGATGGAGAATATATAAGTGAATCCGATGTTGAAGAAGAAGAGGAAAGTGAGTACGTAGAGGAAGAGGAGACTCCGGAGGGAGATTTGTTGATGATTAGGCAGTTACTTGGTGGCCAATTGAAGCATGAGGAGGAGAGCCAAAGAGAAAACATCTTTCACACTAGATGTTTAATCAATGGCAAGGTGTGCATGGTGATCATTGATGGAGGTAGTTGCACCAATGTGGCTAGTGCTAGATTAGTGTCAAAGCTAAATTTAGCTACTAAACCACATCCTAGGCCATACAAACTTCAATGGCTTAGTAAGGATGGGGAGGTGCAAGTGAGGCAGCAAGTTGAAGTGGACGTTTCCATTGGGAAATACAATGATAAGGTACTTTGTGATGTTGTTCCTATGGAGGCCAGTCACTTACTTTTGGGGAGACCATGGCAATTTGATAAAAGAGCCAATCATGACGGTTACACCAACAAGATCTCTTTCATGCACCAAGACATAAAGATTGTGCTCAAGCCATTGAGTCCACAAGAAGTGTGTGAGGATCAGAAGAAAATGAGAGAAAAACTTCTTCAAGAGAAAAGAGAAAAAGAAAAAGTGAGCAAAACACTTGAGAGTGAGAAAAAGAGGGAAACACTTGGGAGGAAAAAGAGTGAACAAAAGAAGAGTGAAACACTTGAAGTGAGGGAGAGCTATTTAGCCACAAAAAGTGAGGTCAAGAGGTTGTTTCGTGCTAAACAGTCACTATATATCTTGTTTTGCAAAAATCAGATTTTGACCACTAACACTTTTGATGATTTTGAAGTGCCTTCTAGTGTTAAAACTCTTTTGCAGGATTTTCAAGACATGTTTCCACCAAATGTGCCAAATGGACTACCACCTTTGAGGGGAATTGAGCATCAAATTGATCTCATTCCGGGAGCTTCTTTGCCCAATAGGCCAGCCTATAGAAGTAATCCACAAGAAACCAAAGAGATTCAAAGACAAGTGGATGAACTCATTAGCAAAGGTTGGCTAAGAGATAGTATGAGTCCTTGTGCTGTCCCAGTGATTTTGGTCCCTAAAAAGGATGGGACATGGCGCATGTGTTCCGATTGTAGAGCCCTTAATAACATCACCATTAAATATAGGCATCCTATACCCAGGCTTGATGATTTGCTTGATGAATTGCATGGTGCATGTTACTTCTCTAAAATCGATTTAAAAAGTGGATACAATCAAATTAGGATTAGAGAAGGGGATGAATGGAAAACTGCTTTTAAAACAAAATATGGTTTGTATGAATGGTTGGTTATGCCTTTTGGCCTAACTAACGCTCCTAGCACTTTCATGAGATTAATGAACCATATCTTGAGAGAGTTCATAGGAAAGTTCGTTGTGGTGTACTTTGATGATATTCTTATCTATAGCACTTCACTTGATTTGCATATTGATCATTTAAAATCTGTCTTGACTGTGCTTAGAGAAGAACAATTGTATGCCAATCTTGAAAAATGCATCTTTTGTACTAACCATGTTGTGTTTCTTGGTTTTGTTGTGAGTTCAAAAGGAGTGCAAGTGGATGAGGAGAAGGTTAGGGCTATTCAAGAATGGCCTACACCTAAGTCTGTGACCGAGGTGAGGAGTTTTCATGGCTTAGCAAGTTTTTATAGACGACTTGTGAAGGATTTTAGCACATTGGCAGCACCTCTCAATGAAGTGCTCAAGAAAAATGTTGGTTTCAAATGGGGAGAGAAACAAGAAGAAGCTTTCAATGTTCTTAAGCAAAAGCTAACTAATGCCCCCATACTTGCGTTGCCAAACTTTCAAAAATCTTTTGAAATTGAGTGTGATGCTTCAAATGTTGGGATTGGGGCTGTGTTGATGCAAGAAGGCCATCCAATTGCTTATTTTAGTGAAAAGTTAAGTGGTCCTACCCTTAACTATTCAACTTATGATAAGGAGTTGTATGCCTTAGTACGTGCTTTGAAAACATGGCAACACTACCTTTATCCCAAGGAATTTGTCATTCATAGTGACCATGAGTTCCTCAAATATATCAAGGGGCAAGGCAAGCTTAACAAAAGGCATGCGAAGTGGGTGGAATTCCTAGAGCAATTCCCTTATGTTATCAAACATAAAAAGGGAAAAGGTAATATTGTAGCCGATGCTCTTTCTCGGCGTCATGCATTACTTTCTATGCTTGAAACAAAATTGATTGGTCTTGAATGTTTGAGAAGCATGTATGAAAATGATGAAACTTTTGGAGAAATTTTTAAAAATTGTGAAAATTTTTCAGAAAATGGTTTCTTTAGACATGAAGGCTTTCTTTTCAAAGAAAACAAATTGTGTGTGCCTAAATGTTCTACTAGAAATTTGCTTGTTTGTGAAGCACATGAAGGAGGTTTAATGGGGCATTTTGGGGTCCAAAAGACTCTAGAAACATTACAAGAACATTTTTATTGGCCTCATATGAAAAAGGATGTGCAGAAATTTTGTGAACATTGCATTGTATGTAAAAAGGCAAAGTCTAAGGTAAAGCCTCATGGATTGTATACTCCGTTGCCAATTCCGGAGTATCCTTGGATTGATTTATCCATGGATTTTGTTTTGGGGCTGCCAAAAACAAGCAATGGTGGAGATTCCATTTTTGTGGTTGTTGATAGGTTTTCTAAAATGGCTCATTTTATTCCATGTAAAAAAATTGATGATGCTTCCCATGTGGCTGATTTGTTTTTCAAGGAGATTGTGAGACTCCATGGTTTGCCAAGGAGCATTGTTAGTGATAGGGACTCTAAGTTCCTAAGCCATTTTTGGAGGACTTTGTGGAGCAAGTTGGGCACTAAATTGTTATTTTCAACCACTTGTCACCCACAAACCGATGGGCAAACGGAAGTTGTTAATAGGACTTTGGGAACTTTGCTTAGGACAGTTTTGAGGAAGAACTTAAAAACTTGGGAAGCTTTTTTACCCCATGTTGAATTTGCTTACAATAGAGCTGTTCATAGCACCACTAATTGTTCTCCTTTTGAAGTTGTTTATGGTTTTAACCCACTAACTCCTCTTGATCTTTTGCCTATGCCTAATGTTTCTATTTTTAAGCATAAAGAAGGTCAAGCAAAGGCGGACTATGTGAAGAAGCTTCATGAGAGAGTCAAAGATCAAATTGAGAGGAAAAATAAAATCTATGCTAAACAAGCCAACAAAGGGCGAAAGAAGGTTGTCTTCGAACCCGGAGATTGGGTTTGGGTGCACATGAGAAAAGAAAGGTTTCCGGAACAAAGGAAATCAAAGCTTCAACCAAGGGGAGATGGACCATTTCAAATGCTTGAAAGAATCAATGACAATGCTTACAAAGTTGAGCTGCCCGGTGAGTATAATGTTAGTTCCACCTTCAATGTCTCTGATTTATCTCTTTTTGATGCAGATGGAGAATTCGATTTGAGGACAATTCCTTCTCAAGAGGGAGAGAATGATGAGGACATGTTCAAGAGCAAGGGCAAGGATCCACTTGAAGGACTTGGAGGACCTATGACAAGGGCTAGAGCAAGGAAAGCCAAGGAAGCTCTTCAACAAGTGCTGTCCATACTATTTGAATACAAGCCCAAGTTTCAAGGAGAAAAGTCCAAGGTTGTGAGTTGTATCATGGCCCAAATGGAGGAGGACTAAATGACACCACTTTGTCTCAATTTTAGAGTGTTTAGTTTGTCTAAATAATGGCCCAATCCTTGTAAAGTTGGCTGACCAAAAATATGTTTTGCGTTAATCAACTAAAAGGGCTTTAGTTAGGTTTAGTTCAAGTTGTAATAAGGGCCCAATTGGCAACCTAGGCATCAGCCTTTTGGGAGACCAAATGGTGGCTGACTTGTTGGCTGTTGGGGGTGACTTTTGGTTGCCACAATTTCAGTTACACTCAGCCATTAAGTTTTTTTTAATTCCCTAGGTTAATGGCATTAAGTTATTTTAATTCTAGGTTAGTGGGTCATTACTAAAATCTGCTGTAAAGCTTCTATATAAGCTGAACCATTTTATCAATAAACACAAGTTGAGTTTTATTCAGAAAATTAGAGTTTATCTCTTTTATCTTAGTGAGAGTGATTCTCCTAAATTCTTGAGTGATTCAAGAACACCTTGGCTGTATCAAAGGACTTTCACAACCTTTGTGTGTTGCCCTCGCTGGAAAGAGTGATTCTTTCCTTCCTTTCATCATCACCCTTGTTCTTTCAAACCACAATTCCAGAAAATCCACCTCTGCCCAGAATTATCTCGTGGCCATAACTCCCATTTTATGCACTCAAATTAAGTGATTCTTGAGCCTAAATTGAATTTCAAAACGAGACCTTTCACCTCGTTTTGGAATCACCTCATTTGGAGCCCTGTAGCTTCAGTTATTGCCATTTCTATATTTCTGTCCAGCCACCACTTAACCTACGTTTTACCATCCCATTCATCCATTTTATGCCAAGAACCACCTTATTAAGACCCACGAAATTAGCCACCTTATTTTCCATCCTTTCCTTAATCAATTTCCGCATTTTCCATCAAGGTTTAATCCTAGACGATCCTAAGTCAGCCCTTGTGCCATGTGGGTTCATATCACTTGGGAAATTTCTTCTTCTTCTCTTCTTTTCTCTCTCGTTTCACGGTAATTAAATTCAGAAGGAAAATTATCACTATAGAGTCCTGAATGGCCAGCTCACAACTCTATTCGGAGTCATTTCTTTCTGATCACTCATAACCTCTAAACTATTTTGCTCTTTCAAAAAGAAAAATATACCAGCCATCATTTTAGGTCGTCACGTGAAAAATAATAAAATGCGGTCGATGAACTCTTTTCAATAAAATTTGTTAACACTTTCTTTTCAAATAACAAGATTAAACATAATTACATTCATCATCTAAAACTGTCCAAAATATGGGAGTTTGCAAAATACATAGTGACATCCAGAGCAAAGGTATCGATTTTGGTGGCTTCAGTCACATATATACAATCATCAAAATTTCTATACAATAGGTCTACCCACCCAAAAATCAAAAGAGTAAACCTAGCAGTCTGTACTAGACACACCCACCCACAAAAAGTATGTAAACCTAGTCTAAGGAGCCGTCTGCTATGATGAAGAGTCTTCACTATTCGCTGTCCCTCCAGGGCCGCTCTCCTCCATAGAGTCTGCCTCAGATGCTGACATGATATCCTCTGGAGAATCCAAATCAGGGAGTGGGTCCTCATCATCCTCTGGAAAGTCAAGAGCATCCACAGTAGGCTCAGTAAGTAACTCCTTGTAGTTCTGCTTCAGGTCTGGCGTCAGAGGATGACACCCTCTATCACTTGGGCTGGCTCCACTAGTCGATATGGAGTAGGTGTAGGTAGTATCCACTCCACAGGCTGCTGAAGCGTGCATGCGGGTTCCTCTGGATGTACCAATGAAGTAGCAGTGAGTCGAATCGTGCCACGGAATCGACACCTCTCATTGCCTTCGAGGGTCTCCCAAACTCCCTCTAGGCACTCCATCACCACGCGATCATGGATTAACTGCGCTGCCATTGCGATCTACAAGAAATAAAAGAAAGAGGGTAGACTCTTTCACAAGAAATCTAACTACAGGCAACAATACAATGCGTCCCATAACCGCTACGTATAATCAAAAGGTCTCTCTCAAGGGATTTCCTCTCTGGTAATCGATTACCAAAGTATGTAATCGATTACTAGTGCCCAAACTCGAGTTACACAGCTTCTGCACATGGAAACCTACAAGTTACCCTGTGTAATCGATTACACCTAAATGGTAATCGATTACCAGTGCCTTGTTACTCTGTGTAATCGATTACACACCATTGGTAATCAATTACCAGAGGCCATCTTAACATTCTGTCTACATTTTTAAGCCCTGTAATCGATTACACACCCTTGGTAATCGATTACCAGAGGCCATATTAACTTCCTGTTTCCATTTTTAAGCCTTGTAATCGATTACACACCCTTGGTAATCGATTACCAGAGGCCAAATTCCAAATACCACTCAAGATTCATAGCTGGCCAGCCGCCACACAAGCCTCCTTGCTTCGTGGTCTTTGTTCTTTTATTGGTTGACTGTCAGGAGCTCGCCTGTTTAGGTACGTCACAGGTTCTCACTGACTGACTATGCCCGGGTTGGGTCGGGATTGGTCAAGCTTGGTTTTGGGCAATAGCACCCTACCTGACGTCCCCAAGGTCTCCTGACCCTTGCGACATATCTCCAGGTACCACTCTGTGGTCAACAAACAAAAGTAGGAAGACTGACTCTTCCACGCTTTCTCACATCAAGCTTGTTGGATTATGGGGTACCCGTCATATATGGTACTAGGTGGCGATCGGGCGATGGTGCAAATCAACTCTCCCACATCCACATATCAAACATGAACCCACCATCCCCAGTTGCCCACCTTCAACTGAGCTCACGTACTCCTACGTAGCCCTTATCCTCGTTCCTCTCAGCACCGCATCTCTGGTTCCAGTCCCTCGCGTTTCTCTGCACCCGTCGGGGCCCGTTTTCGACAGTAGGCAATATATATATATATATCAAAACGCTCAGAATGAAACCCTGAGGGTGGTTCAGAGGTTGGTTTTGTTAAATTTTTAGTTGCACGCAAAACGATAATTTTTAGACTAATTAATTGAGAATTAATCTATAACTGTCCAGTTATGGATTTCTCTTTGTTAATTAGCCTAACCCGTGTATCTTTCCCCCAATGTACATACTTCTACCGGGAGTATATATATATACATTGAATAATACTTATATATATAATTATTCAAAATGTATTGTTTACAAAATTCCGGGTAGAAATTTCCAGGATGTCACAATACAATCCTACACCACAAGGGCATAGGATAGAAGACTCCAAGAAGATTGGGCCAGAGATGCAAGAGAAGGCCCTAGGGTTCTCATGAGCCTTAGGGTAGATTTCGGGTCCATGGGCTAAGTATGAGCCCGCTTATCAATCCAATTATATTAGATTAGGGTTTCATTATTTTTGGGCCTTGTATTTAGGGCTCCATAATATAGGTAAAGTACCCTAGAAATTTAGGATTTTTCAGCCCTTGTATTTTAGAGCACCTAGAATAGTTTTTTGTATTAGGGGTAGTTTTGTAATTTCATATGCATTAAGTGAATATTTGATGTGTGTGGTTGGAAATAAATTTAATTGAATTGGGAGAAGCCCAATCCAATTAAATTTTAGAGGGGGAGGTGAGCATTTGCTTGCTATATCGCATTGCCGCATCATATAGTCACACTTTGTGCATGTCCTTCATGCTTTACATGCCTCATGACACCTAAGCACACTTAGTGGAGAATCATGGACTTGATCTTGGATTAGTGGGCTGAACCATAGCTAAAATTCACTAATCATAATTAGTGAAATTTTGGCTCCAAAATTTGGCTCCACAAATTCAATTTCAAATTCAAGTGAAATTTGAATAAAAATTCAAATTTCCCTTCAGTTTTGTGTGACACTTAGGCTATAAATAGAGGCCATGTGTGTGCATTTTTTCAACTTTGATCATTTGAAAATTAAACTTCAGATTTCAGAGCTCTCTTAGAGCACAAAATTTTGTGCTCTTCTCTTCCTCTCCCTTCATTCATCTCCTTCTTCCTTCAAGCTCTTATCCATGGCCTCCTATGGTGGTGAGCTTATTCTAGACTCATCTTCTCCTTGAAGTGGCATCTCCTCTCTCTCTTCCTTCTCCATTCCACTGCCATTCATCTTCCAAGAAGCAAAGGAATCCATTGATGAAGAAGATCCTAGGCCTACAAGCTCCAATGGAGCTTACATCATGTGGTATCAAGAGCATCTTCATCTAGGTGATGTTCTTTTTCTTCCTCTATCTTTTTGTTCGGTGAATTCTCTTTAATTCCTTGTTCTTCATCTTATTTTCCATGTATATCCTCCATTGTCTTGTGGTTTGGTGCTGTTTAGAGTTGATTAAAAAAAAATAAACCGATTAAATCTTAGATCTACACTTGTTCTTGCATTTCTATGATTCAAATTTTGTAGATCTACTCTTGAATCATGTTTTTGTGTTGATTTTAAGTTCTATAAATTTTCGTTCATAATATTCTTGTGCTAAACCTTTAGATCTAAATTTTCTTCCAAAATATTGATTAGAAAAAAACACAAAAATCTAAGCGTAAATCACCTAATCCATGTTGTCTTAGAGTCATGTTTAGTCATAGTAATTGTCACATTATGTTCTAAGTTTGTGTTGAATTTTTATTTTGTTTATTGAATTCTAGATACATGTGTTCATGGATTCTTGTCATTCTTAGCCTATCTTTTGAATTTTGAGTCTAATTCATGCATGTTATTTAGTTCATAAGATGTTCTAAATCAATTCCTAGAAGTAGTCTTGTTGTTGAACTATTTTTTTTTTTTTGTTTTCTAAGTTTCCTACATGATGCCTATGATGAAGTTGAGTTGTGGTGCTGAGTTGTGGCTGGATTTGTGAATCAAATAAGTCTTAAGCTCTCTTGAATTGTGTTAGTCAAGATAATTGAGCATAAGCAAACACAAATTGTAACTATCCAAGCCTTAAGCAACATAAACATTACTCTTGATTTCTAGGTTGAAATCGTTGGTGCTGGCAGTTTGAACATACAAACTTGTATAAATTTCTGGGAATTAGTCACTATGTGTTTTGAGCTGAAATTTTTTACTAAATTTTCTAGACATCTGGACCAAAATTATGAAAAAGGAACCAAGCGATTTGGATTAAAGAAAAAAATAATAAAAATCACACAAGTTGGCAGAAAAATCAGTGTCTAGGAAAAAAAGTGAAAGGGAAGTGTGTTTGTTGTTTTGGCTCAAAATTTGTTCTATAATTGGTGCCTATTTTATACCAATCCTAGTTCTTAAATTTAAATTGCAAATTAGTGTGAAAAAAAGTTCCAAAACTAGAGGTTTCTTGAGTCTTTTTTTTAGTTTTTTTTTTACTATACTCTAGAGCTATTCTAAGTTTCTCTTTGAGTCCTAGCTTGCTTTTATGTGTTTTTCATTGCTTTAATTGTTGAATAATCCTTGAAAGTTTGTCTTGTCAAAACTCTATTGGTTTAGCTTTCATTTCATTTTTTTGGTCTTTGGTTATTGCTTGTCTCTTTGTTTTCTTGTTTGTGAGTTGTCGTATAGGAAATTGGAAAGGGAGGATTGATTCCATCCCTTGAAGAATTTGAGTCAAGAAGCAAGGGGCCAACCACCTTAAGAGCTATTGGACTAAGAAGCACTCCAAATTGAGTGAATCACCAAAGAGAGAACAAACACCAAAATTGAGGACCTTTTTGTAATTTTTTAAATTTAGAATTTACTTATGTTCATTGCTTTCAAATTTTGTAACAAAAAGGCCTTTCATTGGAAGTAAGTTGGGAGCCTCCAATAGGTCAACCTACTTCCATTTGTGTGTAATAATTTTAGGCAATTTTCCCTTAGGATTGTGAGTGTTTTGTTGGGAACCTTAAATGTGGTCATCCAAACACTCTTAGGATTCACCTAGTTTACATTTCTTGCTTACTATCATAGCTTATTTCATTTACCTTCCATTGTCAAACCGCCTAGATAGATTGCCTTTTACCAATTAGTTTTTACCTTATCTTTCACACCTCTTTTAGTGTTTATTTTGGCTAGTTTCAACCATAGTTTCTTTTACCTTTTATTTTCAAACCCCCAACAAGAAAGAACCACAACTTAGGAACCAACATGAGTCTTCATTCTTCATCTAGTGTTAATGGTGAGGGTTCTACTCCTAAGGACCCCTTGTATAAGATATTAAATGAGTTGAGATCCCTTAAGTTGTGGAAAGAAAAACTAGAAAGAAAAGAAAAAGGAAAAGAGAGGGCAAAAATAAATCAAGATGAGAGGGAACAAATAAGGGAAGAAGAAAGAAGGAAAATACTAAAAGAGTTAAGAAAAGAAAAACATGCCTCCTATAGTAGTCATAACTCTTTCAAGAGCCTAAGTGAAGAACTTTGTGACTATTATGAAGGAAGGCATAGGTCACATCTTAGACCTCACTCCCACAGGAGAGAAAAGGAAAGAAAGCCTCAAGAGGCTAACATTAACCTCCCATACTTCCATGGGAAGGACAATGTAGAGGCTAACTTAGATTGGGAAATAAGGGTAGAGCAAAAACTTAAAATAAAGTCTACTTTAAAATCTTATGGCTCTCACTCTTATCCAAAGAAAGACCAAGGTCTAGGCATCTTAGGGGCTGCACCTTCTAAGCCCAAAGATGATAAGGGGAAGACAATAGAAAAGCAACCCCCTAAGGCTAGTATGCAAGAGAAGACTAGCTCTATAAAGTGCTTTAAATGTCTTGGAAGAGGACACATTACTTCTCAATGCCCCACCAAGAAAACCATGATTATGAGGGGCCAAGACATTTATAGTAGCCAAGATGAGGCTACTACTTCACCTTCCTCTAGTGAACGTGAAGAAGCAAAAAGGGAAGAATCTAGTGAAGAAATCTACCCCCATGAAGAAGGACAACCATTAATGGTTAAAGAGGAGTATAAGGAGGTAAGTGTTTCCTCCAAGAGGTTAGCTAAGAAGGAAAGTCATTTTACAATTGTCGCAACCTACCCTTCGATGAGAGGGCGACGCGGGGCTCACGGGTGCGTCTTTCATGGGAGGAAAATGTGCGAAGTCGCCACCAACGTTTATTCGAGGAAAACGTCGAAAAAACCAGAAAAGGTGTGGTCTACGAACTTTAAGTGTGAAAGGTTCGGGAGTTGTTTTTACGCACGGGGAAGGTATTAGCACCCCACGCGTCCGTCATAAGGGACGGCAGCCTTCAATCAAGTGTGCAAATATGACTTCAAAATTATGTATTTTTCCCTTTTTTATGTTTTTATGTCTTTTTATGCCTTTTTTGTATTTTTTATCTTTTTGTGGTCAACAAGGGTGTTTCCCTCGCTCCTACGTATTCCTCAATTGTGATAAGGAAATCAGACCTACGTAGTTCTTTTAAAACTGAACGTTGGTTAAGTTGTTTTTATTTTTTTTTGCAAGATATATTTTGACCAAACAAAAGTCGTTTAAGGCATTGGACCATTAAACGATCTTTTGATTTTGAAAGGAGAGAAACATTAAGGCGTTGGACCATTAACGATCTCTTGGGGTGGTCGACAAAAGCGGGACTTTTGCTCCTATGTATCCTCAATTGCGATGAGGAAATCAGACCTACGTAGTTCTTGCAAAAGCGGTAAAGTTATGGGTTGATTTTATGCTTTTGAACGGTCCATGTTAACCGATAAAAGCAAAGAGGACAATTTAAGGCGTTGGACCTTAAAACGGTTTTAAGTGACTTTTGCGGACAAAGCTTGATTTGTGAGTTGATTTTAGCCTTAGTTTCACTTTGGTTATTAGTCAATTCATTCAAGGAAACTTCCAAAGAAAAAAGTCCGATTGATTTTTTTTATTATTTTATTCAAAGATATTTTGATTATTTTATTATTGTTTTTTTCAAGATATTTTTGATTATTTTATTATTATTTTGCTTTTTTTGGTTTAACCGAGGTTACAACATGGAAGATCGGTTGGATTTTGTTTTAACGGTGATTACATGAGATTACAACACAAATGATCGGTTGAAATTCATTTTATCATTTATTAGGTGAGAAAACGGCTTAAACGATCGGTTAAAGCTCGTTAAAAATGGAAGAAAAGAAACCGAAAGTGAACGAAATAAAGATGGAAGCCAAAAAAAACAAGAAATGAATTGAAAGTCTCGGATTCGAGAACTTACTCGTTGAAGAACGAAGAACGAACGAAGAACGGTGAAGAACGACGGAAAACCTTCATGGATTTGCTCACGGAAGCGTTATAGAAGCGCTTTGGCGTGGATTTTCATCACGGAAACAATTTTTCTCACTAATTTCAAGAGAATCCTAAATACTAGAAGGGCTGAACGAAATTACTCTGCCCACTTTCCCCTATTTATAGGGAAAAAGAGGGAGGTGGTTGTCGCCCAGCTCACCCAGGCGAGCTGGGTCGCTTCCACCAGAAGGCACCGCCATCTGTTGGAACCCCCTAGAAGGCCCAAGTGGGCCTGGTTGCTATTTGCACACCTCTTTTTACTAAATACACCCCATTTTGCTTTTTGTGTTGATTCCTTTTTCGTAATGTTACAGAACTTTACGGATTACGTAACAACACTTATTTTCTTTCCGCAATGTCGCGAAACCTTACGGATTACACAACAATGCCCTTTTTGACCTCTGTAATGTTGTAGAACTTTACGGATTGCGCAACAATGCTTCCTTTCGACTTCCAGCATGCCGCGGAACCTCACGGATTGCCTAACGATGGGTGTTAAGTACCTTGAAGCGGTCAAGCAAAGGTTGCGTGCCACCAAACAATGGTCCCCAGACAAAATTAGGGTATGACAACTGATGTGCCATCATTTTCTTCTATTTTCTAAACCCTTTTTGCACCATTTTAATTATTGATTGGTCTTAATTGTCAATTAATTAGGCAGTTTTATTATTTGGGCCCATTCAGCTAATTTGATGTTTTTAATCTAATTTCAGGAATTAATGAAGCATTGGGCTTGAATCTAGCATTGGGCTTGAATCTAGAATTGGGCTTGGACTTGAAGAGGGCAGACTAATTTATTCTATAAAATTAGATCTTATCTTATCTAGATATTATTTAGATTTGATCTCATCTAGATATTATTTCATCTAGATCTTATCTTATCTTATCTTATCTAGATTTGATTTGATTTTACTTATGGGCTTGGATTTAAAACATATTTGTAAGCTTTGGGGCTGAAAAAAAACTATATAACAGCACCAAGGTTCTAGTTTAGGGCCCCCCCCTCTCTCCCTCGCGGGAGACTCTCTCTCTCTCCTCTCTCTCTTCTATTTTTCGTTTTTAGTTTTAGTCTCTCTTCTCTTTCTCTTTTATTTTCGTTTTTTTTCAATTCCAGTTCAGACTTTTAGTTTTATCAATAAAATTTCATTCTCTATTTGATTAATGGAAGGCTAAGTCCGCAGCGTTGTTTTCCCTTGAGGATCAAGCACAGTTCTCTTTGAGGTTCTATTATTACTGTTAAATTCTGTTTAGTTTTTCCTCTTCACTAATTACTTTGAATTTGTTGCTTTTAATTCATGCATGCTTAGTGCTTGATTAATTGTCTCTGCGCTTAATTTACGTTCATGCTTAATGATCGTTTATGAGTAATTGGTGTATGTGATGCTTAATCACATAATGAATGCCTTATGTTGAATTTCGCTTAGTAATTTAATTTAGGGTTGGATTAAGTGGTTAAACTGATAAAGGATAAACTCTCGTAACCTAGGATAAGAGACTTGCTTGTGAATCAAGGGGAAGCAACGTGTTTTAATTCTGATATTTTCTAATTCACATATATTCGCTGTTTAATTTACAAAAGCAAACAACCCCCCCCCCCCCATCGTTACTGTTACTGTTACTGCAAGTATATTATGAACATTTGGCTTGTCACTGCTCGTTGGGAAACGACCTAGGATCACTTCCTAGTTACTACATTTTAATGTTTATTTGATTCGGGTACGGCCTCGATCAAATTTGGCGCCGTTGCCGGGGAGCAGTGTCCAAAGGTTCATAATAGCTAGCTATTTTCTCCTTTGTAAAAAGACACTTGTTAGCATTGCCACACCTTTTGGGCTTAAGTTTATTCCTCAAGTAAAGGAGTTGTTGGATGAGGATTTGGTTCGCAAGAGCTTAAATCCTTGTGCTTTGTTGGTACCCAAAATAGGTATTATTAGGCACCAAATCCCTAAAATAGGTGGTATGATGAATGTTTTGAGTGGTGCAATGCTCTTTTATAAAATCACTCGTGCACCCAACATCTTCATGATTTGTGTACGTAGGGACTCATTAGGTAGGTTTGTTTTTATTTTTAATACAAACTTAGGTACTCATATGGGACACTTTAGGTTTGTCATACTTTTTTGGTAGGAATAATCAACATGAAAATACCGAAAAAGGTATGTTTTATTGCATTACTTTTCTTAATTTTTTAAATAGTGATCAAGGGGTTCCCATGAACCTTGAGAGAATAAAGGTCATTCCTGAGTGGCCCACTCCACCAAGTATAACAAAAATTTGGGACTTCCATGACTTAACAAAATTTTACAAAAGTTTTGTCCCATATTTTTCTATACTTGTAGAACCACTCATTGAGTTGGTGAGGAACCATGTTCCTTCATGGGAAGATGCTCAGGAAATGGGTTTTCAGACCTTACCTTACTTCAACATACCAAACACGACTAATATATATGTTTTTGTTCTTGTTACAGGTGTTGAGGAAAAAAGCCCAGAGTTTCAAGAACCTCGGGATTTGAGGTCAAATCCATTTCAAGGGGGAGGGAATGATGCAATCCTACCCCGCCAGGGTATTGGATAGAAGACTCCAAGAAGATTGGGCCAGAGATGCAGGAGAAGGCCTTAGGGTTCTCATGAGCCTTAGGGTAGATTTCGGGCCCATGGGCTAAGTATGAGCCCACTTATTTGTGTACATATTAGATTAAGGTTTCATTATTTTTGGGTCTTGTATTTAGGGCTCCATAATATAGGTAAGGTACCCTAAAAATGTAGGATTTTTCAGCCCTTGTATTTTAGGGCACCTAGAATAGTTTTTTGTATTAGGGATAGTTTTGTAATTTCATATGCATTAAGTGAATATTTGATGTGTGTGGTTGTAATTTCATATGCATTTGCTTTCTATACCCCATTGCCGCATCATATAGTCACACTTTGTGCATGTCCTTCATGCTTTACATGCCTCATGACACCTAAGCACACTTAGTGGAGAATCTTGGACTTGATCTTGGATTAGTGGGCTGAACCATAGCTAAAATTCACTAATCATAATTAGTGAAATTTTGGCTCCAAAATTTGGCTCCACAAATTCAATTTCAAATTCAAGTGGTGTCTCCATGAAGTGGTGTCTCCTCTCTCTCTTCCTTCTCCATTCCTTTGCCATTCACCTTCCAAGAAGCAAAGGAATCCATTGATGAAGAAGATCATAGGCCTACAAGCTCCAATGGATCTTACATTACCTTGAACTTCGGAGGAATGACCATGTCAGGTACTAGGCACAAATCTTCCATGTCAGTGTTGGATCAAGTGGCCTCGGAATAATTAAGAAGGGGGGTTGAATTAATTATTAATGTACCTTGTTCTCTTTGAACAACCAAGTGGATGTACCCTCCACTTGAACTGATCCACAAGAGATGTACCCTCTCTTGTTCTCAGTTACAACAACCCAAGTAGATGTACCCTCTACTTGTACCACAAAGGATGTACCCTCATATGTGTTAAGACAAAGTTCTCAAGCGGTTAGTCCTTTGAAACTTTGTAAAGGGGAAACAAAAGATATCTCAGGCGGTTAGTCCTTTGAAACCTTTTGTTTAAGGGAAAGGGAAGAATCAAAAGAATTCTCAAACTGTGTCTTATTGAATTCTTTGAAAAAGGAGAAGGGAGACACAAAAGAATTCAGGCAGTTAGTCCTTTGTTCTTTTGGAAAAGGGAGAAGAGAGACATAAAAAGAATTCAGGCGATTAGTCCTTGTTGAATTCTTTTTGGCAAAGGGAGAAGAGAATGAAAAGATATAGCACACTTTTTTTTTCTGTGAAAGAACAAGGTTTGGAAACCAGAAAACTTAGAAAGCTTTTGGCAAAGGAAGAAGAAGTTCAAAAAGATGTTCAAAAGTTGTGTGAAAAAGTTGTAAAAGTTATTGAAATGCAAGTCAAGGTCTTGCTTTTATAGACTCTTCATGTCTGGTCAAGAAAACCATTGGAAGAGTTATAGCTTTGAGGAAAATCCTGAAAACCATTGGAAGAGTTACAATTCTTGACTTTTTATTCAAAACATGCCACTGGTAATCGATTACCAAAACCATGTAATCAATTACACAAAGCATTTTATGAAAGGATGTGACTCTTCACAATTGATATTGAATTTCAACGTTCATATACACTGGTAATCAATTACCAATATATTGTAATCGATTACACCATTTAAAAATCAATTGGAACGTTGCAAATTCAGTTAAAAGCTTTTGAAATTAAACTTTGCCACTGGTAATCGATTACAGGTAATTGGTATTCGATTAACAAAGAGTAAAAACTCTGGTAACTTAGAAAATTTTGAGAAAAACTCTTTTGAAAAACAAAACTGTGCTATGTTTGTTTTTTGAAAAATCTTTTCAATACTTCCCTTGTGAAGTCTTCTTGATTTCTTCTCTTGAATCTTCAATTCATCTTCTCTTAAATCTTGAAATCAAACTTCTCTTGATTCTTGAATCTTCTTGATTTCTTCTCATGAAACTTGAAATTAATCTTGATCTTGAACTTGTTGACTCAATCTTGAAAACATTCTCTTGGACTTTTTGTCATCATCAAAACTAGACTTGAATCAACTTGATTCATCATGAAGCTTGCTTCTACAGTCAACAAAGCCATAATCTTCGCTTCCTTCAATGGCCCTTAGCCTTTCCTCTATTTGATCCAACTTTCCTTTTTCTGCCATAGCTGGAGGGACTCTCCCCGCTGCAAAATGCAATGGTTATGGTTGTGGGCGAAATTGAGGGCCCTCCAAAGTGCTTGGCAAGGGTACACCACCAATTTCTTGTCCCTCAGTGGCGTATCTGAGGCAAGGCTCGAAGTCGGCTAGATTATGGTGGGGTATTTCATGTGCCTCCCTCATGGGTTGAGAGATATGTGCATGATCAGATTGAGGTTGTTGGCTCTCAATGAATATGGGAATGGATTTATTGACATTCTCATCGGGAGTGTGCACCACATTGGGTGGTGTATAGTTCGGAGGCAAGCCATATGGGGGGAAAGCATGCTTGTTCTAAATTTGCATAAAATGGGGGCCGCCCGTACTTCCCAACTCTTTGCCTCCCTGCCCTACCATATCTGAGGTTGGGGGATTTATTTGATTGAGGCCAGATGGGGGAATCGAGTCCACCTCAGCAATGGCGCTGGTAGCGGTGACTGCAGCCGCATTGACCTCTATTATTTTCTTCATGCTCATCATGGCCTCCATCATTGTGGCCATTTGCTCTTTTATGGCCTCCATGTTGGCCTTGATATGTTCTTTTACCTCCTCTACTTCACCCATTACTCTAGCTCTAGCACACGTTTGGTAAGGGTGTCGTAAAGCATGTTCTTTCCTTTTGATTACAATTCTATTTTCAAGGAAAGAGTGCAATGAGCAATGCAACCAATGAAAAGCATGGATGTATGCGAATGATGCATGGTTGAAGTATTGCAAATTTTTATGCAGGACATAGGGTTGAATCAATTTAGATTTTCATTAAAACCACATGGTCCACCACTTCTTATCAAAGTGAAATTGGAAATAACACATGGACTTCAACAGTCCTCATTTTTTTTTTTAAATTGGCACAATTATGTGTTGGCAGTAGATAAAGAAATTATGTAACTTGATCCATCTTCTGCCCCAACTTTGCAAGCTGGTTACTTCCATACTTGACCTTGACTTGATGAACCTTTTCTTAAAACATGTGCTTGGTTCAAGCCCATAATCCTAGGAATAACAATTTTGATCGCCAATACTTCGAAAATATCTCATAGAGATTAATGACTCAGGCATACTTATGTTATGCATGGCAAATGCAATTATGAGATTAAGATGAGATGCCCTAAGAACCATCATTTCCTAGTTAACCATGCATTAGGTACATGATTTTCATTCATTTTCTTGTTAGAGAAATGAGCGTATAATCCTAACATGGTTGGTTTATAGCTATCATCGTGGTAGCCAACACATGTAACTAAGAATGTGGTACAAACTTTCACGCTTCATTGGGACTTTCTTTTTGTTCTTTTTGTTTTGTTTTTGTGTTTTTTCTTTCTTTTTTTTCATGTAGAGGAAAATTCAAGGATCATACATGAGTGAACATCATGTCAATGATGAAAATAGAATGTATGCAATTGGCATGCTAAATGAAGGTGTATGATAATGTCGTGATTTACGCAATGCACAAATATGATGTAGGAATGATACACCCATTACGATGCTATGAAGAGACGCATGATGCCATCAAGGAATATGCTGGAGTAAGTTTGCTACATACCCCCTAATTGAGGAACCTAATGGAAATGATCCAAAAGTCCACTTCTAGTGATAACTCCAAAAGGTGGTTTCAAGTAACTTTACTGGCTTCTAGAGATATCATCCTCTTAGGTAATACATTGTGGTGATAGGAACTATCAGCAGCAATGCATCACTAAAAGAGGAAAAATCTAGATGAGGCTTCACTGTCATCAAGCGAGTCGGATACCCAGCATGACCACAGATAGACCTCCACTCCTATGGCTCACATAGACCCAGGTATAAGGCCTAACATCTCAATGCGTGTGCGAGGTATAGGTGTCATGTGTGTGTAGAAAAAAGTATTTCTAACTATGAATGTAATCGATAGACAAACACACACCAAACACAACAACATAGCAAAGGTTATGTACAAATATGGACAAAAACCAAAGATAAAAGGGAAGAGAGAACATAAATTAAGAAGTCATGATGAGATGTTGCACACTAATTGATTGGCCTAACTCTCTAAAAATCGTCCCCAGTGGAATCACCAACTGTCGCAACCTGCTCTCCAGCGAGGGCGCAAAAAAGGCCTCTCGGATGGGCCTAGGGTGCATCTTCCGTCGAAGGAAAACGCGTGGAGTCACCACCAACGTTTATTCGAGGAAAACATCGAAAAAACCAAAATGGAAAAGTTAGAAGGTCTGTGTATTTTGAATATGAGGGTTTGGGAGTTGTTTATGCACGGGGAAGGTATTAGCACGCCACATGCCTATCACAAGGGACGGCAACCTCTAATCGAGTGTACAAATCATAACTTCAAAACTATGTATTTTCCCTTTTTATGTTATCTTTTTCCCTTTTCATATTCTTTTACCTTTTTTTGGATTTTTATGTTTTTTACTTTTTTAGGGTCGACAAGGGTGTTTTCCTCGCTCCTACGTATTCCTCAATTGCGATGAGGAAATCAAACCTACGTAGTTCTTTAAGAACTGAAGGTTTGTTGATTAAATTGATTTTATCTTTTTTGAAAGATTTGATTTTAGTTGTGAACAAAAGTCATTTAAGGCGTTGGACCTTTGAAACAATCTTTTGATTTTTGAAAAGGGGATAGAATTGTTAAGGCGTTGGACCTTGAAATGATCTTACTCAAATTTGAAAGGCGAGAATCGTTAATGCACTGGACCTTTGAACAATCTCTTGATTCTTTTTTATGAAATGAAGAAGTTTATGAGTTGGTTTTATTTGGTCTTGGCTCATTGATCTTCAATCCTTTTTTAGAGATAACTTGTGGCATTAATGACCGGTTAAAACTTATTTTTTGATGAAAAGAGTTTACGACACAAACAATTGGTCGAAACTTAATTAAATAGTGATTAAAAGATATTACAACACAAATGATCGATTGAAATTCATTTAAACTGTGATTAAGTGAGATTACAACACAAACGATCAGTTGAATTTTATTTTAACGGTGATTAAATGAGATTATGGTATAAAGGATCGGTCGAAACTCGCTTTGAACAATGAAAAAGATCACCAATGATCGAAGAAGGAGATGAAGATGCACAAACAATAAAGGGGACCCCTAAGGGTCCATAAACCAAATTCAAATCCTTGAAAGCAAACACTAACCGGATGAAGAATGAAGAATGATGAAGAACGGATGAAGAACGGTGAAGAACGTTCATGGAATTGATCACGGAAATGTTACGAAAGCGCCTCGGCCTTGATTTTTCTTCTTTTTTTCCTTCTTCTCACCAATTTCACTGGAATTTGCTCACTAAGGATGATGAACCCCTTCCCCTCAGCCTTCCATGCCTATTAATAGCAAAATAGGGGGAGGAGCTTGCCGCCCAGCTCGCCTAAGTGAGCTGGTGACTTACTCTAGAAGCAACTTGCTCGCCCAAGCGAGCTGGTTGCTTCCCCCCTAAGTCATCTAGTGGGCCCAGGTGGGCCCAAGGACTGAATAATGTCCCAAAATGGACCATTTTGCCCCTACTATGAGTTTCTTGCCCATTTCCTTCCAAAACGTCATGAAATCGTACGAATTGCACAGTGATTGTTGTTAAGCAGCTTAACTCGAATGGAAAAAATCCCCATGTTGACAAAAATTGCCCCCATTCTGAGTATCTTACTCATTTCTTTCTGTAACATCGCGAAACCCTACGAATTGCGCAGCGATTGATGTTAAGAAGCTCAACTTGATCGGCAAAAATCCGTATGTTGACAAACAATGGTCCCCGGACAAAATTATGGTATGGGAAGATGTCCTAGGAAGGCTCGGACCTGCTTCTCTGTGCGTGGCTCAGACATTTCAAGGATGGCTTTCACCTTGTCTAGGTCCATCTCTATCCTTTTCTGGCTTACAATAAAACCAAACAACTTTCCCAACATGACCTCGAAATTGCACTTTGTTGGATTCAACCTTAACCGGTACTTACATAGTCTCTGAAACAACTTATGTAAGTTGACGAGGTGTTCTTCTTCGGTCTTTGACTTCGCAATCATATCATCCATGTAGACCTCAATTTCCTTGTGCATCATGTTGTAGAATAATGCCACCATAGCCCGTTGGTAAGTTGCCCCAGCGTTCTTAAGCCCGGAGGACATCACTTTGTAGAAGAACGTCCCCAACAGGGTGACGAAGGTTGTCTTTTCCATATCCTCTGGCGCCATCTTTATTTGGTTATAGCCCAAAAACTCATCCATGAAAGAAAACAAAGCAAAGTTGGTGGTGTTGTCTACAAGGACATCAATGCGCGGTTAAGGAAAGTTATCCTTTGGACTGGCTCGGTTTAGATCCCGATAGTCCACGCACATTTGTACCTTCCAATCTTTCTTAGAGACTGGCACAATGTTAGCGACCCATTTGGGTATCGTGCCATAGCCAAGAAGTCGGCCGGCGTCAAATTGCTTTTTGACCTTTTATTTTATTTTTAAGGACATCTCGGGCTTCATCCTTCGCAGCTTTTGCTTGACCGAGGAACACTCGGGATTCAGAGGTAATCGATGTTGCACGATGTCAAGACTTAAGCCTGGCATATCTTGGTATGACAAAGCAAAAATGTCTTGGTAGCCTCATAACAGAGCTACCAATTCATCTCAGACGTTTGTGGACATGCCCGTGCCCACCTTCACCTCCTTTCTTTCCTCGTCATCACCCAAATTTATGATTTATGTCTCTTGATGTGGCTTCATCTCTCTATCTTCTTGTTTGACCATCCTTTTTAGCTCTGGGGGAACTCCCCAATCCTCATCTTCCCCATCCTCAGCTTGGTTTACCAACTGCTCAAAATCGAAGTCTGGGTCCTCGGTATCATTACCTTCATAAGACTCATTGTTGGATATTATGTTTGCCATGGAAATCCCGGGTTGCTCGACAATTTGCCAGTTCTCTAACTCGAACTCCAGAGGACACGACCGTACCCAATTCGATTGCTCTTAAGGGACTCCACCGTTGATCATGGCGACCCACCCTTCACACATCCAGCCTGCGAATGGCCCATGCTCCTTCCCCTCGTTTCTAGGGAAATCCTCCTCACGTCGGTGCGTGTAGGTTCATATCCTAGCCCGAACCTTCCACGGTTTCCTGTGAACTCTATTAAGCTCACCACACCATCGTCACTTCAGCGCAAACCCATGTCGGGCTCATATCCATGTCCCAACATCACACGGGCCACTATTAATGCGACATCGGATGAGCGTGGTTGCACCGGGGGAGACTCGACATAAGCATTGGTCACCACTTCAAATGCTTGAAAGGCCATCTCCAAGGACTCCTCCGTGGCCTCTACATAGGGCGTAGAAGAAGGACAACTTACAAGAATGTCTTCTTCTCCTGAGACTATGATCAATTGCCCTTCCACCACAAATTTCAACTTTTGGTGGAGCATTGAAGGGACTACCCCAACTGAGTGAATCCAAGGTCGGCCCAATAGGCAGCTTAAGGCCGGGTTGATATCCATCACTTGGAAAATGATCTGGCAGACATGGGGTCCAATCTGAATTGGGAGATCAATCTCCCTCCTTACATCCGGGAGACTGCCGTTAAAAGCCCGCACGACCATGGAGCTCGACCTTAGGTGTGACGGATTGAAAGGCAATTTGTCCAAGGTAGCCTTGGGCATGACATTAAGTGATGAGTCATTGTCAATAAGCACCTTGGCCACGATGTGGTCCAAACACTTGACGGATACATGTAAGGCCTTATTATGTCCCTGACCCTCGACGGGTATCTCCTCATCGAAGAATATGAGGTAATTGTTGGCGGTAATATTGTTGATGATGCCCCTGAAGCCCTCCACAGATATGTCTTGGGCGACGTGGGCTTCATTCAAGATTTTAACCAAAAGTGCCCGATGAGGCTCCGAGTTCATGAGTAGTCCTAACAAGGAGATCCTAGGAGGGGTTTTATTGAGTTGTTCAATTACCTTTAACTCAGTCGCTTCTTCAACAGATATTCCTCTTTTGCTGAAGTCCTCTTCTTCCTTAACCAACCGTCCGGCTGAGACTTCCTTATCCAGAATCGGGCTCGCCTTACTGCTCTCTTCCATGCCCACCTTTGCCTTCCCCTTTGGGTCTTTAGCTCGCACCAGGAGCTTGGGTGTTGCAAAGATCCGTCCGCTACGAGTTACGCCGCTCGTGCCGGAGATGTTTGTGACCTTGGCGGCGGATAGATCATCTATGATGGAATCTTCCTTCCTTCGGTCGGGCCTTTGAGAGACGTACTTCCATGGGACCGCCTTGTCACTCTTGTAGGGAAAAGGAGCAGGCTTCTTAACTGAGATAGGCTGGAAACCTTGGGGGCTTATGCGTGTTGTAACGACCCGCCTCGTCGCTACGGTATCCACACTCTAATATTCGATAATTTCAATTTTTATAAAAAGAACTCCCTTAATTTTTTATTATAAAAATAGAAGTGATTTTGTCACAACATAAATTCATCCAACAACATGCCATTACTTAAGTGAATATGCATAATTACATAGAAACAATAATTCGGTACATGTCATACACATAACGAAAATTAAATATGTTCATATATATATATAATTAAAATTCCAGTTTTACATCTTTAACTCAAAAAAATAAAACTTAAAAACCAACTACAAAGGAGTTGATTACAAAACACAACTCTCCCAAAATAACGCCAACGTCATCACGTCGGCTCGGTGGCTCCTCACCAGAATCTTACTCCCTACACCCTGCCACTGTCCTTCTACTCCCACGAACAAGGTTTGTGATCATCACAGGTGTCAACCACACGATACAAAATTGCAAGGGTGAGTTTATTATAAAAGAACCAATACCAATTCCAAATAACCACAATTAGCAAGGAACATATGCAAACATGATAAGCATACACAACAATCATTATTCAACACTCATATCCAACAAATATTCATCATTCACATCCAACAATTACTCATCATCCATCCATGGACCCAATCAAGACTGCACAAAATGATGCATGCACCTGACTCAACACTCAAATGCAATGTGGTACGTACCAACAACAACCAAAACTCAGGAAATAGCCTAAGCGTGTCCACACGATACTCTCACTTAGGGAACTGTGCTGAGTTTATCGAGACCACCCGGTTGTGCACGTAACAGCCCCCCTCCCATAGGTGATCAGCCTGGGAGCCCAAAGGTGTTCCCTACCAGGTGACAGCCCCCTAGTACAAAGTACACTTGGCCACAGTTACTCTATTTCCTGTGTCGTATGAGCTATGATCACGGCCAAAAGTAAGTGCCAAAGACCATGGACCAATTAAAGCGCCTAAGCATCCCCTTAGAAATGCTTAGATTCTCTAACCACGCTAGTTATCCACGTCTGGGCCATCCGACAAGGTCAGCGCACTCTACCCCCCATGACATACACTCCATACGACGTATGATCGTGGCCAAAAGCTAGTGTCAAAGACCCTGGAAGGTCAGTGCACAGTGCCCCGCACGATCATACACAACATCCAACGTATGAACGTGGCCAAAAGCTAGTGCGAAAGACCCTGGAAGGTCAGTGCACAGTGCCCCCCACGAACATACACAACATGCACATGCCAATGCATTTCCAACATCAATCAACATTCCATTTCCATGTCATTCACAACATAAATATCATCTCATCTCAATGACGTTATCAACAACAACAACAACCTCATTTCATATTCACATATTCATCAATAATAACAATTCATGTTGACATGGTCTTTATTAACAACGTCATCTCAAATCAATATCATCATAATTATCATTATCATCACATATCAATTAAAATCCTCAATAGCAACATCAACAACAATTCAAACAAACACAACAATATCATTTCCACACGCACGGTCTTCAAACAACACATTTCAAACAACCAAAACAATATCATTCATCACAATACATACATACATATATATATATATATATATATATATATATATATATATCGCATCCCATTAGTTAAAACGTAATTTTCTTTGAAGAAAAATCAGCATGCAACAGGGACAGGCAGATATCCTCATAGCTAGGTTCCCTGACCCTAACTATGGTGTTAAAACGGTAAATTTTATAATAAACTCCCCTTACCTATCGTGAGCTACCCCGCGGATTCCTCGTCGTGTCACTTGAAGATTCCTTTTCACCCTTGCTTGTCGATTCCACGCACGCCTCTACCATGCCAAAACGAAGGAGACTTAGTATGGATTTCAGAAAACCAAGCTAGTAACAGTGCTCTGGGTCAAACACCCACATCACTACATGAAAGAGCTGAGAGCATTTTGGGTTTTTCAAAGGAACATCATTTGGAAATTCTGACCTCGCCAATGTGACCGGGGTTCAGTGTAGGTTACGAAAATAACATGCATCTCATGAAAGGATAACGTTTACAAAGTCTCTTTCTCTAAGGTTTTTCAAAGGAAGCATAAGACATACAATGGCGGTTCCAAAGTCAGAAAAGATGCAAAGACAAGATAAAACTAACAAGAAACAAGTGTAGAACCATGGTTACCTCGAAAGAAAATGAAAGGTCAGATTAGGGTTTCGTTCTCTACCGAAACCACAAGCCAAGTTGGAAGATTCCGGTTCGGTTGAAGGGTTCCTCTCGGTGTGGAGAACAACGATGGTTTGTGGTGGCTAATGGTGGCTGTGGTGATGGAGAAAGTGCTTCGAACTTTAGAAATGGCTTTGGATGAAAGAAAGAAGAAGAAATGGCGTTTTTCCTAAGCTACACGAAAGCAAAGGCTGAAATGCTTAAATAAGAGATGCTCTCGGGAACGGAAGCTTCTAGCATACTCCAGACATCTTCTCAAAGATCCCAACGGTCAGATCATGGTAAATTGTCTTGTGAAGTTGCAGATCAAATTTCGAGAAGATCCAACGGTTAATAAAGGCTGGGCAGCGTTTTTACCGAGGCAGCTTCATGTAGCTTTCTCTAGAAGCTTCATTAAGAGGCTTCCTCCAGAAGCTTCCTCGTGGCTTCTTTGAGAAGCTTTCTCAAGAGGCTTCTTTGAGAAGCTAGATCCTTATCTATCCATACCACTCTATTAACTAAATTAACTTCCTTAAAAATAATTTCGGATGAAAATAACGTAACAAATAATCAAACATCAAACATAATTACTAATAATATATAGATATATATATCAGGGTGTTACACGTGTCAACATCCCTAGTGAAGTGAATTACCAAGGGCTTGGGTTTGCTCAAGCTCTTGTCAGCCGATTGCATGCACATTTATTGCTCTCCCTTCCTTGCACCATAAACCTCAAACATGCCCTTGTCTATCATTCCTTGAAACAACTCCTCTACCGTCGGGCATGTTTCCATGTCATGCATTGCCCCCGGGTGTATCAAACAAGAATCTCCCTTATGCCCATCAAAGGAAATCATGCCCGCTTCATGCAAGGCCCTCAATATAAACCACCTAGAGGTTACCACATCCTTCATTTGCTTCGGCCTCTGAGGTCCACCCTCCTCCATCGCATTAACCGCCGATCCCCTATGATTGGCAAGGGGATTCGTCTTTATGTTTGGATCGTCCTCTTGGAATGTCAGCCACCCCGTGTCAATCAAACTTTGGACCTTATGTTTGAGGGCCACACATTGTTCTATCGAATGCCCTGGGACACCCCTATGATAAGCGCAGGTTGCGTTGGGGTTGTACCATCAAAGGAAAGGAGATTGGTAAATTTTATTGGGGGTCACCACCGTCATTTGGTTGGTGATCAAGGATGGCAGCAAGTTCGCGTACGACATCAAAATCGGGGCGAATTCTGCAAGTTTCTTCACTAGAAAATTCCTCCCTGGATTGGCACTTGTGCTAGGATTGGAGTTGCCGGCAGGGGGAGCTGAATTTTGAGTAGGGGCCCTTTGTGGTTGAGCAGATGCCCTTTATTAGACAGGCACTGGATTGGAAGGGTTCCCGACACGGGCCGAAAAGCTCGGCTGATGTTGGGCATATTGATAAGTGTTGTGAGGGGTTTTTTGGGGTTTCGACCAAGTAGGAGCCGAAGTCACAGCGTGGGCATGTCCTTCCTTCTTCTTTGCCCCACTTGCCCGGAATCTCTTATTTCTTGTATTGGCAGAAGCAACATAATCAAACTTCCTTCTCTTCAAGCCTACTTCGATCCTCTCACCCACAAATACTAAATATGCGAAGCTAGAGGGCATGTAGCCCACCAACTTTTCATAGTAGAACACTGGCAGCATGTCCACTATCGTAGTTATCATTTCTCTTTCCACCATGGAGGGCGCCACTTGTGCGGCCAAGTCTCTCCACTGTTGGGCGTATTCCTTAAAGGACTCATGCTCCCGCTTGCTCATATTTTGCAGCTGGGTTCTGTCAGGAGCCATGTCAGTATTGTATTGATATTGTCTAATGAAGGTAGGTATCAAGTCCTTCCATGAGTGAATTTAGGAAGCTTCTAGATTTGTATACCAGATGACCGCCGCTCCGGCCAAGCTTTCTTGAAAGAAATGCATCAAGAGCTTCTCGTCTCTGGAGTACACCCCCATCTTTCGATAGTACATCTTTAAATGATTCTTGGGGCAAGTAGTCCACTTGTACTTATCAAAATCAGGTACCTTGAACTTCAAGGGAACGACGATGTCGGGCACCAAACACAACTCAGCCATGTCGGCGAATGGGTAATCACCAAACCTTTCGACGGCCCTTAATTTCTCCTTGATGAGATCGAGTTTCTCCCTTCCTTCCACTGTTGGAGGTAGCCCCCTACTGAGAAATGTTGTGGTTGCAATGGACGGTGCTGAGGAGCCGTTGCGGCATTAGGCGGAGGCATACCACTACATGTCGGTCTCTCAGTGGCAAATGCAGGGTATGGCTCAAAGTCAACCTGAGCATGATCCTGAGGTTCTTCATGGGTGCCCCCTATAGGCTGGGGTTGCTGGCCCTCAAAGGTAACGGGAACGGCATGGTTAGCGTTCTCGTTGGGCATGTGCATGGTGGGCGGTGTATAATTGGGAGGGGTAAGCCATAGGTGTACGCATTCCTATTATGCCCCATGATTGGACCATCGATGCTGCCTAACACCTCTCCTCCTTGAGCCACTATGTCTGGGATGGGTTGGTTTGCTTGGTTTATGGCGGATGGATGGGTCGGATCTGCCTCAATGGTGGCACTGGTGGCGGCAATTGCGTCCGCATTGCTTTCCATCATTTGCTTCATGCTTAACATGGCTTCCATCATGGAGGTCATTTGATCTTTCAAGGCCTCCATATCGGCCTTCATTTGTTCTTACACCTCTTCTATATCACCCATGACTCTAGTTTTGGAATGGGTTTGATAAGGGTGCCTTAAAGCGTGTTTAGTTATGGTGTTTACTGCTAAAAGAACAAAAATATAGTAAGCAATATGACAAAGAACTAAACATGAATGCATGCTAAAGATAAGTTGTCGAAGTACTGGACTCGCGCATAATTTTTGAGCAAAGACGCAGGACTGAACCGGACTCATTTTTATTAAGGAAGAAAAATGTTCATCTTGTCGAAATTAAAGCAAAAATACAAATGCCTTAATGGTTCCTAATTATGTGGGCCATCAAATCGATCATGTGCTGACAATAATCGAGGAGCCCATGAACTTCCTCAGGGAACGAGTACACATCTGCCACTGCCTTGGCTTTGGCTAGTAGTCTTGGAAGCTCTTGACTCCCATTCAAGGTGAAAGCGAACCTATCCATCCACATCATTGCTTCTCTGTGTAATGAGTCTATCAACCTCTCTCTTGCTTCCCTTTCTGCTTGCAGGACCGACACCATCGCATACTCATCCTCTAGCCTTTGCTCATGGGTTGAAGCTAGACTTAGCTTATCTTTGTATTGGTCAATGATGGCACACATGTTTTCTTCCATCCTACTCAATTGTTCGGACAAACTCCTCTTTGACCTTGGACAAGCCTTCAACTTGTCCTCTAATATCATGCCCTTGACTCTCGACTGGTCTCTCTCGGCCCTTCGAAGCTTGAGCTCGCTGTTGCTGCCCTACAAAACCCCTCGGAACTTGTTTTGGCCCTATTCTTCCTTTGGGGCCCTTTTTGTTTCCTGTTCCAATGCTTTAGGTATGGCCACATTGACGTCTCTCAGCTTGTCGCACTCTTTCCGGACCTTGATGGTTGTCGTCTTGAACTTTTCCTTGACCGCTTATGCCCTTTCAAGTTCCACCTTCAAGGCTTGCACCTCTTCACTATCCTCAGGGGTTTCAACCTCTTCCTCACTTGAGATCTTTAGCTTCGGGAGCCAAGTTATCTCTTGTGTTCTAGCCTTCAGCCACTTGTGGTAGCCACCGATGATCCCATTGCTGCTTCCCCTAAGCTCCTTATCCTTTCTTTGCACCGCACTCCATGCTTTACGGACTCTTTGAAACATCCTTGCATTGGGATCACTGAAACCCCGTGCGATGAAAGGCGTAATACTTTCTTCCGATGGTTATCCTCTCATGGGATAGCCAAGTTGTCTTATGACAAGGACATGATTATAATTGATACAACCCCTCATTCCCATCAAGGGGACATTTGAGAACCCCTCACATAAGGACAAAACCCCGACCTTTCCTTCCTTCCATCGGGGAAACCAATTAACAGATGCCCCTACCATACTAGCCAAGAGTTGCTCCCAATTGGCCTCCCCTTTCTCGGTGCACATGTGGTGACCTTGTAGGGGACAGACGGGTCTACCTTCATGACTCAAGAGGTGAGAGACCAGCCATACATAAAGAGCTAGTGTGCAACAAACAATCCTTGCGCCGCTTTTCTCACATCTTCAGTCAAATGTGTCGTAGGCATCGACCAAAACAGCCACGACTGGACTTTCCTTGCTTTGGTGGTAAACAAGGAAGGCATCGATCGCCACTAGGTCCACTAGCCCATCCACATTTGGGAAGAGGACGACTCTGAACACCAATAGCACTAGGACATCAATGAATGAAGCCCATTCACCTTGATCCGCCAAAGCCTTTGCTTTCTCCTCCAAGTGCTTCCTTGGTATTCCGACCACCCTATTTCTATTTTCTTTTACTCGGTCCAATTCTTGTGCCGAGATTTTGACCACTTTGGATATTCTCGCCATGTAGGGGTAGAACCCAAAAAAAAGATATGGTTTTCTTCCTCCTAGTGGGCATCCCAAGATCTCTTCAAATTCTTCTACGATCGGTACTAACTGAAAGTCCCCAAACGTGAAGCACCTTAGCGGCTGATTATAATACTAAGTGAGGGATGCAATGGCTTCAACAAAGACTTCTATCATAGCTAGATCCCAGATATTCCCATATGTCTTACGGAAAGTCTGATGTTGGAGTTGATCCATCAACTGCCCTAACTCTTGCAAACTGGCAACTTCTGGGCTTTTGATTTTGACGTGATAGAACCTTTTTCTTAAACAAGGGTGCTTGATTTGATCCCATGTTTTGCTAGAATGAAAACTCTGTTGATCAATACTTTGACGCCCTATCATGGAGGAAATATGATGAATGCATGAGGGAATGTTTATGCTATGCATGACACAAATGCATTTTACAAACACAGGAGCCTGGAAGATCATCTCTTCTTACTCACAAACATTTTGGCATTGTGGTTCATTTGCAGTCATTACCATGGCACCCCATGCATGTATTTAAGGAGGTGATCCAAACCTTCCGACATCCCGTGACCAAATGACAAGACAAATGCAATGCATGAGTGACGACACAATTCAAGTATACATGCGTGAGAGCACATGGTTGATAGCATGAAAAGAAACATGCTAGACGGACGAACATGGTAACGCAATCAAATAATGCCGAGAAGACATAACAGCACACACAAACATGACATTATAAAAACATGCATGGTAATGTCAAGGAAACAACACATAGCATGTTTGCTCCATGCCCCTATTTCAGGAACCTAATGGGGGAACTAAAAGCTCGCTATTTAGTGATAATTTCCAAGGTGGTTGCACCTAACTTTCAAAGGTTTCTAGAGATATCATTCCCTTTGATATCAAACATTGTGGCAGTAGGGACTACCAGCGACAACGTATCATCAAAGAGAAAAACTCTAGATGAGGTTTCACTGTCATCAAGCAAGTCAGAGACTTAGCATGACAACAAATTCACCTCCACTTCCTATGTTCCTATAGACCCGGGTATAGGGCCCTTAATAACTCACCATGTGTGCAAAAAGTGTAGGTGTCGTGTGTGCATCAAATAAACAAATATTTATCAATGCACATATTAAATACACACAACTACACAAAGCGTTAAAAAATCAAGAGAGTTGAATGAACACAAGAACATAAAAAAAGGAAAGGGAAACAAACAAAGGGAAAGTCATGATAAAAAAGCATATAGATTAAACGACCTAACTCTCTAAAAAAAGGTCCCCAGTGGAGTCGCCAACTGTCGCAACCGACCCTTCGACGGGAGGGCGACGTGAGACTCACAGGTGCGTCTTCCAAGGAAGGAAAACACGCGGAGTCGCCACCAACGTTTATTTGAGGAAAACGTTAGAAAAACCAAAAAACAAAACGGTCTACGAATTTTAAGAATAAAAGGTTCAGGAGTTATTTACGTGCGGGGAAGGTATTAGCACCCCACACATCCGCCTCAAGGGACGACAGCCTTTAATCAAATGTGCAAAATCACGACTTGAATTTTTGTTTATTTTCCCTTTTTATGTTTTTTTACTTTTTGAGGTCGACAAGAGCGTGACTCTTGCTCCTACGTATCCTCAATTGCGATGAGGAAATCAAACCTACGTAGTTCTTTGAAAGTAAGAAACTTACGCATAGGGTTGATTTCAAACTTTTAAAAGGTTCATTTTAACCGATAAAAGTAAAAGAGACCGTTTAAGGCATTGAACCTTTGAATGGATTCAAGCGATTTTTGTGGATAAAAGCTTGTTTGTGTGTTGATTTTAGCTTTGGTTTCACTTGGTTATTTTCAAACTCATTAAAAGTGGACTTGCAAAGTAAATGACCGGTTTAAACTTTATTTTTCAATGATTAACCAAGGTTACAACATGTCGCAACCTACCCTTCGGCGGGAGGGCGACGCGAGACTCGCGGGATGCGTGTTCCACGAAAGGAATACGCGCGGAGTCGCCACCAACGTTTATTTGAGGAAAACGTCGGAAAAAACCGGAAAAGACGCGATCTACGAACTTTTTAAGTGAAAGGTTCGGGAGTTGTATTTACGCACGGGGAAGGTATTAGCACCCCACACGTCCGTCCCAAGGGACGGCAGCCTTTAATCGAATGTGCAAACATGACTTTGATTTTTACGTTCCCTTTTATGTCCTTATATCCTTTATACCCTTTTTATATTTTTTCTTTTTTGTGGTCGACAAGGGTGTTTCCCTTTGCTCCTACGTATTCCTCAATTTGGGATGAGAAAATCAGACCTACGTAGTTCTTTCTTATCAAGTGATTCTTTTTACTTTAAGAGGTGATCATTTTTAAGGCGTTGGACCTTAAAAATGATCCATTTTACTTAGTGAGAAATTGAAATGACGAACTTCAAAAGCCTATTTTTGTGGACGAGCTTGACTAGGCGAGTTGATTTTAGCCTTAGTTTCACTTTAGTTATTAATCAATTCGATTAAGAATGAGAAATCCCAAAGAGAAAACGTCCGATTGATTTTCCGCTTTATTTTACTAAAATTTTTTTTACCTCTTTTTTTGATTTCCAACGTGGTTACGGCATGACCGAACGGTCGGAATTTATTTTAACCGAAGTTAATGTATTTTAACCGAAGTTAATGGATAATACAATTCAAACGTTCGGTGGAAATTTATTTTATTTTTAAGTTAAGCGAGAAATGACAATGTGGACCACTACGGGTACATAGAATGAATCGAAAAGCTTGGTTCGAGGTACTTACCCGTTGAAGATCGAAGAACGATGAAGAACGAATGAAGAACGTCGAAAAACGGTTGAAACCTTTGCGAAATTCTTCACGGAAAACGTTACGGAAACGTTTCGGAAGCGCCTCGGCTTAGATTTTCTTCACGGAAACAATTTTTCCAAGCAAATTCGAAAGAGAGAGAAGTGCCTAAGGGGCTGAACCCCTTCCTTCTTGCCTTCCTCCCCTATTTATAGCAAAATAGGGGAGGTGGTTGCCGCCCAGCTCGCCCAGGCGAGCAGGGTTGCTTCCTCCAGAAGCAACCGCCTTCTGGAGGAATATTCCAGAGGGCCCAAGTGGGCCTGGGTGCTATTTGTACCCCCATTTTTACTAAGTACACCCCCCTCTGCTGTTTTTTGGTGATTCTTTTTTCGTAAAGTTACGGAAACTTACGAATTTTGTAACGATACTTGTTTTCTTTCCGTAATGTTACGGAACCTTGCGGATTACATAATCATCCCCTTTTTGACTTACGGAATGTTACGGAACCTCACTTAATTATGCAACGATGCTTCCATTTGATTTCCGGTGTGTCACGGAAACTTACGGATTGTGCATCAATATTTTTTTGGTTTTTCGGCATGTCCTGGAATTTCACAAATTGCCTAATGATGGGTGCCAAGCACCTCACGAGGACCAAAGAATGGTCGCACGTCATCGAGCAAAGGTCCCCGGACGAAATTAGGGTATGACAGTTGCCCCTCTTTACTTGTCTTTTATTGGAGATAAAAGGAAAGTAAAGATAAGACACTAATTTCGTTCCTCTCGATTTGGCGGGAGTCGCGGGGGACCATAAAATCTCCACATGCAAATGACTTGTTGTTCCCAAAATTTCACAAATTGCCTAATGATGGGCGCCAAGCACCTCACAAGGACCAAAGAATGGTCGCATGTCATCAAGCAAAGGTCCCCGAAAATCAGTGTATGACACTAATTTCGCTCCTCTCGGTTGACGAAAGTCGCGGGTGACCATGACTTGTCGTTCCTAGAATTTCACAAATTGCCTAATGATGGATGCCAAGCATCTCACAAGGACCAAAGAATGGTCGCATGTCATCAAGCAAAGGTCCCCGAAAATTAGTGTATGACACTAATTTGGCTTCTCTCGGTTGACGAGAGTCGCGGGCGACCATGAAATTTCCGCATGTAAATGACTTGTTGTTCCCGGAGGAACAAAAGGTGCAGAAGACTATGTCAGCCTCTGCATGCTATCAAGCGTTCTGTCTTACAGATAGCAAAAGAATGTTTATACGGATAACCACTCGGGTATTTCCGCGTATCATCGGGCCCGCCGCCTCTGGATGATACAAGGGTGCAGAATGACCAAACTTGGTCTCTGCTTGTCATCGGGCCCGCCGCCTCTGGATGACAAAAGGGTGCGGATAACCGTAAGGTATCTCCGCGTATCATCGGGCCCGCCGCCTCTGGATGATACAAGGGTGCAGAATGACCAAACTTGGTCTCTGCTTGTCATCGGGCCCGCCGCCTCTGGATGACAAAAGGGTGCGAATAACCGTAAGGTATCTCCGCGTATCATCGGGCCCGCCGCCTCTGGATGATACAAGGGTGCAGAATGACCAAACTTGGTCTCTGCTTGTCATCGGGCCCGCCGCCTCTGGATGACAAAAGGGTGCGGATAACCGTAAGGTATCTCCGCGTATCATCGGGCCCGCCGCCTCTGGATGATACAAGGGTGCAAAATGACCAAACTTGGTCTTTGCTTGTCATCGGGCCCGCCGCCTCTGGATGACAAAAGGGTGCGAATAACCGTAAGGTATCTCCGCGTATCATCGGGCCCGCCGCCTCTGGATGATACAAGGGTGCAAAATGACCAAACTTGGTCTTTGCTTGTCATCAGGCCCGCCGCCTCTGGATGACAAAAGGGTGCGAATAACCGTAAGGTATCTCCGCGTATCATCGGGCCCGCCGCCTCTGGATGATACAAGGGTGCAAAATGACCAAACTTGGTCTTTGCTTGTCATCGGGCCCGCCGCCTCTGGATGACAAAGGGTGCGAATAACCGTAAGGTATCTCCGCGTATCATCGGGGCCCGCCGCCTCTGGATGATACAAGGGTGCAAATTGACCAAACTTGGTCTCTGCTTGTCATCGGGCCCGCCGCCTCTGGATGACAAAAGGGTGCGGATAACCGTAAGGTATCTCCGCGTATCATCGGGCCCGCCGCCTCTGGATGATACAAGGGTGCAGAATGACCAAACTTGGTCTCTGCTTGTCATCGGGCCCGCCGCCTCTGGATGACAAAAGGGTGCGAATAACCATAAGGTATCTCCGCGTATCATCGGGCCCGCCGCCTCTGGATGATACAAGGGTGCAGAATGACCAAACTTGGTCTCTGCTTGTCATCGGGCCCGCCGCCTCTGGATGACGAAAGGGTGCGAATAACCATAAGGTATCTCCGCGTATCATCGGGCCCGCCGCCTCTGGATGATACAAGGGTGCAGAATGACCAAACTTGGTCTCTGCTTGTCATCGGGCCCGCCGCCTCTGGATGACGAAAGGGTGCGAATAACCATAAGGTATCTCCGCGTATCATCGGGCCCGCCGCCTCTGGATGATACAAGGGTGCAGAATGACCAAACTTGGTCTCTGCTTGTCATCGGGCCCGCCGCCTCTGGATGACAAAAGGGTGCGGATAACCGTAAGGTATCTCCGCGTATCATCGGGCCCGCCGCCTCTGGATGATACAAGGGTGCAGAATGACCAAACTTGGTCTCTGCTTGTCATCGGGCCCGCCGCCTCTGGATGACAAAAGGGTGCGGATAACCGTAAGGTATCTCCGCGTATCATCGGGCCCGCCGCCTCTGGATGATATAAGGGTGCACGTCACATGACCTCAGGGTCAGTATGACAAAGATTATGGGGCGGCCGACAAAAGCAAAGCTCTTGCTCCTACGTATCCTCCAATGAGGAACTCAGACCTACGTAGTTCTGGATAACTTGTGAGACTTGAAAAAGTCTCGGTGTTTTCTCCACTAAAAATGCAAACATGCTTTAGCAAAGAGACAAATATTCCAACTGATTTAGAGCAGCATATGCTTTTTTTTTTTGAGTGAAAAACAATGCGTCTACCGGGGAAGGAGAGTCTGCTGATGAAATCTCCCATAACCATAAATGAGATTTTGGATGTTAGCATTTCGTTTCTAAATGACCATTTAGAGGAAACACTGGGTTCGACAAAAATAGAAGAAATCCACTCAAAGTGTATCAATCTCGCACAGGTAAGTGTTTCATCCTAATTCCGAACCATAGATATGTCATGACTTGACTTTGCAAATTATTTCCTATCAAATCAAAAATTACATGCGTGATCATGGATCAATAGGGCTTCCCTTGGGAATGGGTTCTTTTGGTGGTTTCTTCTTTCGGCTTTTGTGTGTTTTTGGCTTTTGATTTTCCTGGCTTTTTCTTTTTCTGTTTTTTTTTTGTTTAGTGCGGGGCGAGAAAAAAAGGTCGCTAGCGCACGGGATTTTGGTTGGTAATTAAAGGGAGAAGACCATTTTAGGTCGTGGTTTCCTTTCCTTCCTTTTTTGTTCATGTGGTGACAATTCTGTATTGTTCAGATATCGTCTGGTCCAAAGACCTCTCTGCACATTTCTTCTGTTTTCTTTCGATCCTTGATCAGGAGCTTTCTTTCCTTCTTTTCTCTTTTTTTCTTTCTCCCATTCTTTGATTGGGAATTTTCTTTCTTTTCTTTTTGCTTTCTCCCACTCTTTGATTGGGAATTTCCTTTCTTTTCTTTTTTTGCTTTCTCTTTGATTGGAAATTTTCCTTCTTTTCCTTTTTGCTTCCGAGGGTAAGGATTATGGTGAGTCAGGATTTTGGCTCAAGGTTTGTAGAATGGCTAGACATGATACATGTCGGGGTTTGGTTTGGCTCAAGGATAAAAGGGATGCCCCACATTATTTCCATGACACAAATGCAAAAATGATGATTTGGAAACTTTATGCAAAACTGGTCATGCATGCACCTATGCGGACACTCAAGTGTCAAATTTTTATGGTCATGTGATGCTAGGGCTCAGGATTCATTTCCTCTATTTTAAATCAACCCAATGTTTCCAAAATATGTTCTTTTATCAATTTGTGCATTCATCCGAGTCCATTTTGGGCGTCTGGGAAAATCTTCACAGCATTCACCCTTCAGGTGTATACACATTTTTTCAAAAACTAGTTATGATCAGTGAATTTTTTTCAAAGAAAAGTTGGAAGTCATCTCTTTTCAAAAGCATGTTGGTTTTTCAGCTTGACAACTTATTTTCCTTTTTTCTCCCTTTTTTTTTCATTATCATTTGTTTATTTCTTTTTCTTGTTTGTTTTTTTTTCTTTTTTTTTTCATGAGGTATTTTGCTACCTAAACATGTGCATATTTTTGTGAGGTATTTTTGCTATATACATGCATATCCAAGGTATCTTGCCACCTAAACATACATATATATGTTTTGCGAGGTATTTTTCTGCTACATACACGCACATCTAAGGTATCTCTCTACCTAAACATACAAATATATATTTTGTGAAGTATTTTTTGTTTACATACATGCATATCTAAGGTATCCCTCTACCTAAACATACATATATATATTTTTGTGAAGTATTTTTTTGTTTACATACATGCATATCTAAGGTATCTTTCTACCTAAACATACATATATATATTTTGTGAAGTGTTTTTTTGTTTACATAGATGCATATCTAAGGTATTTTCACTACCTAAACATACATATATATATTTTGTGAGGTATGACTACCTTCCGAGCTTGCGCTTGTTTTATTTAAATCCCCAGGATCATAAGCAACTAGGTGCGTCCTACTATAAAAAGTGATCAAATAACAAGCATAGATTCAAAAGGTACTAGGTTGCCTCCTAGTAGCGCTTCTTTAACGTCTTTAGCTGGACGCCTTATGACTTGTCGGTCACTGACCTAGTACTTTGCTTACCTTTGGCTTTGGACTTGGTCGCCTATGGGTCGGCCATGTGTTGTAGGCAACGCTCTAACTTTTTTGTGGATGAGCAGAGGTGAACTCTAAAGGTGGTGGCGGTGCGTCTATTGCCCGCTACCGGCCATCCTAATGCTACTGTGGTGTCTCGCCCTGCGTCTGCCTGGGGGCGCAGTACCTCTTGATGAAAGCTCGATTAGTAGGGGGCCTGATGCCCTTGCTGGAGGTGACAGGTACTCCGTAGAACTGACAGAGACCCGTAATTAGAGCTTGACAACTCCAAGACCCTGTTGGACTTCTTCGAGTCCACTGGGTGTCTTGCAGGTGCGATCCCTGCAAACAATTGATGAAATCAGAAATCAGTTGAGCGATGTGCATACTTACCTATGATGACATAACTTTGCCGGGGGGGTACGGGCACCCTGTAGGACTGATAGAGGCCCGTAACCAGAGCTGGAAACCCCAGGGCCCTGTTGGACTTTTCTGGGTCCACTGGGTGTCTTGTGGGTGCGATCCCTGCAAACAATAGATGGTATCAGAAATCATTTGAACTATATGCATACTTACCCATGTCGGGACGACACAGACCAACTGATACTTTTGCAGGGGGAGATTGGCGTTGCGGTCGCTGGGCAGAATGTTGCTAAGTAGCAATGTCATCTATATCTGTGTAAGAGTGGTCATGTTGGTGCGCATGATCCGCACTCGTCTCTTTGCAGCGGCACGGGTGAAATCTTGCCCCGGTATGCATAGTAGTTGTGTGATAGCCTCCCTCTCTGGTTGTGCTCGCACAGTTGGCCCTCCTCCAATATCAGGGGGTGGCCCAGGAACCGTTAAAAGGAAACTACTGGCCCCTTAACCGGAAGTTCAAGTCTCGGTTAAGCATTTAAGGGCAGAGGACCTTAAATTCTTTTAAGGTGTGGATGTCGAGCACACTGAAAATGAGGACACGTAGCCCTCTAAAGGTGAGGGCGTGCAGCCCTCTCAAGGCGAGGAGGTGTAGTCCTCTGGAGGTGAGGGCGTGCAGCCCTCTGCTGGCAAGGACGTGTAGTCCTTTCAAGGTGAGGGCGTGTAGCCCTCTGACGGTGAGGGTAACCAGTACCCAAGGTGAGGGCGTGTAGCCCTCTCAAGGCGAGGACATGTAGTCCTCTAGAGGTGAGGGCGTGCAGCCCTCTGATGGTGAGGACGTGTAGTCCTCTCAAGGTGAGGGCGTGTAGCCCTCTAACGGTGAGGGTAACTAGTACCCAAGGTGAGGGCGTGTAGCCCTCTCAAGGCGAGGACATGTAGTCCTCTAGAGGTGAGGGTAACTAGTACCCAAGGCGAGGGCGAGTAGCCCTCTCAAGGCGAGGACGTGTAGTCCTCTGGAGGTGAGGGCGTGCAGCCCTCTGATGGTGAGGACATGTAGTCCTCTCAAGGCGAGGACGTTTAGTCCTCTCAAGGTGAGGACGTGCAGTCCTCTGAAGGCGAGGATGTGTAGTCCTCTTAAAGGTGAGGGCATGTAGCCCTACGAAGGTGAGGACATGTAGTCCTCTGAAGGTGAGGGTACCTAGTACCCAAGGTGAGGGCGTGTAGCCCTCTCAAGGCGAGGACTTATAGTCCTCTGGAGGTGAGGGCGTGCAGCCCTCTGGTGGTGAGGACGTGTAGTCCTCTCAAGGCGAGGACGTGTAGTCCACTGACGGTGAGGGTAACTAGTACCCAAGGTCAGGGCGTGTAGCCCTCTCAAGGCGAGGACGTATAGTCCTCTGGAGGTGAGGGCGTGCAGCCCTCTGATGGTGAGGACGCATAGTCCTCTCAAGGCGAGGACGTGTAGTCCTCTAACGGTGAGGGTAACTAGTACCCAAGGTGAGGGCGTGTAGCTCTCTCAAGGCGAGGACGTATAGTCCTCTGGAGGTGAAGGCGTGCAGCCCTCTGATGGTGAGGACGCGTAATCCTCTCAAGGCGAGGACGTGTATTCCTCTCAACGGTGAGGGTAACTAGTACCCAAGGTGAGGGCGTGTAGCCCTCTCAAGGCGAGGACGTATAGTCCTCTGGAGGTGAAGGCGTGCAGCCCTCTGATGGTGAGGACGCGTAATCCTCTCAAGGCGAGGACGTGTATTCCTCTCAACGGTGAGGGTAACTAGTACCCAAGGTGAGGGCGTAGAGCCCTCTCAAGGCGAGGACTTATAGTCCTCTGGAGGTGAGGGCGTGCAGCCCTCTGGTGGCGAGGACATGTAGTCCTCTCAAGGCGAGGACGTTTAGTCCTCTCAAGGTGAGGACGTGCAGTCCTCTGAAGGCGAGGATGTGTAGTCCTCTTAAAGGTGAGGGCATGTAGCCCTACGAAGGTGAGGACATGTAGTCCTCTGAAGGTGAGGGTACCTAGTACCCAAGGTGAGGGCGTGTAGCCCTCTCAAGGAGAGGACTTATAGTCCTCTGGAGGTGAGGGCGTGCAGCCCTCTGGTGGTGAGGACGTGTAGTCCTCTCAAGGCGAGGACGTGTAGTCCACTGACGGTGAGGGTAACTAGTACCCAAGGTGAGGGCGTGTAGCCCTCTCAAGGCGAGGACGTATAGTCCTCTGGAGGTGAGGGCGTGCAGCCCTCTGATGGTGAGGACGCATAGTCCTCTCAAGGCGAGGACGTGTAGTCCTCTAACGGTGAGGGTAACTAGTACCCGAGGTGAGGGCGTGTAGCTCTCTCAAGGCGAGGACGTATAGTCCTCTGGAGGTGAGGGCGTGCAGCCCTCTGATGGTGAGGACGCGTAGTCCTCTCAAGGCGAGGACGTGTAGTCCTCTAACGGTGAGGGTAACTAGTACCCAAGGTGAGGGCGTGTAGCCCTCTCAAGGCGAGGACGTATAGTCCTCTGTAGGTGAAGCGTGCAGCCCTCTGATGGTGAGGACGCGTAATCCTCTCAAGGCGAGGACGTGTATTCCTCTCAACGGTGAGGGTAACTAGTACCCAAGGTGAGGGCGTGTAGCCCTCTCAAGGCGAGGACGTATAGTCCTCTGGAGGTGAGGGCGTGCAGCCCTCTGATGGTGAGGACGCGTAGTCCTCTCAAGGCGAGGACGTGTAGTCCTCTAACGGTGAGGGTAACTAGTACCCAAGGTGAGGGCGTGTAGCCCTCTCAAGGCGAGGACGTATAGTCCTCTGGAGGTGAAGGCGTGCAGCCCTCTGATGGTGAGGACGCGTAATCCTCTCAAGGCGAGGACGTGTATTCCTCTCAACGGTGAGGGTAACTAGTACCCAAGGTGAGGGCGTGTAGCCCTCTCAAGGCGAGGACTTATAGTCCTCTGGAGGTGAGGGCGTGCAGCCCTCTGGTGGCGAGGACATGTAGTCCTCTCAAGGCGAGGACGTTTAGTCCTCTCAAGGTGAGGACGTGCAGTCCTCTGAAGGCGAGGATGTGTAGTCCTCTTAAAGGTGAGGGCATGTAGCCCTACGAAGGTGAGGACATGTAGTCCTCTGAAGGTGAGGGTACCTAGTACCCAAGGTGAGGGCGTGTAGCCCTCTCAAGGAGAGGACTTATAGTCCTCTGGAGGTGAGGGCGTGCAGCCCTCTGGTGGTGAGGACGTGTAGTCCTCTCAAGGCGAGGACGTGTAGTCCACTGACGGTGAGGGTAACTAGTACCCAAGGTGAGGGCGTGTAGCCCTCTCAAGGCGAGGACGTATAGTCCTCTGGAGGTGAGGGCGTGCAGCCCTCTGATGGTGAGGACGCGTAGTCCTCTCAAGGCGAGGACGTGTAGTCCTCTAACGGTGAGGGTAACTAGTACCCAAGGCGAGGACATGTAGTCCTCTAGAGGTGAGGGCGTGCAGCCCTCTGATGGTGAGGACGTGTAGTCCTCTCAAGGTGAGGGCGTGTAGCCCTCTGACGGTGAGGGTAACTAGTACCCAAGGTGAGGGCGTGTAGCCCTCTCAAGGCGAGGACGTATAGTCCTCTGGAGGTGAGGGCGTGCAGCCCTCTGATGGTGAGGACGCGTAGTCCTCTCAAGGCGAGGACGTGTAGTCCTCTAACGGTGAGGTAACTAGTACCCAAGGTGAGGGCGTGTAGCCCTCTCAAGGCGAGGACGTATAGTCCTCTGGAGGTGAGGGCGTGCAGCCCTCTGATGGTGAGGACGCGTAGTCCTCTCAAGGCGAGGACGTGTAGTCCTCTAACGGTGAGGGTAACTAGTACCCAAGGTGAGGGCGTGTAGCCCTCTCAAGGCGAGGACGTATAGTCCTCTGGAGGTGAGGGCGTGCAGCCCTCTGATGGTGAGGACGCGTAGTCCTCTCAAGGCGAGGACGTGTAGTCCTCTAACGGTGAGGGTAACTAGTACCCAAGGTGAGGGCGAGTAGCCCTCTCAAGGCGAGGACGTGTAGTCCTCTGGAGGTGAGGGTACCTAGTACCCAAGGTGAGGGCGTGTAGCCCTCTCAAGGCGAGGACTTATAGTCCTCTGGAGGTGAGGGCGTGCAGCCCTCTGGTGGTGAGGACGTGTAGTCCTCTCAAGGCGAGGACGTTAGTCCACTAACGGTGAGGGTAACTAGTACCCAAGGTGAGGGCGTGTAGCCCTCTCAAGGCGAGGACGTATAGTCCTCTGGAGGTGAGGGTACCTAGTACCCAAGGTGAGGGCGTGTAGCCCTCTCAAGGCGAGGACTTATAGTCCTCTGGAGGTGAGGGCGTGCAGCCCTCTGGTGGTGAGGACGTGTAGTCCTCTCAAGGCGAGGACTTATAGTCCTCTGGAGGTGAGGGCGTGCAGCCCTCTGGTGGTGAGGACATGTAGTCCTCTAGAGGTGAGGGTAACTAGTACCCAAGGCGAGGGCGAGTAGCCCTCTCAAGGCGAGGACGTGTAGTCCTCTGGAGGTGAGGGTACCTAGTACCCAAGGTGAGGGCGTGTAGCCCTCTCAAGGCGAGGACTTATAGTCCTCTGGAGGTGAGGGCGTGCAGCCCTCTGGTGGTGAGGACGTGTAGTCCTCTCAAGGCGAGGACGTTTAGTCCACTAACGGTGAGGGTAACTAGTACCCAAGGTGAGGGCGTGTAGCCCTCTCAAGGCGAGGACGTATAGTCCTCTGGAGGTGAGGGCGTGCAGCCCTCTGATGGTGAGGACGCGTAGTCCTCTCAAGGCGAGGACGTGTAGTCCTCTAACGGTGAGGGTAACTAGTACCCAAGGTGAGGGCGTGTAGCCCCTCTCAAGGCGAGGACGTATAGTCCTCTGGAGGTGAGGGCGTGCAGCCCTCTGATGGTGAGGACCCATAGTCCTCTCAAGGCGAGGACGTGTAGTCCTCTAACGGTGAGGGTAACTTGTACCCAAGGTGCCACCCTTATGAGAAAGCAAGAGATCGACTCATCGAGAGGGCTGGTCATCCCAAATCCACAAGATTTGGACATTAGATGTAGGAAATCTATGCAGTTAACATGATCTTTAGGGATGCAGATGCATGCAACCTTTGTCGTGAAACTTGGTAAATGCGGACTTCATATGAAACAATGCAATGTAATGGAAAGTTGTACAATGTTCATGACATTCTTTCCCTATTTTGTGATTTTGATTTTGATTTAATTTTTTTGGAAAACACAGATTGACTGTCCTTTTGAAAGAGGTGATAATTCATGCAACCTCATCCTATCCTTTTTTGCAAATCTCTCCGGGAACTTCCTCAGAGTGTGTGTTCTGTTTGATTTAGTCACTTGACCATTTTGGAGTGACGGCAATGGAGCCATTTGATGTTTGATCAATCCATTGAAATCCTAGGGTTTGTCCCCCCTTTTTTTGTTAAAAACATCGATGGGTGAGAACTTTTGATCGACCCCTATGTTCACTTGAGGCTCATGCACGGTGCCCCTCATTGCCCCAGTGTAAGGCTTTGAGGTATCAATCGTTGCCTTTCGTCATGACCTTGTAGGAGGGAACCTATTGGGTGAATGCTTCTAATCTGCCCCTAGGTTCGCTTGAGGTTTTTGCATGGTGCCTTTCGTTGCCCCAGTGTAGGGCTTAGAGGTACCAATTGTTGTCTTGTTTTCACAACCTCGTAGTAAGGAAGAATGAAAGAAGCAATTGATTTTTGCAAAAAGAATTTTCCAAGGACGAGAAATAGTTGAAGGATTTTTTTCAGTTGATGGATTAAGTCAAATGACTCCTATGTAGAAGCAAGATGTTTTGATGTTTCGATGATGCCAAAGGATCAAGTGCTTCCAAGTTTTATTCAAGACAAGAATCCAAGAAAATCAAGATATATGATCAAGTTGATCTCTAGAATCTTAGGAAGAAGTTTCCAAATTGAAGAAGCAAAAGGTTTGACCAAGGAATTCTATCCTTTCAAATTGAGATTTGCTCTCTGGTAATCGATTACCAGCAGTTTGAAAATGTTTTAATTCAAATTTTTAAAACCTGTAATCGATTACATAAGTCTTGTAATTGATTACTAGAGGGGATTTTCAGAAAATAATTTCCAAGAGACATATCTATTCAAATGTTTTATGAATGGCCATTCAAATGTTTTAAAGAGAGTTTTCATTGCCCAAACAGTTTTATCCTCTCGAAAGATCAAGAGTTTTTCTGAACTGAAATGTCTTATTCTCTCAAAAAGATTCCTTGGTCAACCACTTGCTTATTCAATAAGGAATTTTTGATTGATCTTCATTTTACAATCTACCTCTTTTACGAGAGACCTCTTCTTCTCTTCTTCTTATTTATGAAAAGGGATTAAGAGACCGTGGGTCTCTTGTTGTAGAGGATTCCTGAACACAAGGGAAGGGTTATCCCTGTGTGCATTGTTAATCCGAAAAAAGAGATTGATAGTTCAATTGGGGAATAGTCTTTGCATCTTAATTCAACCCCCCTTTTTCTTAAGGTAACTGAGGCCATTTGTCCAACATCCTATTCTTGATAACTCACTTCTCTCTAAAAAGACAAAATGAGGTCACATGAACGTCTATATTTTTACTTGAAAACACAGTCAATCAAATGCCTTTTTATTTTTTATTTTGAAACTTATTTTTTATTTTGAAACTTATTTGTTTTGAACTTTGCTCGTTGTTTTACGGCACCCCCACCAACGTGCAAGATGAGTAATCTCTGATTGAACGGTCTTGGAAATCAACACTCGGGAGCGCAGGTTGCTTGAGCAAACAGACCAATGGCTTACACCTACATTCCGGTGAAAGTTGAATAAGCAAACATGCGTTTGTGAGGGGATGAGGGACAAAGATATCAACTTTATCCATTTCATTTAACATTGTAGCTGTGGTTTACAATAATGGCATAAACTTGGAAACCCTGATGAGTCATTAGGGACACCTAACAAAAGCTTTCAAAATTGCCCCATGTGTGGCATCTCTTGTCAATGTCAGGATTTACACGCAATTCTCCTCAAATTTCAGCCAGCCCGTATCAATTAGACTTCACATTTTATGCTTCGGGGTCATACAATGCTCAATGGAATGCCCCAGGGCTTCTCCGTGACAAGCACATGTTGCGTTCGAGTCGTATTCTCGGAGAAATGGAGGTTGATGAACCTTGGCTAGGGTTATGGCTACCATTGAATTATCAAGTAGATATGGGATCAAGTTTAGCATATGACAACGGAATTTGGGGTGAACCCTACAGGCTTTTTGCTGCAAAATTCCTTTTTGTTGGTGTTTTTTTTGGTTTGTGCTAAAGGTGGTGTTCGTCATTGGAAGTGCGGTAGACAGGCTTTGTGGTTGATTTAGGGATGGCCTTTGTGGATAACTGGGTGGTGGGTAAGGAGGAGGTTTGTTATTGGCTGAGTAATGACATTGTTGGGTTGGTGGGAAACTTGGCCGTATAGGAATGGCAGTCACAGCATGGGTTTCTGGTGGGAAACTTGGCCGTATAGGAATGGCAGTCACAGCATGGGTTTATCCCTCTTTCTCACCCTCTTCATTTGTTCGGATCCACTTCGATCTTTTTGCTGGCGAAGACCAAATCTGTAAAACTTGAAGGTGTGTAACCCACTATTTTTTCATAGTAGAACACCGGTCACGTGTCTACTATCATTGTGATAATCTCTTTCTCTGTTTTTGGGGGTGCTACTTGAGTTGCCAAGTCTCTCCATCTTTGGGCGTATTCTTTGAAAGATTCGTGCCCCCTTTTTGCACACTTTTTGTAGTTGCATCCTATCCGGAGCCATATCAGAATTGTACTGACACCGCCTAACGAAGGCAACCATTAGGTCCTTCCAAGAATGGACTCGGGAAGGTTCCAAGTTAGTGTACCAGGTAACAGCTACCCCAGTAAGACTTTCATGGAAGGAATGTATCAGCAATTCCTCATCTTTTGCGTATTCCCCCATCTTCTGACAATACATCTTTAGATGGTTCTTGGGACAAGTAGTCCCCTTGTACTTGTCAAAGTCCAGCACCTTGAACTTGGGAGGGGTGATGATATTGGGTACTAGGAACAACTCTTTTAGGTTAGCAAAGGCATAATCTTCACCTCCTTCAATGGCCCTGAGCCTTTCCTCTAGATTATCCAACTTTCCCATTCCTGCCATAGTCATGAGGGTTTTTAACCGCTGTGGAACGTGAGGGTTGTGGTTGTGGATGATATTGAGGGCCCTCCAAAGTGTTTTGCAGGGGTATACCACCAACTGCTTGCCCTTCAGCAGCATATCCGAGGCAAGGCTTGAAGTTGGCTAGATCGTGGTGGGGAATTTCATGTGTCTCCTCCATGGGTCGAGAGACATGTGCATGATCAGATTGAGGTTGTTGGCTCTTAATGAGTATGGGAGTGGAGTTATTGACATCCTCATTGGGAATGTACACCACATTGGGTGGTGTATAGTTTGGGAGGCAAACCATATGGCGGGAAGGCGTGCTTGTTTTGAATTTGCACATCATGGGGGCCGCCCGTACTTCCTAAATCTTTGCCTACCATATTTGAGGTTGGATGATTCATTTGCTTGAGGCCGGATGGGGACGTCGGGTTCACCTTAGCAACAACGCTGGTAGCGGCAATTGCAACCGCATTGGCTTCCATTATCTTCTTCACGCTCATCATGGCCTCCCTCATTGTGGCCATTTTCTCTTGAATGGCCTCCATGTCGGCCTTCATCTTCTCTTGTATCTCCTCTACTTCACCCATTACTCTAGCTCTAGCACGAGTTCGGTAAGGGCGTCGTAAAGCGTGTCCCTTTCTTTTTTATAACAATGATTAAGTTCATTTTATTTTATTTTTCAAGGAAAGAATGCAACGAGCAATGCAACCAATGAAAAGCATGGATGCATGCGAATGATGTACAGTTGAAGTATTGCGAATTTTTACGCAAGATATGGGGTTGAATCAATTTAGATTTTCAACATGGTCCATGACATCTTTGTCAAGGTGACACTGGAAGTAACAAGGACATCAATAATCCTAAATATGTTTGGCAGTAGACGAAGCAGTGATGTGACTCGATTCATCTTTTGCCCCAATTTTGCAAGACGGTTACTTCCATATTTCAACTTGACTTGATGAACCTTTTTGTAAAAGCATGAGCTTGGTTCAACCCTATAATCCAAGGAATGGCAATTCTGATCGCCAATACTTCAACAACATCTCATAGGGATGAATGACTCGGGCATACTTTAATCTTATGCATGGAAAATGTAATTATGAAATTGAGATGCCCGAAGAAACACCATTTCCTAGTTAACCATGCATTAGGTACCATGTTCAATTATTTTGTTTTTAAGTGAAACGGGTTTATGATCCCAACATGGTTGGCTCGTGGTGCCTAACACATGAAACTAAGAATGTAGTGTGAAGTTTCACGCTTCCCCCTTTTTTGTTTTTGTTTTGTAGAGGAAAACGCAAGGATGAGCAAACATGAAAACAAATGGTATGCAATTTTGCAGATCAAAAAGTTTGTTGAACGCATATGCATGATGATGCCATGACTCATGCAAAATGTGAGGCTGGAATATGATAACGGACAAATGCAGGATATGTCCATTATGATGTTATGACGAGATGCTTATGCGATGCATGATATGAATGCATTTTACGGACACGAGAGCCCGGAAAATTATCTCTTCTTACTTGCGCATTTGGGGGCGCAGTGCCCCATGTGTACAATTAAGAAGGTGATATGGACCTTCCGGCTTCCTGTGACAAAGGACGAGACCAACATACAATGCATGCTAGAGATAAAATGCAGGAGTGACTTGATTCGCACTGACTTTTGGAGTAAAAACGTGAGATAAACTCATCTTATTCAAAAAGTTATAACTAGTCAAGATCTGAGCGACAATACAAACTTCCTAGCGGTTTCTAATCATATGGTCCATTAAGTCTATCATATGCTGACAATAGCTGAGAAGTCCGTGGATCTCCTCGGGGGCGGAGTAGGTGTCCGCCACTGCTTTGGCCTTGGCTAGCAATGGGGGAAGTTCTTGACTCCTGTTCAAAGTAAGAGCAAATCGGTCCGTCCACATTGTTGCCTCTTGGTGCAATGAATCAATTACCCTTTCCCTTGCTTCGCTTTCTGCTGATATCTTGGCGTACTCATCCTTCAGCCTTTGCTCATGAGTCGCCGCTAGATTTAGCTTCTCTTTGCACTCATCGATGACGGCCCACATATTCCCTTCAGTCTCGCTTAACTGTTGGGACAAATTTCTTTTCGACCTAAGGCAAGCCTTTAGCTCGTCCTTCAAGATCATGCCTTTGACCCGTGATGATTCCTTTCACCTCTTCGGAGCTTGAGCTCACTATTGCTGCCCTATAAAGCCCCTCAAAACTTTGCTTTGGTCGTGTTCTTCCTTTCGGGCCTTCTTGGTTTCTCATTCCAAGGCTTCATCAGTGGCCATATTGACATCCCTTAGTTCATCATACTCTTTTCAGACTTTGATGGCTATGGACTTGAACTTCTCTTCGACTACCCAGGCTCTTTCAAGCTCTGCCTTTAGGGCTTGTACCTCATCACTTTCTTCCGAAGCTTTAACCTCATCGTCTCTCACAATCTTTAGATTTGGGAGCCAATCCAGTCCTTGTGTTCGGACTCTCAGCCACTTATGATAGCCGCCGATGATCCCATTACTGCTTCCCCTAAGCTCTCTGTCCTTTCTTCACGCCGCATCCCATGCCTTGCGAACTCCTTGGAGTACCCTCGCGTTGTGGTCACTAAAACCCCGTGCGATGAAAGGCGTGATGCTTTCGTCTAATGGCGCTCCTCTCATGGGGTAGCCAAGCTGTCTTATGGCGAGAACGGGATTATAATTAATACAACCCCTTGTTCCCATCAAGGGAACATTTGGACATCCTTCGCATGAAGATAGAATCTTGATTCTTCCTTCCTTCTAGCGAGGGAACCAATTAACAGACGCCCCCCATGCTAGCCAAGAGTTGGTCCCAATTCGCCTTTCCTTTTTCGACGCACGAGCGGTAACCTTGTAGCGGATAGACGGGCCTACCTTCTTGGAGAAAAAGGTGTGAAACCAGCCCCACATAGAGAGCTGGAGTACAGCAAACAATCCTTGCATTGCTTTCTTCACATCTTCGGTCGAAGGTGTCATATAGGTCGGCTAGCATAGCGACAACCGGACTTTCCTTGTGGTTATGATAGGCGAGAAAAACGTCGATCGCTGCCAGGTCCACCAACCCATCCACATTTGGAAAGAGGAATCCCTCGAAAATCAACAGTGTGAGAATATCTATGAATGGGGTCCACTCGCCTTTATCTGCCAAGATTCTTGCTTTTACCTCCAAATATTTTCTCGGTATTCCGACCACCCCATTTTCGACTTGCCTTTGGCGGTCTAATTCCTGCGCCGAGATTTGGACTTTTTTAGAAATTCTGGCCAATGAGGGGTAGAACCCTGAGAAGAGGTATGGTTTCCTTCCCCCTAGAGGACATCCTAGGATCTCTTCAAATTCTTCCACCATTGGTGATAGCTGGAAGTCCCCAAAGATGAAGCACCTCAACGGCTGATCATAATACTGGGCGAGGGAGGCAATAGGTTCCATGGAGACTTCTACCCTAGCTAGGTCCCAAATCTTACCATAGGCTTTGCAGAAGGCTTGCCGTTGAAGTTGACCCATTAATTGCCCCAACTTTCGTAAACTGGTGACCTCTAAACTCTTGATTTTGACTTGATAGAACCTCTTTTTAAGCAAAGGCTTTTGACTTGATCCCATGTTTTACTAAAGTGAAATAAAATCTAGTGCGAAACAAAACTCCTACATCTATCATCGGTGGAATGGATGAATGCATGAAGAAATGCATATGACACAGATGCAATTTACGAATACGGGAGCCCGAGAAATTGTTTCCTTCTTGGATACAACGTTTGGGCAGCATGGCACCCAACGTATGTTTTTTAAGAAGGCGACACGGACCCTCCGTCGGTTTGCTAAAGTGAGGGGATCAAAGACAGAACCCATATGCAATGCCTATGCAAAAGACACAATGCGGGAATGTGCATAGTATGACAATATTTACCGAACATAAGCAAAAGGGTATATGATACTCATGCATGGCAGTGTGAAAAATGGCACGCAGCGTGTTTGCTTCGTGCCCCTATTTAAGGGACCTATAAGGGAGAGAACTAACTAGGCCTTTAGCAATAATCCCCAAGGTAGTTATATCTCTCTTGATGGTTTCTAGAGGTATCATCCCCTTTGAAGAACATATTGTAGCAATAGGGACTACTAGCAACAATAGGTTTTCAAAGAGAAAAGCTCTAGATGAGGGTTCACTGTAATCAAGCAAGTCGGAGACCTAGCATGATCACAGATTCACCTCCACTCCTTATGCTCCCATGAACCCGGGTATAGGGCCCTTTTTCACTCACAGTGTGTGCAAATAGTGTTGGTGTTTGTGTGCATCAAATGAATAAATATTTACTTCATGCATACATTTAAAACGCACTAAAAGCAACAAAGAGTTTATATACACAAGAACATAATGAAAGGAAACCAACAAAGGTAAGTCACGGTAAAACATTGCACAAAATTAAATGGCCTAACTCTCTAAAAACAGTCCCCAGTGGAGTCGCCAACTGTCGCAACCTACCCTTCGGCGGGAGGGCGACGCGAGACTCGCGGGATGCGTGTTCCACGAAAGGAATACGCGCGGAGTCGCCACCAACGTTTATTTGAGGAAAACGTCGGAAAAAACCGGAAAAGACGCGATCTACGAACTTTTTAAGTGAAAGGTTCGGGAGTTGTATTTACGCACGGGGAAGGTATTAGCACCCCACACGTCCGTCCCAAGGGACGGCAGCCTTTAATCGAATGTGCAAACATGACTTTGATTTTTACGTTCCCTTTTATGTCCTTATATCCTTTATACCCTTTTTATATTTTTTCTTTTTTGTGGTCGACAAGGGTGTTTCCCTTTGCTCCTACGTATTCCTCAATTTGGGATGAGAAAATCAGACCTACGTAGTTCTTTCTTATCAAGTGATTCTTTTTACTTTAAGAGGTGATCATTTTTAAGGCGTTGGACCTTAAAAATGATCCATTTTACTTAGTGAGAAATTGAAATGACGAACTTCAAAAGCCTATTTTTGTGGACGAGCTTGACTAGGCGAGTTGATTTTAGCCTTAGTTTCACTTTAGTTATTAATCAATTCGATTAAGAATGAGAAATCCCAAAGAGAAAACGTCCGATTGATTTTCCGCTTTATTTTACTAAAAGATGTTTTTTTGATTATTTATATTTTTTTTTTACCTCTTTTTTTGATTTCCAACGTGGTTACGGCATGACCGAACGGTCGGAATTTATTTTAACCGAAGTTAATGGATAATACAATTCAAACGTTCGGTGGAAATTTATTTTATTTTTAAGTTAAGCGAGAAGTGACTTAAGTAAAATGGCTTAAGCACGTCAACAGGGGGTATAAAAAGTAAACAAAACGAGAATAAAAATGCACGAAACACAATGTGGACCACTACGGGTACATAGAATGAATCGAAAAGCTTGGTTCGAGGTACTTACCCGTTGAAGATCGAAGAACGATGAAGAACGAATGAAGAACGTCGAAGAACGGTTGAAACCTTTGCGAAATTCTTCACGGAAAACGTTACGGAAACGTTTCGGAAGCGCCTCGGCTTAGATTTTCTTCACGGAAACAATTTTTCCAAGCAAATTCGAAAGAGAGAGAAGTGCCTAAGGGGCTGAACCCCTTCCTTCTTGCCTTCCTCCCCTATTTATAGCAAAATAGGGGAGGTGGTTGCCGCCCAGCTCGCCCAGGCGAGCTCAGCTCGCCCAGGCGAGCAGGGTTGCTTCCTCCAGAAGCAACCGCCTTCTGGAGGAATATTCCAGAGGGCCCAAGTGGGCCTGGGTGCTATTTGTACCCCCATTTTTACTAAGTACACCCCCCTCTGCTGTTTTTTGGTGATTCTTTTTTCGTAAAGTTACGGAAACTTACGAATTTCGTAACGATACTTGTTTTCTTTCCGTAATGTTACGGAACCTTGCGGATTACATAATCATCCCCTTTTTGACTTACGGAATGTTACGGAACCTCACTTAATTATGCAACGATACTTCCATTTGATTTCCGGTGTGTCACGGAAACTTACGGATTGTGCATCAATATTTTTTTGGTTTTTCGGCATGTCCTGGAATTTCACAAATTGCCTAATGATGGGTGCCAAGCACCTCACGAGGACCAAAGAATGGTCGCACGTCATCGAGCAAAGGTCCCCGGACGAAATTAGGGTATGACACAACACAAACGATCTGTTGAATTTTTATTTTGCATTGATTAAGTGAGATTACGGCACAATTAATCCATTGAAACTCGCTTTACACAAAGAAATAAAATTACCGATGGTAGAAGAATGAAGATGAAGATGCGAAGAGCAAGAAGGGACCCCTACGGGTGCATAGAATGAATTCACAACTTCAAAACTAAAAACTAACCAGTCGACGAACAAAGAACGATGAAGAACGGACGGAGAACAATGAAGAACGATCACGAAATCGATCAAGGAAACGTTACGGAAGCGCCTCGGCCTTGATTTTTCTTCTTGTTTCTCCCTTTTCTCACTAATTTCACTGAAAATCTCTTGATTTTAGGTGTTGGCCCCTTCTCCTCAGCCCCCTCACGCCTATTTATAGGAAATGAGGGGTGGAGGTTGCACAGCAGCTTGCCCAGGTGAGCTACTTGCTTCCTCCAGAAGTAACCTAGCTTGCCCAGGCGAGCTGGTTACTTCATCCCCAAACTTCCTAGTGGGCCCAGGGGCTGAAAAATGCCCCAAAAGTAACCCTTATGCCCTCCTTTTGAATATTTTGCACATTTCCTTTTGAAACATCACAAAACCCTACGGATTGTGTGGCAATTAGTGTTAAGCAGCTCAATTCGGCTTGCGAGAATCCAAATGTTGGCAAACGATCATCCCCGGACGAAATTAGGGTATGACAAAGGGAGAAGGGAAAACAAATTTGAGAGAAAAAGATAGCATAAAAACATATCGGTAAATGTAAAAACTGACCTAATATGTCTCTATTTATAGCTAGGATACTCTCAGCCTATTATTTACTCTATTTATCTTTATTTTATTATTTTATAAAAATGAGCTATATTTTTCTCCCTATCAAATGAATAAACAAAACATATTTGTTTTATTTTCTAAGAACATGTACTTATTTTATTTATCTTAAAACCATTATTTTAATTAATAAAAAATTTTCTCCTTATTTATTTAATTACAAAAATCTCATTATTTTTCTAAAATTATTTTTAATTTATTTTACAAAAAATGAGGTGTTACACCACCTCCTCCTTTTTCAGCTCCACCGGTTCTACCCTATGTTGTATTGGTAGCGGTGTCACCTTTCTCGTCTTCTCATCCTCATTTCTCTCTAGATCATTTGTACACCTCCAATGATGTTGATTCATTGGGGGGTGCAAGTTATAAGCTGGAGCAGAAGACCTCAGTTGGTTTTGTGTTTTTTATAAGAACCTTATTAGGTCAGTTGGAGTGCAGAATGCTATGGATTTTGCCAAGGTCTTCCTCCAAAGAAGTCTAGCAATTCTAGAGGAGAATAGACAACAACACTAAGAAGCTATGCACAAGGTGGCATCCTTGGAGGCGGAGGTTTCTAAATCGAGGGCTATTACTCACACTGTAGCCTTCGCTAAAGTTGTGAAGTCGAACCATCAACCATCTTTCATGGTTGGCAGTGCCCTTTCCAAGTTGTTACACACCAGATTGGATGGTTATGAGTTATTCGAGCGCTGCAAGGGCTTGCAGTTGGAGAAAATTGATTTGATTGGCAAGGTAGAAGGCATTGCAGTAGAGAGGGACGAGCTTGCCAAGGTGGTTGCTGAGTTAGAGGCCCAGTGTTAGTCGATGAATACGACTAACTTTTATGTATAAAACCTATGTAAATTGTATAAAACTCCTCTGATTTATGGTTGTTTTGTAGTATTGTAATTACTTTTTGTTAAAGATAGGTAATAAATACTTAGTATGTCCATTTTGTGTGTTTAATAATCATTTTCTCTCAATTTCAGGTTAATTAGGCAAGTTTGTGAGGTGTTGATTTTCACCCTTTCGCTAAGCCAATATGTTGGCTTAGCGAGCCATCCGCTGAGCGCAACACTCCTTGGCTGAGCGCGAGGAAGAATTTGGAAGAAGGATGAGTTGTGTATTTATGTTAAGCGAAGTGTCATCCAGAAAAGTGCACTACTTCAGTACATCCGCTGAGTGGGAAAAGGACGCGCTAAGTCGAAATCCATTAATGAGCGCTAAGCGGTTCAGAATTGCGCTAAGCGCGTAAGCACGAACAAAGCCACCTATTTAAGCCTGAAATCAGATTTTGAAAGGGAGTTTGGGCCTTTTCTTGAAGCTTCTACATGTCTAGGGTTTTCTAGAGAGAGAAAGGTCTAAGTTCCAGAGAGTTTGAGATATTTTGCTGTGTGAAGACCTGCAGAGAATCGACCTTGAAGAGGAAGCTATCGTGAGAACTTGAAATGAGTTTGTGAGTGATTGTGAGGTTCTAGAGGTGGAGGAGACATCCCCACCACTTGTATTTCTTCAATCCTTCATCTTTCTCTTCTCTTTGTTGTAAAGGAAGCTTCCCAGTTATGGAGAGCTAAATCCTCTATTGGTTCTTCCTTGTAGGTACTGGATGTAAATACCTGTATATATATTTTAATGATGTTTTGTGTGTTCACTGTGCTATCAGAACTTCATTCTACCATGCTTTTGCCTTGATCACGTAGATGCATGTGTTTTCAGGATCATTCAACAGTGGAAACTAGTCAGATTCTTAGAACTTGATAGGATGGTGCTAGTTTATCATATTATCACGAGGGATCAGGGTACGATAGTCTAGTTGTTGTATGTTTGTCTTAATGCGATTCTGGTCGAATTTAGTCCAACAAGAGGAATCTGCGAACGATGCCTGATCAAGATTAGGCTAGACTATCATGAGGAATCGGGGTTTAGCATTTCAGGAGACACCATAGAACACATGAGCATTGTTAAGTAGATAATATCCTTTTAACATTAGGCACCTATTAGGAAGACCAACGTGTTACCTACTTGTCTTTACACATCATTACTCATGTGATTTTTCTTTTAATAGTTAGTTTACATACCTGTTCATAATCAACACATCTCTTTTCATACTAGACACCTATTCACTGAATATAGCTTTACCAAGTAACACAAGTTCCCTGAGAGTTCGATACTCGGTTCTTACTGTTTTATACTACTTGCGCGATCCGGTGCACTTGCCATGACCGAACACCCAGCTGAAAGAGTTGGAGTCCAGGATGGAGGAGTCCGAGCTACAGGCGAACAAGGAGAGGGAGACCAGCAAGGAGCTTAGAGAAGAGCTAATAATGTACAAGAAGGAGGCTATGGAGCATCATGAAAAGGGCTTTAACAAGGCTGTTAGGTAGGTCGGGTTCTTCACCAAGGACCTTGATTTGGGTCTCTTTGACCTTTTCAAGGACGTGAAGGATGATGTTTTGTTTGACAAATAAAATATTGTTGTGGAGGAAGAGGCTAGCGGGGAGGAAGAGGATGCTGAAGAGCAAGGCGATGGTGCCACTATTTAGGCTGCCTTTGATTATTTTCTTTGTCATTGGATTTTGGCTGCATAGGCCTTGTAATTATGATAATTTGTTCTTCTTCAACGCATATGCTTTCCTTCGTTGATGAATTTTGCATAGTATGTATGTCTTGTGTGTTTGCTTTTGTCTATGAAATGCTCTGTTACTTGTCATAGTATAAATAGGTCGCCATGATAAGAATGCAGTCTTTGATGGCGTGGGAAGCAAGACCTTGTTGAAATGGAGGCAAGACTTTGGTAATGTAGGAGGCAAGGCCATGGTAATTTAGAAAGCAAGGCCTTGGTAGTTTCGTGTGAAATAGAGAAGTATGAAATTGTCTTAGGTTTGATTTCAACCTGACTAAAAGTCTTGTCACTGTTTCCTTTCACTTTGCAGAGCTTCTCCTTTGATGCTTGTGAGGAGTTGATTTGGTTTGCACTTGGTTGAAAGTCTTGTCAACCGTTCTAGTGGTAGGTCGTTTAGCCTTGTGGAAACTAGACCTTTTGATTGTGGTCATTGTGGTTCTTAAGGAGTGAGCTGACCAAGGGGGTGTCTTGGGTTTTGTAAGAGTGTGTATCAAGGGTGGACCTTGGGTTTTTGTACCAAGGGCGGACCTTGGGTTTTTGATATTCCTGCAAACTTGTATTCCTGCATAAATAAAAGTTAGGAGTAGAAAAGATTTTCAAGGGTAGACCTTGCGTACTTTGAGTTCTTGTGGAGATGGAACTTGGCAGAAGAAGGGCTCACTCTGGATGGACCTAGGGTCTAACGAGCCTTAGACTAAGGACTTGTTTGCCCTAGGTTTTGACAAGCCTGTAGAGCTGCATCAAGGCTTACCAAGGATAGACCTTGGGTTTTGTGAACCTGTGAGACTCATCAAGGTAAAACCTTGGGTTTGACGAGCCTTTGAAGAATCGACCAGGGAATTATTCATCCTGGGTTTTGGATAGACTTACCAAGGGCGGACCTTAGGTTTTGTGAGCTGTTGGAGAATTGAGATTCACCAAGGGTGGACCTTGGGTTTGACGAGCTTGGTGTATGTAGAGCCCATGTCGTACTCTTGCATACATGTCACTTCGTGGAGTGGTATGTACTAGAGACATGGTGTCATGCTTGTGCATAAATGTCATCCGTGGAGTGGTATATACTAGAGACGTGATGCGATTCTCTTGCATACGTGTCACTTATGGAGTGGGTTGTATTAGAGACATGGTGGCGTGCTCTTACATACATGTCACTTGTGGAATGACATGTACCGGAGACATGGTGGCATGCTCTTGTATACGTGTCACTTGTGGAGTGGCACATACTGGAGACATAGTGGTATGCTCTTGCATATAGGTCACTGGTGGAGTGGGACGTATTGGACACAGGTGGCGTGCTCTTGCATACGTGTCACTTGTGAAATGACACATACTGAAGACATGGTGGCATGCTCTTGCATATGTGTCACTTATGGAATGGCACATACTGGAGACGTGGTGGTGTGCTTTTGCATACGTGTCACTTGTGGAATGACAAGTACAGGAGACGTGGTGGAGTGCTTTTGCATACGTGTCACTTGTGGAATGACACATACTGGAGACATGGTGTCGTGCTCTTGCATATGTGGCACTTGTGAAGCGACACGTACTGGAGACATGGTGCTCTTGTATACATGTCACTTGTGAAGTAACACGTACCAGAGATGTAACACCCCATTTTTCGTAAAATAAATTAAAAATGAATTTTATTTAAAAATAAATAGAGTTTTAGAAAATGATGAGATTTTTATAATTAAATAAATAAGGAGAAATAACTTTATTAATTAAAATAATGGTGTGAAGGAAAATTTAAAAAAAGATATTTTATTTATTCATTTGATAGGAAATAAAATAGAGTTATTGTTTATAAAATAATAAAATAAGGAAAAAATAGAGTAAATAATAGGTTGGGAGTACCCTAGCTATAAATAGAGACACATTAGGTTAGTTTCAGACTGATGATATGTCTCTACGCTTCATCTTTCTCTCAATTTCGTTTTTCCTTCTTCCTCTCCCAAAACTATCTTTTTCTCATCCAAACCTATCTTAGTAAAATGACGATGCCAAACTCATTAGTTGTTGGATCGTCATGAAGTTTGAGCACCAGGTTCGGAACTCATTTACGAACACTCTCACTGTTGGTATTTGAGAAAACATTTCTGAGGTGAGAGAAATGCCCTTCGCATTGTAGCTTTCTCTTTTCCCGTAGAGACCTAAAACCTATCCCAGTAAAACTACGATCTCAGACTCGTCAATCGTTGGATCGTCTTGAAATTTGGACACCACCTTTGGAATCCACTTTGGCACATTTCCATTGTTGGTATTTGTAAAATAGTGTCCACAGAGAGAGAAAGGTCCCTCGCACGGAGACAGTAAAATGGAGGCTTCAATCCCTTCTCTTTCACTCTAACGCTTGGAAACCCTAATAGAGAAACCAGAGGAAAACTTGAGAAATGTTGTTGCTAGAGATGTTGCTATAACTGCTAGAATACACATATGAGCCTGCTTAGAGGTAAGAAATGACTTTATCGCAATTGGGTTAGAATGAACATGTGTAGGGATCCTTAGAGGATTAAATTAGGATTATTTTGGGATGTTTATTAAATTATAATTTTTTCTTTATGATTATAAACATGATATTGTTGTATTTGACGAACAAATTGATGTCCTGATGCGAATTGGTTGATAAATAGAGTGCTCTTGGTGTTTTCATGTTTTTTTTTACCTATTGTCATACCCTAATTTCGTCCGGAGACCATCCGTTGTTGGGATGCGACCCTCGTTTGACCACTTCGAGGTACTTGGCACCCATCGTTAGGCAATTCGTGAAGTTCCGTGACATGCCAGAAGTCAAAAGAAAGCATTGTAGCACAATCCGTGAAGTTTCGTGACATGCCAGAAATTAAAAGGAAGTGTTAGTGCGCAATCCGTAAAGTTCTGTAACATTCCGGAAGGAAAAAAAGGGATGATTACGTAATCTGTAAGGTTTAATAACATTACGGAAAGAAAACAAGCATCGTTACGAAATTCGTAAAGTTTCGTAACGTTACGGAAAAAGAATCACCAAAAAAGAGCAAGGGGGTGTATTTAGTAAAAATGGGGGTGCAAATAGCAATCAGGCCCACTTGGGCAGAATATTCCTCCAGAAGGCGGTTGCTTCTGGAGGAAGCAACCTAGCTCGCCTGGGCGAGCTGGGTGGCAAGTTTCTCCCCTATTTTCCTATAAATAGGGGGAGAAGTGAAGTGGAAAAATGTTCAGCTCTCCTGGTAATTCGAGATCACTTGAAATTAGTGAAAAAAATTGTTTCTGTGAAAATCCAAGTCGAGGCGCTTCCGTAACGTTTCCGTGGGTGATTTCGCGAAGATTTTCAACCGTTCTTCATTCGTTCTTCGTCGTTCTTCGGTCTTCAACCGGTAAGTTCCCGAAATCAAACTTTTCAATTCATTCTATGTACCCTTAGTGGTCCTCATTTGTTTCACGTGCTTTTATTTTCATTTCATTTACTTTCCGTACCCCCTTTTGACGTGCTCTAGTAATTTACTTAAGTCATTTTCTCGCCTAATCAAAAATAAAATAAATTTCCACCGATCATTTGAATTGTAACATCCGTTAATTTCTGTTAAAATAAAATCCGACTGTTCGGTCATGTCGTAACCACGTTGGAAACCAAAAAAAGTAAAATAATAATATAATAATAAAAAATATCTTTTAGTAAAATAAATAAAAAAAAATCAATCGGACGTTTTTCTTTGGGATTTCTCTTTCTTAATTGAATCAACTAATAACCAAAGTGAAACTAAGGCTAAAATCAATTCATAAACCAAACGTTTTGTCTTCGCCTAAAAAACGCCATTTTCAAAGGTCCAACGCCTTGAAATGGTCTTTTCCGCTTTTATTGGTTAAGTGTAGATTTCTAAAAGGCCTAAAATCAATATGTAACTTTGTTACCTCTTTCAAAAATGAAGAAATCATTAATGGTCCAACGCCTTAATGTTTTCTCACTTTTCAAAAGAATCGAAAGATGGTCTAATGGTCCAACGCCTTAAAATGACCTTTCGTTCAATAAAAACATATCTTGCAAAAAAGGATAAAAAATAACATAACCAAAACGCTTTGTTAACAAAAGAACTACGTAGGTCTGATTTTTTCATCACAATTGAGGAATACGTAGGAGCAAAGGGAAACGCCCTTGTCGACCACAAAAAGATAAAAATATAAAAAAGCATAAAAAAGACATAAGAACGTAAAAAGGGAAGATAACATAAATTGATGTCATATTTGCACATTTGATTAAAGGCTGCCGTCTCTTGTGACGGACGCGTGGGGTGCTAATACCTTCCCGGTGCGTAAATACAACTCCCGAACCTTTCACTTAAAGTTCGTAGATCACGTCTTTTCCGATTTTTCTGACGTTTTCCTCAAATAAACGTTGGTGGCGACTCCGCGCGTATTCCTTTCTTGGAACATGCACCCGCGAGTCACGCGTCGCCCTCCCGCCGAAGGGTAGGTTGCGACAGTTGGCGACTCCACTAGGGACTGTTTTTAGAGAGTTAGGCCATTTAATCTTGTGCAAATGTTTTACCATGACTTTCTCCTTTGTTGGCTTCCCTTTATTTTTCTTATGTTCTTGTGTATATAACTCTTTGATGCTTTTAGCGCATTTTTAAATGTACGCATGAGGTAAATATTTATTCACTTGATGCACACAAACACCAACACTATTTGCACACACGGTGAGTTGAAAAAGGGCCCTATACCCGGGTTCGTGGGAACATAAGGAGTGGAGGTGAATATGTGATCATGCTAGGTCTCCGACTTGCTTGATTACAGTGAACCCTCATCTAGAGTTTTTCTCTTTGATAACATATTGTTGCTAGTAGTCCCTATTGCTGCAATATGTTCTTCGAAGAGGATGATACCTCTAGAGACCATCAAGAGAGATATGACCACCTTGGGGATTATCACTAAAAACTTTTTTAGCTCTCTCCCATATAGGTCCCTTTGAATAGGGGCACGAAGCGAACGCACTGCGTGCCATTTTTTCACACTGCCATGCATAAGTGTCATGTACCCTTTTGCTTATATTTTGTGAATATTGTCATACAGTACACTCCCGTATTGTGCCTTTCGCATATGCATCACGCACGGGTTCTGTCTTGATCTCCTCTCTTTTGCAAACCAATGGAGGGTCCGTGTCACCTACTTAAATACATACGTCGGGCACTGTGCTACCCCAAGACGTTGTATCTAAGATGGAGACAATTTCCCGGGTTCCCGTATTCATAAATGGCATCTGTGTCATGTGCATTCCTTCATGCATTCATCCATTCCACCTATGATAGATGTCGGAGTTTTGATTCACACCGGGTTCTTGTTTCACTTTAGTAAACATGGGGACAAATCAAACTGGCAAAAGGTTTTATCAAGTCAAGATTAAGGGCCTAGATATCACCAGCATTAAGGAGTTGGGGCGGTTGATGGGACCTCTCGAAATGCAAGCCTTCCGCAAGGCGTACGGAAAGATCTTAGATTTGACCATAGCAGAGATATCCACAGAAGCCATTGCATCACTCACCCAATACTATGACCAGCCCTTGAGATGCTTCACATTTGGAGACTTCCAATTAGTACTGACCGTTGAAGAATTTGAGGAGATTCTAGGATGTCCTCTTGGGGAAAGGAAACCGTATCTTTTCTCCGGGTTTCTTCCCTCCTTGAGCAAAATTGCAGTTGTGGTCAGGGATTCGGCGAGAGGATTGGACCGCATAAAGCAAACTCGAAACGGCATAGTGGGCCTACCACGGAAGTACTTAGAAGGCAAGGCGAGGGATATGGCGAATCAAGAGGAGTGGGTCCCGTTTATGGATGTATTAGCATTGCTAATCTTTGGGGTTGTCCTCTTTCCAAACGTGGATGGTTTGGTGGACTTAGCCGCAATTGATGCTTTCCTTGCATATCACCATAGCAAAGAGAGCCTGGTGGTAGCTGTCTTGGTGGACTTATTTGACACATTTAACCGAAGGTGCGAAAAGAGTAGTGCACGGATCATCTGTTGTTTACCCGCTCTTTGTGTATGGTTGGTTTCACACTTATTCCAACATGACATAAGGCATCCATGTCCGCTCCGAAGCCATCGCTCGTGTGTCGGAAAAAGAAGAGTAGATTGGGACCAACACTTGGTTGGGATAGGAGGCAGAACAGTCAACTGGTTTCCACGATGGAAAGAAGGAAAGGAGGGAGTTCTCTTCTCATGTGGGGGCTACCCAAACATCCCGTTGATAGGAACGAGGGGTTGCATTAACTACAATCCCGTACTTGCTATAAGACAGTTAGGGTACCCCATGAGGGGAGCACCGACGGAAGAAAGCCTGTCTCCTTTCCTTGTGAGAGATTTTGGCGCGCAAAATTTCAAGGTTATACAAAGAGTCCATAAGGCGTGGGAAAGCCCGTTAAGGAAAGATAAAGAACTTAGGGGCATTCGTAATGGCATCATTGGTGGTTATCATGAATGGCTGAAAGTTCATACACGAGGTTTAGATTGGCTCTCCAAGTTAAAGATTATCAACGAAGAGAACTTCGAAGCTCCAGAAGAGGATGAAGAAGTCCGAGCTCTGAAAACTGAACTAGGAAAAGCGAGACTTGCCAAAGAAAAATTCAAGTTGGTCGCTATAGACGTCCGGAAAGAGTGTGTCGGGTTACGAGAAGAAAATGCAGCTACCGCAAAAGCCCTTGAACAAGAAACCAAGAGGGCTCACAAGGAAGAGCATGGCCGTGACAAATTCCGCGGAGCGTTGTGGGGTAACAACAGTGAGCTCAAGCTTCGAAGGGAAGAGAGAGACCGATCACGAGCACATAGCATGGTTTTAAAAGAAGATTTAGCCGTTTGCTCAAGGTCCAAAAGAAACTTATCTTAGAGTTTATGCGAGACAGAGACCAACATGTTAGCTATCATCACCACTGCCCACGAGCATAGGGTGGCAGACGAGTATGCCCAAGTGTACGCGGAAAAGGAGGCTAGAGGAAGGGTGATCGACTCGTTACACCAAGAGGTAACCATGTGGATGGACCGATTTGCTCTTACCTTGAACGGGAGTCAAGAACTTCCCCGATTGCTAGCCGAGGCCAAAGCAATGGCAGACACCTACTCCGCCCCCGAGTAGATCCACAGACTTCTCGATTATTGTCAGCATATGATAGATTTAATGGCCCATATAATTAGGAACCGCTAGGGAACTTGTATTGTCACTCAGATCTTGACTAGTTATAAACTTTTTGAATAAAATGAGTTCATCCCATGTTTTTACTCCAAAAGTCAATGCGAATCAAATCACCCTTGCATTCTATCCCTAGCATGCATTCATAATTTTTACCTACTCCTCACGTTTGGTTTTTCTAGGAAAAACACCATAACTAAACGTGCCACAAGGCATCCCTATCGCACCAAATCCAAATCTAGAATGATGGGTGACCAAGAGGAGACACAGGAACAGATGAAAGCCGACATGTCGGCTTTGAAAGAACAAATGGCTTCTATGATGGAGGCCATGCTAGGAATGAGGCAACTCATGGAGAAAAACGTGGCCATCGCTGCCGCTGTCAGTTCGGCTACCGAAGCAAACCCAACTCTCCTAGCTATTGCGCACCATCCTCCCCCAAATACGGTAGGACGAGGAAGGAACACACTGGGGCACAACAGCAACCCCCATTTGGGATACAACCGAGCGGCTTACCCTTATGGTTGCCGCCTAATTACGCGCCGCCAGTCATGTAAGATGATGTGGGTCATATCTCTTCTCCCATCCTTGAAGGGGAGCCTCCTCGACAGCCCGATGAGGTCTACGAAGATCATCAAGAGTATGCCCAAAGGGATGTCGAGTTCTACCCCCCGATCCACATCGAGGGGCCGGCACCCAGCACTTTGCCTCAACCCAACCTCACAGCACAACCAATAATCTTGTCCACAGAAGGACCACCCCCGGCGACCGAAGAAAGAAGGAAACTCGATCTCCTCGAGGAGAGATTGAGGGCTGTTGAAGGCTTTAGTGACTATCCATTCACGGACATGACGGATCTTTGCTTGGTACCGGATGTTGTTATCCCCCCAAAATTCAAAGTGCTGGACTTCGACAAGTATAAAGGGACAACTTGTCCTAAGAACCATCTCAAGATGTATTGTCGCAAGATGGGCGCGCACTCTACGGATGAGAAGCTATTAATACACTTTTTCCAAGATAGCTTGGTCGAGGCCGCGGTTGTTTGGTACACTAATCTGGAAGCTTCCCGCATCCGTACTTGGAAAGACCTGATTACTGCTTTCCTAAGGCAATATCAGTATAATTCCGATATGGCTCCTGATCGCAGTCAGCTACAGAATATGTTCAAGAAGGAAGGTGAGACCTTTAAAGAATACGCACAGCGATGGAGAGACCTGGCAGCACAAGTGGCCCCTCCCATGGTCGAAAGGGAGATGATCACCATGATGGTAGACACCTTGCCAGTGTTTTACTATGAGAAGTTGGTAGGCTACATGCCGTCCAGCTTCACGGACCTAGTATTCGTCGGGGAAAGAATCGAAGTAGGGTTGAAAAGAGGGAAGTTCGATTACGTTTCCTCCACAAGTGCCAATGCTAAAAGAATCGGAGCAACTAGGGCAAAAAGGAAGGAGGGAGATGCCCACGCCGTCACTTCGGCGCCCGCATGGGTCAAACCCCCGCAGACATCTCATGGTACACATCAGTACGCGCAACATCATCCGAGCTTCTCAGCTCACGTCGGGAACTCCTCTAATTCAGCACCTGTGCAGCCTAAGGCACCCGTCCAGAGGGATGCCCCCAAAGTTCCAACTCCAACCACGACTCGCCCGGCCGGCAATTCCAACGCAATGAGGAACTTTCCCCCGAGGCCAATTCCAGAATTCACCCCACTCCCAATGACGTATGAAGATCTCTTGTTGTCCCTCATCGCCAACCAACTGGCCGTAATAACTCCCGGGAAGATCTTCCAACCCCCTTTCCCAAAGTGGTATGATCCTAACGCAACTTGCACGTACCATGGGAATACCCCAGGGCATTCCATCGAAAAATGCTTGGCCCTTAAATACAAGGTCCTACATTTGATAGATGCTGGATGGCTGACATTTCAAGAGGATCGGCCCAACGTGAAAACCAACCCGCTCACCAATCATGGAGGGGGAGCGGTTAATGCCATTGAGTCAGATAGGCCGCGTAGGTCTAAACCTTTAAAGGACATGGCAACCCCTAGGAGCTTTATCTTTGAGGCCCTACAAAAGGGAGGTGTGATTCCCCACGGTGGGCATAAAGACGATTCTTGTTTGTTGCATCCCGACGAGCTACATAGCATTGAAACATGTTTGGCAGTAGGGGAATTGTTGCAGCGAATGATAGATCAAGGCCGACTGGAAGTCGGTGATGAGGGGAGGGAAGAGCAGCATATATGTATGAAGTCCGTGGATGAGAGAAGTTTTGGAAGGCCTAAACCTTTGGTGATATATTTCACCAAGGGCACAGCTTCGCAAAAACCCTGACACCCCTCAGCAGCTAAACCTGTCCCTTTCCCTTACCAAAACAGCCACGCGGTCCCATGGAGGTACACACCTCCGAACAAAAAGGAAGAAGAAGCCACCGACATCAGTTCGTTGTCGGCCAAGGTAACCAATATCACGGGGCTGAGCGGTGTGACCCACAGCGGTCGCATGTTTGCGCCCCCCGACCTACCAATTCAGCCCATGAACGTCAAGGGGAAGGCAAAGGTAGTGGAAGAACAAGATGATAAAACGCCCCTCACTCCGAATGAGGATATTGCGGTTAAAGGTCTTCCGGAGAGAAGGGATGGTTATGGCAAGAAAGAGGTGTCGCTAGAGGAAGCCAGCGAGTTTCTCCGCATAATTCAGTAGAGCGAGTTCAAGGTTATTGAGCAGCTCAACAAAACCCCGGCCAGGGTCTCGCTGTTGGAATTACTCATGAGCTCGGAGCCTCATCGGGCTTTGCTAGTAAAGGTTTTGAACGAAGCCCATGTGGCCCAAGATATCTCTGTAGAAGGCTTTGGAGGGCTCGTCAATAATATCACCGCCAACAACTATCTCGCCTTCGTCGAAGAAGAAATCCCTGCCGAGGGAAGAGGGCATAACAAGGCTTTGCATGTATCAGTCAAGTGTATGGACCACGTTGTAGCCAAGGTGCTCATCAATAATGGTTCCAGCTTAAACGTGATGCCCAAAAGCACTTTGGATAAATTACCGTTTAATGCTTCCCATCTAAAGCCAAGTTCCATAGTAGTTCGTGCCTTCGATGGCACCCGCCGAGAGGTTAGGGGAGAGATCGACCTCCCGGTACAGATAGGCCCTCACACTTGTCAGGTTACCTTTCAAATAATGGATATTAACCCCCCTTACAACTGCCTGTTGGGATGCCCGTGGATCCATTTGGTGGGAGTCGTTCCCTCTACACTCCACCAGAAATTGAAGTTCGTAGTGGAAGGGCATTTGGTTATCGTATCGGGCGAGCAAGACATCTTGGTGAGTTGCCCATCCTCTATGCCATATGTGGAGGCCGCGGAGGAGTCATTAGAAACCGCTTTCCAGTCTTTCGAGGTGGTAAGCATTTCCTCCGTGTATTCCTTCTCTGGGCAACCTTGCCTGTCAGATACGGCGGTAATGGTGGCCCGGGTAATGTTGGGGAATGGTTATGAGCCCGGAATGGGTTTAGGCAAGGACAACGGCGGCATAACTAGCCTGATAAGCGCCAAAGGAAATCGTGGGAAGTTTGGGTTAGGCTATAAACCCACAGAGGCAGATATAAGGAAAAGCATTGCGGGAAGGAAAAGCGGAAGTCAAGGCTCGCGATTAAGACAAGAAGACGAAGGAGGCCCGCTCTGCCACATAAGTAGGAGCTATATAAGCGCGGGTCTAGGGGACGAAGGCTAACTCATTGCAATATGCGAAGAGGATGCTCCGAGTGGGTCAGATTTGGTACGACCATGCCCTCCTGATTTCCGACTAGGAAATTGGCGAGTGGAGGAGCGCCCGGACATTTACGCGACAAGCATAATGTAAACCTTTTATGGCTTTAAAAGCTCTACAGTTGGGCCTAGGCTTTAGAGTTTTCTTTTGTTAAGGCTTTGTGTCTTTTGTTCCTGAATTTATAATACAAAGATCTTTCTTCATCCGTTCCTACGTCTCTACCCATTCTCATCCATTTGCATGTTTATTTCTTTACATTTAAAACGCCAGATCTGACGACGAGTCCCTCGAAGGTACTAATACCTGGGACCCACCCATCGATTTCGAGCAAGAAACGAATCAAACAGAAGATGAAGAGAACGAGGATGTGGGACTTCCCCCGGAGTTGGAAAGGATAGTCGCCCATGAGGACCAAGAAATGGTGCCTTATCAAGAAGAGACAGAACTAGTAGACTTGGGAACTGGCAGTGGAAAAAGGGAAGTAAAGATAGGCACGGGTATGACCGCACCCATCCGTGAAGAATTAACAGCCCTGCTAAGAGACTACCAAGACATCTTTGCTTGGTCGTACCAAGATATGCCCGGTTTGAGTTCTGACATTGTACAGCACCGATTACCCCTAAATCCCGAGTGTCCCCCGGTAAAACAGAAACTGAGAAGGATGAAGCCCGAGACATCCTTGAAGATAAAAGAAGAGGTAAAGAAACAATTTGATGTTGGGTTTTTGGCTATCGCTCGGTACCCAGAATGGGTTGCCAACATTGTACCAGTCCCTAAGAAGGATGGGAAGGTGCGAATGTGTGTGGATTATCGAGACCTGAATCGAGCCAGTCCCAAAGACAACTTTCCTTTGCCGCACATCGATATCCTTGTGGATAATACGGCCAATTTCGCTTTATTTTCCTTCATGGATGGGTTCTCCGGTTACAATCAGATAAAGATGGCGCCAGAGGATATGGAAAAGACTACCTTCGTCACCCTATGGGGGACGTTCTGTTACAGGGTGATGTCCTTTGGACTCAAGAATGCCGGGGCAACTTATCAACGGACTATGGTAGCTTTGTTCCACGATATGATGCACCAAGAGATCGAGGTCTATGTGGACGACATAATTGCTAAATCTAAGTCCGAGGAGGAACACCTTGTCAACCTGCGAAAGTTGTTTGAAAGGCTTAGGAAGTATCAATTGAGGTTGAACCCCGCTAAGTGCACTTTTGGGGTCAAATCAGGGAAATTGCTAGGTTTCGTCGTAAGCCAGAAAGGGATTGAGGTGGACCCCGAAAAGGTGAAGGCCATCCTTGAAATGCCAGAACCCCGTACCGAGAGGCAAGTCCGAGGTTTCCTGGGACGTTTTGAATTATATTGCCAGATTCATATCACAGCTCACTGCTATTTGTGAGCCGTTGCTCAAACTCTTACGCAAAAACCAAACCGTCCGTTGGAATGAGGATTGTCAAGAGGCATTCGGGAGGATCAAAAAGTGTCTCATGAATCCTCCTGTGCTTTTGCCACCGATACCCGGAAGGCCTCTCATCTTGTATATGACAATTTTGGACGAGTCGATGGGATGTATGCTGGGGCAACATGACGAGTCCGGAAAGAAAGAGCGCGTTGTCTACTACTTGAGTAAGAAGTTCACGGCCTGTGAAATGAATTACTCCCTGGTCGAAAAAATGTGTTGTGCTTTAGTTTGGGCGTCCCATCGCCTAAGACAATACATGCTGAGCCATACCACCTGGTTGATATCCAAGATGGACCCGGATCGCCTGGTGGCAAGTCTTGCTATCCGAGTTTGATATAGTTTACGTCACCCAAAAAGGCGATAAAAGGAAGCTCATTAGCAGATTATTTGGCTCAACAGCCTCTCAACGACTATCAGCCCATGCATCCTGAATTCCCGGATGAGGACATCATGGCCTTTTTTGAGGAAAAACTAGACGAGGATCGAGACAAATGGACTATATGGTTTGATGGAGCATCATATGTTCTAGGCCATGGCATTGGAGCAGTATTGGTCTCTCCAGACAATCAATGTATACCTTTCACAGCCAGGCTGGGGTTTGACTGCACCAACAATATGGCTGAGTATGAAGCATGTGCCCTGGCCGTCCAGGCGGCAATTGACTCCAATGTCAAGCTACTCAAGGTGTATGGGGACTCAGCGTTGGTGATCCACCAGCTGAGAGGGGAATGGGAAACTAGAGACCTCAAGCTGATACCCTACAAAGCCTATATCAAGGAGTTGGCTGATTCCTTTGATGAGATCTCCTTCCATCATGTTCCCCGGGAGGAAAATCAAATGGTGGATGCGCTTGCTACTTTGGCGTCCATGTTCCAGCTAACACCGCACGGGGATCTACCATACATTGAGTTCTGGTGTCGTGGCAAACCCGCACATTGTTGCCAGGTGGAAGAAGAATGGGACGGTAAGCCTTGGTATTTCGATATCAAGCGATATGTCGAAAGCAAAGAGTACCCACCGGAGGCTTCCGACAATGATAAAAGGACATTGAGGAGATTGGCGGCCGGTTTCTTCATGAGCAGGAGCATACTATATAAAAGAAACCACGACATGACTCTCCTGCGATGCATGGATGCCAAAGAGGCGAACCACATGATCGAGGAAGTCCACGAGGGTTCGTTTGGAACGCACGCCAATGGGCATGCTATGGCCAGGAAGATCCTGAGGGCAGGTTATTACTGGCTCACCATGGAAGGTGATTGCTGCATCCATGTAAGGAAATGCCACAAGTGTCAAGCATTTGCGGACAATGTCAATGCTCCGCCACATCCACTGAATGTCATGTCCGCCCCTTGGCCTTTTTCCATGTGGGGAATAGATGTCATCGGGGCCATCGAGCCCAAGGCTTTGAACGGTCACTGCTTCATTCTCGTGGCGATAGATTATTTCACCAAGTGGGTCAAGGCGGCTTCCTACACCAATGTCACGAGGAGTGTAGTGGTCAGATTCATAAAGAGGGAGCTGATTTGTCGGTACAGACTCCCTAGGAAGATCATTACTGACAATGGCACCAACCTGAATAACAAGATGATGCAGGAAACGTGTGCGGATTTCAAAATCCAGCCTCACAACTCCACGCCCTACCGGCCAAAGATGAACGAAGCCGTGGAAGTAGCCAACAAGAATATTAAGAAAATTATTCAGAAGATGACAGTGTCATACAAAGATTGGCATGAGATGTTGCCTTTTTCCTTGCATGGATACCGAACTTCAGTGCGAACTTCTACTGGGGCAACACCGTATTCCTTGGTTTATGGAATGGAAGCGGTACTCCCATTTGAAGTAGAGATCCCTTCCCAGAGGATACTAGCAGAATCGGGCTTAGAAGAATCAGAGTGGGCTCAAACACGCTATGACCAACTCAACCTTATTGAAGGTAAGCGCTTGACGGCCATGAGTCATGGGCGCCTGTATCAACAAAGAATGAAGAATGCGTTCGACAAGAAGGTACGCTTGCGCAAGTTCCATGAGGGAGACCTTATGCTGAAAAAGATGTCCCACGCTGTTAAAGATAATCGAGGGAAGTGGGCCCCGAACTACGAAGGGACTTTCGTTGTGAAAAGGGCTTTTTCCGGAGGAGCCCTGGTGCTTACCAACATGGATGGCGAGGAGCTACCTTTACCTGTGAACTCTGATGTTGTCAAGCGATACTATGCTTAGAATCTGGGGCAATTAAGGATGTTGCTGCATGTTCTTTTATTTTTGTGTGTCTTCTTGGTTTCCCCCAGGGATTCCCGTCTACTGTATATCTCTCGTCACAGTCTTTTAAAAGAAGAGAACATGGGTTTGAGGCTTCAGTCCTCACTTTGGTTTTAAACCATGTGTTAGTTTGTAATAACCTGAGCCCTTTCGCTCAGTTCATGGGGTGCCCCAAGCGCTTAATCAAAACTGAACCTAAGAAGATTATTGCATTAAAAACATTCATGCATACGCATACGCATGCATATTTTGTGATAATAGGGGCAGGATCCTCTTAGGCAACGGTCAGAGGTCGAGACAAGGTTAAAGGCAGAAACCAATCAAGGTAAGACTACAACGCGGTCACGATTTGCCATGCATTGTTGTTTCCTACTTTCAGGAGCTTAGGGATGAGCGCAAGGAGAGGCTAGGGTCACGACCCATAGGTCGTCATCCTTTGCCTAGCCCGGGACAAATGGAAAGTGCCACTACAAAGCAGCCTAGTATCCTTTAAAAATTCACAGTAATTATTACTGTTGTCTGTTTAAAATAAATAGTGGATGCCTAATCTACCTTGAGTGGGTTCGAATAAGCGAACGCCGACCCGTAGAGGGCCATGCTTATGTTTCCCCTAAAAAAAATGGCAGGTTAGCTCGCCTGGGCGAGCAACCCCTGCATGAAAATGTTTAAAAAGGGGGGAGGGGGAAGTTTTCTTCCACCCAAAAACTTCCCCCCTTCATTCAAAAGCAAGAGCCACGGTTTTCACGAGTCTGCAGCCCTAGTATCACCATTTTTCGCGTTTTTTGATTCCGTTTTGTGCTACTATTCATCTCCAACAAGTAAGTATCTCATCCTTGAGCTTTCTAGCTTTCCATTGACGTATTTTGGTGCTCTAAATTGCATGTATTGGCTCAAAAACGTGAGGGATTTATCCTCAAATTGTTGCTTGTTTTTGTTGGATTGAAGGGTTGTAAGGGATGGCCTTAGGCCTATGTTGCATTCTGGAGTAATGGGGCATGCCACATTGCCCCCATTCTCTTGCTATTCATGCCAAAACGTGCGCCCACCAAGTGCTCGGTGAAATGCCTCAATGACATATGGGCATGGTTTTGTAAGCTTGGGATTGTGGGACTGTTTTATATATATAGGGACAGCATAAAGGATTTAAAATGAGTGCCCGAATGCAATTCTAGGCCTAGGAACCCAAGCTTTTAATTTCAATGCAAGGAAGCATGACTTATGCCTAGGAATCAAAATGTTGGTTTTGAATGTAAAAAGGCATGAATATTAGGACATGTTTGAGAGGTTTTTATTAGAATTTAAATTTGGCTGCCCCATGAGGAATACCTTGCACCTAGGTAGCATGGAAAATACCTTTCAACGGTATGTATATATGTGAATATATATGGCATAAAAATACGCTGCAAAGTGTGTGAATATATGGCATAAAAATACCTTGCAAAGTGTGAATGTATAGCAAATAATGCATTTCAAAAATCTGTATATGTAGGATAGGTAGCGTTAAAATGCCTTTCAAAATATGTATATTTGTGGATAGTTAGCATAAGGAGCCTTTCAAAAAGTGTACCCATGTCAAAAGTGGCATGGGAATGCTTCCCAAATGAATGTATGATGTGGAATTGCCTTTCAAGTGTAGATAAATGGCATGAAAGTTCCTTCTCAAAAAATGCAAGTGTGTGCATGACATGAGTTTGGCTCTCCAATGTGCATATATAAACAAATATGAAACAACAAAATGTATATGTTAATAAAGTACTCCAAATGTGCGTAGGTAGTTTGTTGTAGCAAAATACTTAGGATATGAACATGTGTAATTTTGACACAATACCTTGAGCATGCGTATATGTATTCTTTTCAAAAAAATATATATGTGTGGTAACTAGAATGTTTTGAATATCCTTGTATGTTGATATAAATAGTAGGATATTTTACGCATATGCACGTTCATAAATGTTTTACATTAAGGAAATGTGTGCACAAGTTTGTTCTAAATCGGAAAGATTAGCATGCCGTTTTTGCTTTAAAATAAGCGTTTTCTTGTAAACTAACTTTCCAAATGTTTGTCCTCATAGGAAATGACTCCGAGAAAGCTTTCCGTAAAGAGATCTAGGAAGGACGCCGCGGCTGAAGGGACTAGTGCCGCTCCCGAGTTCGACAGCCATCGTTTCAAGAGCGCTGAGCACCAACAGCGTTTCGAGGCCATCAAGGGATGGTCATTCCACCGAGAGAGGTGCGTCCAGCTTAGGGACGATGAGTACACAGATTTCCACGAAGAGATAGCTCGCTGGCGTTGGACGTCGCTGGTCACTCCCATGGCCAAGTTTGACCCAGATGTAGTCCTAGAGTTTTATACCAATGCTTGGCCCACGGAGGAGGGCGTGCGGGACATGCGGTCATGGGTAAGGGGCCAGTGGATTCCTTTTGATGTAAACGCCCTCAGCCAGTTCCTGGGAGACCCGCTAGTGTTAGAAGAGGGCCAGGAGTGCGAGTATAGCCAGAGAAGGAACCGGGCCGATGGATTTGACGAGGAGGTCATTGCCCAGCTGTTATGCATACCGGGTCAAGATTTTTCCCAGACCGCTGCCGGGAGACGGGTGTGGATCATGCGCACCAGCATGACTACCTTGACCCAAACGTGGATGATGTTGCTGCTCAACAACATCCTGCCCAGCGATCATAACTCCGACCTTCCGCTGCCAAAGTGTCAGCTAGTGTATGCCATCCTGACACGGATGAGCATCCATGTGGCTCAGTTGATTACTGACACCATTTATTTATTTGCAGGTATGCCACCCACCAGGCACCCTCTAGACCCGGATAAGTCTAACAGGGCCCTGGGGTTTCCAGCGTTGATCACGGGCCTTTGCCAATCATTCGGGGTTCCCGTCACACCTAGTAAGGTGATCCGACTGCCGATCACCCGGGCTTTCATTGAGAAGTATTGCACTCCTAGGCAGGCGCAGGGGAATGCACCACAAGCCACAGATGTACCGCCGCCACCTCATCAGGCTGATCCCGCTGGGTCATTAGGCATGGAGCGGTATCTACAGCACTTAGGTCGCCAACAGGCGGCCAACCACCGGGGGCAGGTGCAAATACATGAGTGTCTCTACCAGCTCAGCCTCTGTCAGCAGGGCCAGGGTTTCACTGCTTTTGCATGCCCTACTCCAGATCAGTTTAGGGTTGAGGTCGCATGGCCCAGAGATTGGCCCGAGGACCAGACGGAGGAGGCACCTACAGGAGCTCCCGAAGATGCAGAGGACGCCCGCATGGATGAGGAGATGACAGACTTGCTCAGCTTCTTGGGAAGAAGCGGAGCCACGTGACCGAGGTCACCGCATTTTTTGACATTACTGTTTTTGATTAGTTTGCTATTGACGTTTTTTGGTTATTGTTTATATTGCTGTTGACATTACTATTTTCTGCTTTGTTCATATGGTTACTAACATTACTATCATTATTGTTCGTTTCTGTTAGAAGTTTTCGGCGTTATGGCTCTCAGTTATTTCGTGCGTTTCTCGTTCACCTTGTGGTTAGACGTAAGTAGGTAGTGTGCGCCCTCGTCCGCACGACTTTTTCAGAGAGAAAAAGAGAAAAAAAGAAAGAAGAGAGAGGAAATGAACAAATGATAAATAACTTAAAAAAGGAAAAAAGAGGAAAAGGAAAAGAGAGCAAGTAAGGAAAGAAAAAGAAGCAAGGAAAAAAAGAAAATAATAAGAATAAAAGTGTCTAGCTAAAAAAACAACGCGCTTGTGAAAAGAGATAATTTCCAACTTTTATTTGAAGAAAAAATTCACTGATCATAACTAGTTTTTGAAAAAAATGTGTGTACACATTTGAAGGGTAAATACTGTGAAAGTTTTTCGAACGCCCAAGATAGACTCGGATGAATGTACAAAGTGATAAAAGAACATATTTTGGAAATACTGGGTTGACTTAAATAGAGGAAATGAATCCTGAGCCCTAGCATCACGTGACCATAAAAGTTTGACACTTGAGTGTCCACATAGGTGCATGCATGACTAGTTTTGCATAAAGTTTCCAAATCATCATTGTTGCATTTGTGTCATGGAAATAATGTGGGACATTCCCTTTTATCCCTGAATCAGACCAACACCCTAACATATATCATGTCCATCCGTTCTATAAGCCTTGAGCCAGAGTCCCAACTCACCATAAACCTTGCCCTCAAGAGAAAACAAGAAAAGAAAAAGAAAAAAAAGGAGAAAAAGAGAAAATTCTCGATCAAAAGAATCAGAAAAAAAGCGAAAAGGAAAATTCCCAATCAAGGAAAATGGGAGAAAGCAAAAAAGAAAGAGAGTTCTCGGTCAAAAATCGGAAGAGAAAAGAAGAAATATGCAGAAAGGTCTTAGGACTAGGCAATATCTAAACAATACAGATTTGTCACCCAGTAAACAAGGAAAGAAAGGAAACCACAACCTAAAGTGGTCATCTCCCTTTGATTGCCAACCAAAATCCTGTGTGTCAGCAACTTTTTCGCCCCACACTAAACAAAAACAGAAAAGGAAAAGGCCAAAACATTCAAAGCCAAAATTCCCACAGAAAAACAAACACACCATTTCCAAGAAAAGTCCTATTGATCCATGATCACGCATGTAGTCTTTGATTTGATAGGAAATGATTTGCAAAATCAAGTCATGACATATCTATGGTTCGGAATTAGGACGAAACACTTACCTGTGTGAGAATAATACTTTGAGTGATTTTCTTCTATTTTTGTTGAACCCAGTGTTTCCTCTAAATGGTAATTTAGAAACGAAATGCTAACATCCAAAATCTCATTTGTGGTTATGAGAAGATTTCATCAGCATACTCCCCTTCCCCGGTAGACACATTGTTTTTCATCCAAAAAGCATATGTTGCTCTGATTAGTTGGAAGTTTTCTCTCTTTACTAAAGCATGTTCGCATTTTAGTGAAGAAAACACCGAGACTATTTTTAGTCTCACAAGTTATCCAGAACTACGTAGGTCTGATTTCCTCATTGAGGATACGTAGGAGCAAGAGCCTCGCTTTTGTCGGCCGCCCCACAATTTCTGTCATACTGACACTGGAGTCACGTGACATGCGGAGATACCCGAGTGGTTATCCGTTTAAACTTTCTTTTTCTATCTCTAAGACTCAAAGCATGATAGCACGCAGAGACTAGCGTCGTCTTCTGCACCCTTTGTCAATCACTACCAACAAGCCGGTTGACACGCGGAGATTTACGTCATCTTCCGCGCAAACAATTTCTGTCATACTGACACTGGAGTCATGTGACATGCGGAGATACCCGAGTGGTTATCCGTTTAAACTTTATTTTGCTATCTCTAAGACTCAAAGCATGATAGCACGCAGAGACTAACGTCGTCTTCTGCACCCTTTGTCAATCGCGGCCAACAAGCCCGTTGACACGTGGAGATTTACGTCATCTTCCGCGCAGACAATTTTTGTCATAGTGACACTGGAGTCATGTGACATGCGGAGATACCCGAGTGGTTATCCGTTTAAACTTTCTATTGCTATCTCTAAGACTCAAAGCATGATAGCACGCAAAGACTAATGTCATCTTCTGCACCCTTTGTCAATCGTGGCCAACAAGCCCGTTGACATGCGGAGATTTACGTCATCTTCCGCGCAGACAATTTCTGTCATACTGACACTGGAGTCACGTGACAAGCAGAGATACCCGAGTGGTTATCCGTTTAAACTTTATTTTGCTATCTCTAAGACTCAAAGCATGATAGCACGCAGAGACTAACGTCGTCTTCTGCACCCTTTGTCAATCGCGGCCAACAAGCCCGTTGACACGTGGAGATTTACGTCATCTTCCGCGCAGACAATTTCTGTCATACTGACACTGGAGTCACGTGACATGCGGAGATACCTGAGTGGTTATTCGTTTAAACCTTTTTGCTATCTCTAAGACTCAAAGCATGATAGCACGCAGAGACTAACGTCGTCTTCTGCACCTTTTGTCATCCAGAGGCGGCGGGCCCGATGACATACGGTTTTCTGCACCCTCGATGAGTGATAAATGTGCAGGGACAAATTCTACGCCCTTTATCATTCAGGAGTAGCGAGTTGAGTGGTAAACGCGCATAGACAGATTCTGCGCCCTTTGCCATTTAGATTTCGCAAATTGGGTGATAAACGCGCAAAGACAGATTCTTCACCCTTTATCATTCAAGCACAGCAGCCTGAGTGGGTAAACGCGCATAGATAGATTATGCGCCCTTTATCATTCAGGAACAACAAGTTGGGTGGTAAACGCGCAGAGACAGATTCTGTGCCCTTTATCATTCAGGAACAACAAGCTGAGTGGGTAAACACGCAGAGACAGATTCTGCACCCTTTATCATTCAGGAACAACAAGTTGGGTGGTAAACGCGCAGAGACAGATTTTGTGCCCTTTATCATTCAGGAACAACAAGCTGAGTGGGTAAACGCGCAGAGACAGATTCTGCGCCCTTTATCATTCAGGAATAGCAAGCTGAGTGGGTAAACGCGTAGAGACAGATTTTGCACCCTTTATCATTCAGGAACAACAAGCTGAGTGGGTAAACACGCAGAGATAGATTCTACGCCCTTTATCATTCAGGAACAACAAGCTGAGTGGATAAACGCGTAGAGACGAATTCTGTGCCCTTTATCATTCAGAAACAGCAAGTTGGGTGGTAAACGCGTAGACACAAATTTTGTGCCCTTTGTCATTCAAGAACAGCAAGTTGAGAGGTGGGCGGAGACAAATTATGGTCATTCCGCACACCTTTCCGCCATCCAGAAACGATCGTGTCTGGTGGCACGTAGAGACAAATTATGGTCATTCTGTGTCTCGCCGCCCAGGCTCGATTGTGTCCAACAAAATGCAGAGACAAATTATGGTCATTCTGCGTCTTGTATCAACCAAGAGGAACAAATTCGACAGTATCAGGATGATGTGTTGGTACTGATCATTTTCAAATTTTTGCAGGTTCTACTGGCAGGAAGGTTCACTGGCCGAATGGTGTTTCAATCGAACGAAATTAGTGTCTTATCTTTACTTCCCTTTTATCTCCAATAAAAGACAAGTAAAGAGGGGCAATTTTCATACCCTAATTTCGTCCGGAGACTATCCGTTGTTGGGATGCAACCCTCGTTTGACCACTTCGAGGTACTTGGCACCCATCGTTAGGCAATTCGTGAAGTTCCGTGACATGCCGGAAGTCAAAAGAAAGCATTGTAGCACAATCCGTGAAGTTCCGTGACATGCCGGAAATTAAAAGGAAGTGTCAGTGCGCAATCCGTAAAGTTCCGTAACGTTCCGGAAGGCAAAAAAGGGATGATTACGTAATCCATAAGGTTTCGTAACATTACGGAAAGAAAACAAGCATCATTACGAAATTCGTAAAGTTTCGTAACGTTACGGAAAAAGAATCACCAAAAAAGAGCAAGGGGTGTATTTAGTAAAAATGGGGGTGCAAATAGCAATCAGGCCCACTTGGGCCTTCCAGAATATTCCTCCAGAAGGCGGTTGCTTCTGGAGGAAGCAACCTAGCTCGCCTGGGCGAGCTGGGTGGCAAGCTTCTCCCCTATTTTTCCTATAAATAGGGGGAGAAGTGAAGGGGAAAAATGTTCAGCCCTCCTGGTAATTCGAGATCACTTGAAATTAGTGAAAAAAATTGTTTCCGTGAAGGAAATCCAAGCCGAGGCACTTCCGTAACGTTTCCGTGGGTGATTTCACGAAGATTTTCAACCGTTCTTCATTCGTTCTTCGTCGTTCTTCGGTCTTCAACCGGTAAGTTCCCGAAATCAAACTTTTTAATTCATTCTATGTACCCTTAGTGGTCCTCATTTGTTTCACATGCTTTATTTTCATTTCATTTACTTTCCATACCCCCTTTTGACATGCTTTAGTCATTTACTTAAGTCATTTTCTTGCTTAATCAAAAATAAAATAAATTTCCACCGATCATTTGAATTGTAACATCCGTTAATTTTTGTTAAAATGAAATCCGACCGTTCGGTCATGCCGTAACCACGTTGGAAACCAAAAAAATTAAAATAATAATATAATAATCAAAAATATCTTTTAGTAAAATAAATCAAAAAAAATAATCAATCGGACGTTTTTCTTTGGGATTTCTCTTTCTTAATTGAATCAACTAATAACCAAAGTGAAACTAAGGCTAAAATCAATTCATAAACCAAACTTTTTGTCATCGCCTAAAAAAAGCCATTTTCAAAGGTCCAACGCCTTGAAATGGTCTTTTCCGCTTTTATTGGTTAAGTGTAGATTTCTAAAAAGCCTAAAATCAATATGTAAATTTGTTACCTCTTTCAAAAATGAAGAAATCATTAATGGTCCAACGCCTTAATGTTTTCTCACTTTTCAAAAGAATCGAAAGATGGTCTAATGGTCCAATGCCTTAAAATGACCTTTCGTTCAATAAAAACATATCTTGCAAAAAAGGATAAAAATAACATAACCAAAACGCTTTGTTCACAAAAGAACTACGTAGGTCTGATTTTCTCATCACAATTGAGGAATACGTAGGAGCAAAGGGAAACGCCCTTGTAGACCACAAAAAGATAAAAATATAAAAAAGCATAAAAAAGACATAAGAACGTAAAAAGGGAAGATAACATAAATTGAAGTCATATTTGCACATTTGATTAAAGGTTGTCGTCTCTTGTGACAGACGCGTGGGGTGCTAATACCTTTCCCGTGTGTAAATACAACTCCCGAACCTTTCACTTAAAGTTCGTAGATCACGTCTTTTCCGGTTTTTCCGACGTTTTCCTCAAATAAACGTTGGTGGCGACTCCGCGCGTATTCCTTTCTTGAAACACGCACCCGCGAGTCACGCGTCGCCCTCCCGCCGAAGGGTACGTTGTGACACCTATGACTTTGATTCCTTGATTTTGATATGATTATGTGAAATTGTTTGAGGGGTTTTACTCCCCATGTTGTGAGAAACATTTTTGTATAAATTTTTTGTATTTCGGATAAGATTTACTAGGTGAGCATGATAAATCATAATATTGAAATCATGAAATTATGATTAAAATTGTGTGTAAATGATAAATTGAATATGTGATGAATTATGGGATAACAATTTTCTTTGAGATTATAATATTGTTATTGAGATTGAGTATAAGTATAAAGTTGAACATGTGTTAATTTGTGAGATACACGTAAACATGTGATGGTGGATTGTGACATTATGAGATGTTAAATTGTGGACTTGAGATTTGATTGAATAAGTGTGTGGTTAACACTTGATGTGACACTGTGAATTATACAATAACCCGACTGGTGTTTACCTTGAGAAAAGTGTTTATGCTCAGTGTTAAAGGAAAAGTGTAGGATTCCTAGCCTGAATCGGACCTCCGAGTGAAAAGTTATGACCATTTGAATTTCTCTAGAGCTTTCGTTGTTCATTTTCGAGCGTCTCGACATATCATCGGCATCAATCATACACCCAAGTCCAAAGTTACGACCGTTTGAATTTGGGGAAAGCTTTCGGGTTCAATTTCCATTGTCACGGTATATTATGGGCTGAATCAGACCTCCGAGTGAAAAGTTATGACCATTTGAATTTCTCTAGAGCTTTCGTTGTTCTTTTTCAAGTGTCTCAATATAGATTTGCCCATTTTTATATACTTTTTTAGGTTTCTTAAGCCATTAAAGGGTTAATTAGGTTTAATTTCTAGAGGGAATTAGATCCTAGTGGGATGGATGTTTAGAGGAAAGGTCAACCTATAAATAGAGAGAACTTTGTACATTTGAGCAAGTTGAATTGAAATGTGAAGTGAAACAATTGCTCATCAGAAGTGGGGGTTTAATAGTGACACAAAAATTGATCAAGCTATTTTTCATACAAGCACACTATGCTTCTAATTTTCATCTTAAGCTTCTTGCTTGGAAATAAGAAGACTTATGTGAGTAATACCTTTCCTTCAAAAGTACTTGGATAAAAGAATATTTTACGGTAAAACATTCCAAATAATCTTGTAGTTTACTACTATAAAACCTACCCTCAAAATCTTATATTTTGTTATACTACAAGTTTTGGGTTACTCTTTTCTTGCTTAGAGTAAGAGCTACGAAAACCTTATACTAAAATATCAGAGCTATAATTTTCGAAAACAAAGTTTTTCAAAAACAAATTTTAAGTACACAACTACATAAGTAAAGAAGAAGCAATAAAGAAAGGAACAATCACACCAAGAAATTATACATGGTTCACCCTAACATGGGCTACATCCACTACCTGCACCTATAGACTTTCTCCACAAAGACCAAGCACCCTACAATGATATTCTTTTTTTTTTTTCGAAGCCCCATAAGCTCCTAACACTAGTATTCTTTAAGCCTCTACAGGCTCCATGAATATTACTTTTGAAAAGCCTCTATAGGCTTCATAGAGTATTCTTTTGCAAAACCTCTCCAAGCTTCCTCCAAGTATTCTTTCTCAAAGCCTCTTTAGGCTTCCCTCCAAGTATTCTTTCTCAAAGCCTCTTTAGGCTTCCCTCCAAGTATTCTTTCTTAAGGCCTCTTCAAGCTTCCTCTCAAGTATTCTTTAAGCCTCCATAGGCTTTACCCAAGTATTATATTAAAAAGATTCTCCAAGCTTCTCATCCTTAGTAACAGCTACTACTGGACACACACAACTACATATTGTGTTCCCTCTCTGAATTTCGGAAGTAATAGTCCCTTGACTACTCTTCTAATTTCTTTCCCTCTAATCCTAAGGGATGGACTCTACACTTTTTGGGATATCTTTTACTTAGGCTCCATTGATGAATTTATTTACATGCACTCTTTTAGATTTGAATCTACTAACTCCACCTAGAGCGTTTTGGCTATAGAAGTTCCTTCTAATAAGGGGTTAATTATCTCACTTGACATTACCCTCACTTTTTGGCACTTATTCCTTGCAATTTTCTCCTTCAAATTTGAACAATTTATAGAGTGATATGGAGCTAGTAGTTGTTGTGACCATTGGACGATGAATTCAACATTCAAATGTTGCATGAGTTATCTACGTTCATATAGGTAATCATTTTGCACACACTCAAAATGTATCTCCTACAACTCATTGAGTTGTTTTCATCTCTGCTCTTATCCATTGTTGCCAACTTGCAATCGTTGAATTTGAAATAAATCCATTGAAGGATCCATTGAAAAATATTCATTAAGTGTTAGCTATTGCACTTAGTGGAAGTATTTTGAAGAATGTTTTTGCAACATTTCTATTGTAGACGAAATGATACAATCTTCACTCTACTTTGTTTCTTGTTCTTCGACTAGGACAATGTTCTTATTGAGGCCGTACCCAAATCAAATAAACATTAAAAATGCAGTATCTATGAAGTGATCCTAGGTCGTCTCCCAATGAGAAATGGTAAACCAAATGTTCATAAGAGATTGTAATAAAACAGTACCGAGTTGGGGGGGGGGGGGGTTGTTTGCTTTTGTAAATTAAATAGCGAATAGATGTGAATTAGAAAATATCAGAATTAAAACACGTTGCTTCCCCTTGATTCACAAGCAAGTCTCTTATCCTAGGTTACGAGAGTTTATCCTTTATAAGTTCAACCACTTAATCCAACCCTAAATTAAATTACTAAGCGAAACTTAACATAAGGCATTCATTATGTGATTAAGCAACACACACCAATTAATCATGAACGATCATTAAGCATTAACATAAATTAAGTGCAGAGATAATTAATCAAGCACTAAGCATGCATGAATTAATAGCAACAAATACAAAGTAATTGGTGAAGAGGAAAAACAGATCAGAATTTAATAGTAATAATAGAACCTCAAATAGAGTTGTGCTTGATCCTCAAGAGAAAACAACGCTGGAGACTTAGCCATCCATTAATCAATAGAAAACGAAATTTTAGTAGAAACGAAGAAAACTAGAATTATTCTCCAAAACAAAAAAGAAACTAAAACGAATTGAGAGTAGCACTCTAAAACTAAAACGAAAAAGAGAGAGAAGAAAAGAAAGCCTAAACAAGAACCTTGGTGCTGTTATATAGTTTTCAGCCCCAAAGCTTAAAAATCTGTTTTAAATCTAAGCCCATAAATAAAATAAAATCTAGATAAGATAAGATAAGATAAGATCTAGATGAAATAATATCTAGATGAGATCAAATCTAAATAATATCTAGATAAGATAACATTTGGTAGAATAAAATAGTTTGCTCTCTTAAGGTTCAAGCCCAATTCTGGATTCAAGCCCAAGCCCAATTCTGGATTCAAATCCAATTGCTTATAATTCTCCTGAAATTAAATTATAAACACAAAATTAATCCAGTAGGCCCAAATGATAAAACTGCATAATTAATTTGACAATTAAGGCTAATTAGTAATTAAAATGGTGACAAAAAGGGTTAAGAAATATGAGAAAATGACGACACATCAAATCCCCTCACACTTAGCCTTTTGCACTCCTGGGCAAAATAAAAAAAAAAGCAAGGGACAAATTCAGAGACATTAAAGAGAAACAAACAGACACAACAACAATTACATATTTCTCAATGAATCTCAAGGAATGAAAAAAATGGGTAACATCTAACATGAAGAGATCCAAAGAGTCAAGACATTCGTGAAAATCATCCAAGCAACCCAATCATGACAAAATAGTTAATCAGCTCAAGAATGAAAAGTGATAAAGCCTCACAAGATATACATTTTATCTCTCAAGTTCCTAGGCTACTATTTACCCTCAAAGCACCCATGAAAACCAACACCACATAAACTTGGCAAGATTCTAAAATTGACAATCAACCCATAAACACAAGCACATGAGGATCAAAAGGTCTTTTAAGGTTGTAATGGGGCCAAGGACAAGGTAGGGAAAAATATGGAATAAGTAGCTAAATCCCAAAGGAATAGAGGAGCAATGGGGAATAAGTGCATATTAAGAAAAAAATAAGAAAACCTAAAGATAAAATTTAAATGCAAAGAGTAGAGCCAAGAGTCTCATCATTCTTTTTCCATTTAAGATCTTATTCACTCAACTTTATTGCTTTTCTTTTTCTTTTTTTCGAATTGATTCAACTAATTTTTATTTTTTTTTTGAACTGTAGCATTTGAGAAATAGCATATCATTCAACATGTCCAACATTTAACCAGTATACAATGCACATCAAGTATGGCCCAAAATACATCATGAAGCATAGCCAACGAAATATGTTGTCCAACAAAACCCCCACACTTACTCCCAAAACAATTCCAAAGCTCCAAAATTCCTTAAGGTTAAGGTGAGATCATGGTTTTTCACTTAAGGCTTGTAATGAGTCAAAACAAAGAAAGGGAAACATAGGCTCAAAGGTCTATCAAAGGGATTAATTCAAGGTAAGTCCATTTGGCTAGAGGCTTATAAGAACAAAATTTCCTAAATCATTTCCAAATATGCATGTGAATTAGGAAGCATCAACAAGAATCAAGCCACGGCTATTGTGCAAGCAATCAATGGGGCAAAACACACCAAATGATTATGATGATGGCTCAAATTCTCACAAAGGTAAACTTATCACTTCCAAATTGAGCTTTCAAAACTATCATGACATGTAGAGGAAAAACAAGGACTTCAAATCACAAAATGTCAAGCGACTTTTATTTTCAAAACAATTACCCATTACTTGAACATATCCTATAATTCAAAGAAAAATATGCAAAGATGTACATGCAAACAGAATTGACCTAAAATATTAAACTAGAAACCCAACAAAACTAACAAAATTAACAAATTTAACACAACTAACAAAATTAACAAAACTAACAAAACTAGCAAAACCAAAGAACACTCCCCCCATACTTAAACAACACATTGTCCTCAATGTAGCACAAGTGAAAGATTAAAAGCAATTAAACCATCAAATAGAATCGGACAAATGTAATAAAAGTAAAGAAGGAGATAGGAAAAGAAAAACTCCCTAAGTCATGGTGGAGGAAGGGTAGGGTGGAGTAAGGAAGTCTCTTCCACCACTACGTCCACTAAAGAAGGGTTTGTGAGGAATGGCTTAAGTCGGTGTCCATTGACCTTGACGCTCTTGTTTGTGGAGTCGCTTTTGATCTCAACTGTACCATAAGGAAAAAGTTAGTAACAACAAAAGGACCAATCCACTTAGACCTCAACTTACCACTCATGAGTCCAAGCCTAGAATTATACAATAACACTTTTTGCCCAACCATGAAGTCCTTCTTAATTATCATGCTATCATGGAACTTCTTGGTCTTTTCTTTGTAGAACTTGGCATTCTCATACGCTTCTAGGCGGATCTCATCTAACTCACTCAGTTGCAACTTTCTTTCCTCGCCAGCTTGATCCATAAAGAAGTTGCAGGTCTTCACTACCCAATATGCTTTGTGCTCAATCTCCACTGGAAGATGACATGTCTTTCCAAAGACAACCCGATAAGGAGACATTCCTATGGGTGCTTTGTAGGCAGTCCTATGTGCCCAAAGAGCATCATCAAGCCTGGTACTCCAATCTTTCCTGCTTAGTTGCACAATCTTCTCTAAAATTCTCTTGATCTCCCTGTTAGAAATTTCTGTCTGTCCATTGGTTTGGGGGTGGTATGGTGTGGATACCCTGTGTACAACCCCATACTTTTTAAGCAAGACATGCATTGATTTGTTGCAAAAATGGGTTCCTTGATCACTAACGATTGCTTTAGGTACTCCAAACCTGCAAAATAGATTAGATCTGACAAAATCTGCAACAACCTTAGCATCATTAGTTCTAGTGGGCTTGGCTTCCACCCATTTTGAAACATAATCAACTTCAAGGAGAATGTAAACATAACCAAAAGAGACAGGAAAAAGGGCCCATGAAATATGTGCCCCAGACATCAAACACCTCACAGAATAGCATAGGTTGTTGAGGCATTTGTTGTCGCCATGTAACTGCACTTCCTGCTCTCTGACACTGCTCACAAGTGCTACAAATCTTCCACGCATCTTTAAAGATGGTGGGCCAATAAAAGCCACAGTCAAGCACTTTGTGAGCTGTCCTTTGAACACCCCGATGACCTCCCGGTGCGGAAGAATGACAGAACCGTAGGACTGAGTCAGTCTCATGATCTGGAATGTATCGTCAAATGACCTGATCACTGCATAATTTCCACAAGTAGGGGTCATCCCAAATAAAATGCTTAGCATCACTTTTAATTTTATCTTTTTGAGCTTTAGATGCTAAGGGAGGAAAAACAGAAGCAACTAAATAATTGACAATGTTAGCAAACCAGGGAGTAGAAAGAGAATCAGAAATACTATACAATATATACAAATGATCATCCGGGAAATCATCCCGAATGCGTCAATCCTCATCAGACACACGTTCGATCCGACTCAAATGATCAGCAACTAAATTTTGTGCTCCGCTCCTATCACGGATCTCTAAGTCAAACTCTTGGAGCCAGAGCATCCATCGGATCAATGTAGGCTTTAAATTAGCCTTCTTCAACAAGTACTTTAGAGCTGCATGGTCAGTATAAACAATAATGCGAGTACCAAGCAAATAAGAACAAAATTTTTCAAGAGCAAAAACTATTGCTAGTAGCTTTTTCTCAGTAGTAGTATAATTCGCTTGGGCAGCATCTAAAGTCCTAGAAGCATAGTATATCACCCTAGGCAATTTATCAATTTTCTGAGCAAGGACAGCCCCCAATGCATAATTTGATGCATCACACATAAGCTCAAAAGGGGCTATCCAGTCGGGTGCTTGGATGATGGGGGTGGTAGTCAGTGCTCTTTTGAGGCAATCAAAAGCCTCTTTGCATTTATCATTAAAGTCAAACTCCACCTCCTTTTGCAACAAGTTGGATAGTGGAAGGGCTACTTTGCTAAAATCTCTTATAAAGCGCCTGTAGAATCCTGCATGACCAAGAAAAGATCGCACCTCTCGCACGCAAGAGGAGTAAGGCAATTGTGAAATAACATAAATTTTTGCAGGATCTACTTCAATGCCCTTATTGGAAATAATGTGGCCTAAAACTATACCTTGCTCAACCATAAAATGACATTTTTCAAAATTTAGAACAAGGTTAGTTTCAGTGCATCTATTCAAAACCTTTTCTAGACTATCCAAACAAATATCAAAAGAGGATCCATATACAATGAAATCATCCATAAACACCTCTATGCAATTTTCTAAAAAATCACTAAAAATACTGATCATGCACCGCTGGAAGGTACCAGGGGCATTGCACAGGCCGAAAGGCATCCTCCTATAGGCAAAAGTGCTGAAGGGGCAGGTGAATATGGTCTTTTCCTGATCCTCAAGAGCAATAGTGATTTTCATATAACCAGAAAAACCATCAAGGAAACAGTAGTGAGATTTACCTGCCAGGCGTTCAAGCATATGTTCAATGAATGGCGGGGGAAAATGGTCCTTTTTTGTAACTTGGTTCAGCCTCCAATAGTCAATGCAGACTCTCCAACTGTTTTGCACCCGAGTAGGATTCAACTCCTCCTTCTCATTTTTTTATCACGATGAGGCCGGTTTTCTTCGGGACTACCTAGACGGGACTCACCCATTGGCTGTCAGAGATAGGATAAATGATTCCAACTTGCAAAAGCTTGGTTACCTCCTTCTTCACTACATCAAGAATCACCGGGTTGAGTCTTCTTTGTGGCTGTCTTACTGGTTTAGCCCCATCCTCTAAATTTATCCGATGCATACATGTGGATGGGCTAATACCAGGAATGTCCACCAGGATCCAGCCTATAGCCTTCTTATGCTTCTTGAGAACTGATAACAGCTTCTCCTCTTACTCATCAACAAGGGAGGCAGATATAATTACTGGAAAACTTTTGCTATCATCCAAGTAAGCATATTTTAAATTTGATGGCAGAGGCTTCAATTCCGGTGTGGGCGGCTGGATAATGGTAGAAAGAGATGGTTTCTCAACCTGTACCTCATAAAGAAAGTCAGAGGTATGTGTACTTCCTGAAACATGGTTAGTTCTATCTAACTCTAGAAAATCAATCTCTAGAGGTAAAACATCACCAAACATGTAATCAATATCAATTTCAGATTCACTCTCAGCATCAAATTCAGTCATATGATCAAGTACAAATTCAGATTCAATGCATGAAAAGTGACAGCCATGCAGATTAGAATGAAGATCAGTCATGTATTCATCAACAATATGGTCAATTATTTCAGCACGAAATATAGAAAGATCTTCAGATGGGTGTTTCATAGCATCAAGAATATTAAAATGAACAGTTATATCACCAAACTACATAGATAGTGTGCCTGCATAAACATCTATCTTTGTTCTAGCAATTTTCATAAAAGGTCTGTCTAGAATGATGAGAACTGATCCTTGAGAAAATTCTTCCTCCATATTCAAAATATAAAAATCAACAGGAAAAATCAGTTCACCAACTCTAACTAAGACATCCTCTATGAAACCAGCAGGATAGGCAACACTTCTATTAGCTAAATGAATTACCACATCAATTGACTGCAAAGGACCAAGAGATAGAGAATTAAAAATAGACAGAGGCATAACACTAACAAAAGCTCCTAAATCTAGCATGGCATTGTCAAACTTATTGTTCCCTATAATACAAGGTATGCTGAATGTACCAGGATCTTTACATTTTTCAGGGATTTGGGGAACAGATTTACCAATCAATGCGGAGACATTTCTGTCCATGCTAATTCTTTCACTTCCTTTAAGCTTCCGCTTATGAGTGCACAGCTCCTTCAAGAATTTAGCATATCTTGGAATTTTCTTTATTGCATCCAACAGAGGTATGTTTACCTCTACTTTTCTAAATGTTTCCAAAATCTCCTTCTCTGCCTCTTCCATTTTTTTGTTGGAAATTGCTCTTGGAGGGAATGGAAGAGGGATATGCTGCTTCTGTAAATCAGAATTACCAGTGGAAGATTCACCTGCATAGAAATTGTTAGGAAACTTACTCTAAATTTTTGTCATCATCTTTTTCTGGAGTAGAGTGAAGTTGGGCAGGTTCATTTGTGGATGAGGAAGATGTTGCTGGTTAAGGTCCTTGACACTGCTTTCCCGACGTCAATGTAATGGCACTCACATTTTTAGGATTTTGGACAGATTGAGAAGGTAATCTGTCAGAATTCTAGGACTGTTGTTGATTTAACTGTGTAGCCAATTATCCCATCTGATTAGTTAAGCTCTGAATGGAGGCTCAGGTCTCTTGTTGAAACTGCATGTTTTGCATAGTCATTTGCCTCACAAGTTCTTCAAGGAAAGGTTGCGGAGGAGCCTCAACTGTTTGTTGTTTCTGGGGCTGTTGTTGTTGTTGTTGTTGTTGTTGTTGTTGGATTAGTGGAGGAACGTATGGTCTACTAGGGCTAGTAGCATTCTGAAAATAAGGTTGTTGTTTTTGTTGCTGCTGTTGTGAAGGATTCGACCATCTAAGGTTGGGATGATTCCTCCACCCGGGATTGTACCTGTTGCTGGAGAGGTCATAATTGTTCTGTTGTGGCTGATTTTGCTGCTGAGGTTGAGGAGGTCTATTGTAGATGTTTGCAGCATAAGCTTCAGGTTGTTCAATTGCTTCAGATTGCTGCACAGAAAGGCAAAGGTCTGTGTGGTGGTCGGTAGAGGAGCATAAACCACAGAGTCTGGCGACAAGTGCAGATTTTTGATTCATGGCCAGTTGGGTTACCAGGTTAACCAAGGCATCTAGTTTACCTTCAAGCTTCTTAGTTTCAGATGATGCAGATGAGTTTGTGGCTACTTCATGCACTCCTCTAATGACTATAGCATCATTTCTGGCGCTAAACTGTTGGGAGTTGGAAGCCATCTTCTCAATTAAATTTCTGGCTTCAGCAGGGGTCATGTCTCCAAGGGCTCCCCACTGGCAGCATCTATCATACTTCTCTCCATGTTACTGAGTCCTTCATAAAAATATTGGAGAAGAAGCTGCTCAAAAATCTGGTGGTGAGGGCAACTGGCGCATAGTTTTTTAAATCTCTCCCAGTATTCATATAGGCTCTCTCCACTGAGTTGCCTAATGCCTGAAATATCCTTTCTGATGGACGTGGTCCTAGAAGCAGGGAAAATTTTTTCTAAGGATACTCTCTTGAGGTCATCCCAGCTCGTGATGGACCTTGGAGCAAGGTAATATAGCCAGTCCTTTGCCACTCCCTCTAAAGAATAAGGAAAAGCCTTTAGAAAGATGTGATCTTCTTGGACATCTAGAGGTTTCATGGTGGAGCATACAATATGGAATTCTTTCATATGCTTATGTGGGTCTTCACCTGCAAGGCCATGAAACTTTGGAAGCAAATGGATCAGTCCAGTTTTAAGAACATATGGGACATCCTCATCAGGGTATTGGATGCACAAGCTTTTGTAGGTGAAATCAGGTGCAGCCATTTCCCTTAGAGTCCTCTCACGGGGTGGAGGTTGTGTCATGTTCTCAAAATGTTCAAAATCAGAATGTTCAAAACTATAATGCTCAAAATCAGGATGTTCAAAATTACCAACCACAGAATGCTCAGACTCACCAATAACAGAATGCTCAGGATGCTCAAAAGGTACAAAATGATGCCTAACTAATCTATCAAATGTCCTATCTATCTCAGGATCAAAGGGTTGTAAGTCAGATGGATTGCCTCTAGTCACACTAGTCATACACTACATTCAGCATGCACAACCAGTTGCCTTCTTATGCAAGTAACAGTGTAGGTTTGAACTACAGCTACCATTAAATGATATCTAAATGACTTGAAATTTTGTGAGAAACACCCTAAAATCATGAAAAGATAGCACAAAAAGTTTTAGACAAAAATTCAAAATCTAACTATGGAAACTACCTAAGGAAAGTTTAGAAAAATAAAACTAGTAAACATGCGATTATGGCTAGTTAGAGAAGCAAGGGACAAATTCAGAGACATTAAAGAGAAACAAACAGACACAACAACAATTACATATTTCTCAATGAATCTCAAGGAATGAAAAGATGGGTAACATCTAACATAAAGAGATCCAAAGAGTCAAGACATTCGTGAAAATCATCCAAGCAACCCAATCATGGCAAAATATTTATCTAGCTCAATAATGAAAAGTGATAAAGCCTCACAAGATATACACTTTATCTCTCAAGTGTCTAGGCTACTATTTACCCTCAAAGCACCCATGAAAACCAACACCACATAAACTTGGCAAGATTCTAAAATTGACAATCAACCCATAAACACAAGCACATGAGGATCAAAAGGTCTTTTAAGGTTGTAATGGGGCCAAGGACAAGGTAGGGAAAAATATGGAATAAGTAGCTAAATCCCAAAGGAATAGAGGAGCAATGGGGAAAAGGTGCATATTAAGAAAAAATAAGAAAACCTAAAGATAAAATTTAAATGCAAAGAGTAGAGCCAAGAGTCTCATCATTCTTTTTCCATTTAAGATCTTATTCACTCAACTTTATTGCTTTTCTTTTTCTTTTTTTTGAATTGATTCAACTAAATTTTTTTAAGAAGTAACGGAAAGTATCATTTAGTAAAGTTCTACCAATCTCTTCCAATGACCTATTTTTCCTCTCAACAACTCCATTTTGTTGAGGGGTTCTAGGTGCAGAAAAGTTATGCTCAATACCATGTTCATCACAAAATAATTCAAAATCTTTGTTTTCAAATTCACCCCCATGATCACTCCTAATAGATGCAATCTTAAGATTTTTCTTGTTTTGTATAATTTTAGCAAGTTTCTTAAATGCTTGGAATGCATCACTTTTATGAGTAATGAATAATGTCCAGGTATATCTAGAGTAATCATCAACTATGACAAGAGCATAGTAATTTCCTCCAAAACTCATAGTTCTAGAAGGGCCAAATAAATCCATATGCAATAATTGTAAGGGTTGAGTAGTTGAAACAATGTTTTTGGGTTTGAATGAGACTCTAGTTTGTTTTCCCTTTTGACATGCATCACATAGTCTATCTTTTTCAAATTTCAACTTAGGCAAACCAACAACTAAATCTTTTGAAATTAATTTATTTAAGTGTTCCATGTTTATGTGAGCAATTAGTTTATGCCATAACCATGGATCATCATCTTTGCTAAGAAAACAATGATTATTATCTAGTTTTTGGCTTAAGTCTATCATATAAACATTTTTGACTCTATACCGTACATGCTTTATATTAGTATCATGCTTATGTTCTATGAGACATTTTTGAGAATCAAATGATACTAGATAGCCTTTATCACATAATTGACTAACACTAAGCAAGTTATGCTTAAGACCTTCAACAAGTAGAACATTTTCAATGGAGTTTGGAGAATTTGTACCTATTTTACCAACTCCAAGGATTCTACCTTTGTTGTTGTCACCATAAGTTACATGCCCGCTTTTCTTGGGAGAGATATGTGTGAACTTTGATGCATCTCCCGTCATATGTTTTGAACATCCGCTATCTATGTACCATTTCTTCTTCAAAGATACCTACATGATCAAGTTTGTGACTTAGGTACCCAAACTTTATTGGGTCCTTGTGTGTTAGTGTAAACTAAAGATCCTTTTGGGACCCATATCATTTTAATGTTGTTGTAATTTTTCTTGAAATAACATGTAGATGTGCCATGCCCTTTTTTTCCACAGTAAAAACAAGTGATAAAAGGAGAATTATATTTTTGTGTGGAAGCAAAGAGGTTTTTATAAAATTTTTGTTGTTTTTCAGGTTTATATCCTATTCTTGCCTTATCAAAGACACATCTTTGTTTTCCTAATATGACATCTAAGTTATTTTTACCAATAGAAAATTTAGCAAGTGAGTTTGTCAAATCTTTAATTTCTTTTCCATACTTGCTACAACAATTACATGAATCAGATATTTTCTTATCAGAAATACTAGAGACACAAACTTTATCATTTGATTTAGAAATTGAAACTTCAATTTTAAGATGATCTAATTTTTTGTTTAATTTTGAAATTTCATTTTCTAAATCTGAAATTGTTTTCTTTGAAGATGAAACTAACTTTGCAAGTTTGATTGATTCTCTATGCAAATCAGCAAATGCATCTTGTAATTCATCAAAAGAAATGGATAAGTTGTTATTTGAAGATGTTACCTCTTCATCGCTTTCATAACTTTTAGCCATTAGACACAAGTTTATCTCTTCATTTTCTGAATCTTCAGATTATTCCATATCATTGTCATCCCATGTGATGTAAGCCTTCTTCATCTTCTTTTCACTAAAATTTTTCTTTTCAGATTTCTCCATTCTTTTCTTGAAGATCGGGCAATCAACCCTTAGATGTCCAGGTTGATTGCATTCAAAGCATTTTGGAGTATATGATGAAACTTTTGTCCTTCTTTTAGGTTTAAAGTTTGATCGCCTTTGATTTCCTCTGATTTTCAGGAACTTGTTGAACCATTTTACAAAAAGGCTAAGATCATCATATTCATTCAAATCAATTAAGTCTTCCTTATCACTTTCTTCTTGGATTGAAGATGAACCTTTAAGAGCAATTCCCTTTCTTTCCTTATCATTTTCTTCGTGTTGATTTAATCTCAACAGTTCCGTTTCGTGTTCCTGTAACTTTCCAAATAGTGTAGCAAGAGACATGTTAGATAAATCTCGTGACTCAGTAACGGCTGTTACCTTAGGTTGCCATTCTCTGCTTAAACATCTCAATACTTTATTTATGAGATCTTCTTTTTGAAAATTTTTCCCTAAAGATGCAAGATGATTTACTATATGTGTGAACCTCTTTTGCATGTCTTGTATACTTTCATTTGCATTCATCCTAAATAGTTCATATTCATGAGTTAATGTGTTTATCCTAGATCTTTTAACATTTGTTGTGTCTTCATGTGTTACTTGTAGGGTATCCCACATATCCTTTTCACTTTTACAATTTGATACCCTAAAGTATTCATCTATTCCTAAGGCAGATGTAATTATGTTTTTGGCTTTTAAGTTATATTGCACTAGTCTTCTTTCTTCCTCACTCCAATCTTCTCTAGGCTTTTCTATAGTTGTATTTCCAGCAACCATGGTGGGAATATAAGGCCCTATTTCTATGGCTTCCCAAATGTTTAAATCTATAGCCTCTATGAAGATATGCATACGGGTTTTCCAATAGTGGTAACCCACTCCATTAAAAAAGGGAGGCCTATTAATTGAATTTCCTTCGGGGAACAAGTAGTTTGATGAGGCCATGAATTCTTGAAGCTTCTAAACTTTGTACAAGAATGAAGCTCTGATACCACTTGTTGGACAAGTGGCCTCAGATATGTTAAGAAGGGGGGTTGAATTAAGATATCACAAACTTTTTCTTAATTAAAAAATCTATTTTGATTTTAACCCAAATCCCAAGATTTCTTTCAAAATGAACTCCTAAATAATTATGCAAATTAAACTTACTGAATAGAAGCAATAAGCAATAACCAATAAAAGAGTTTAAGGGAATAAAGAATGCAAACTCAGATTTATACTGGTTCGCCCACATCCTTGTGCCTAAGTCCAGTCCCCAAGCAACCCGCTTGAGAGTTCCACTATCTTGCAAAAGCCCTTTACAAGTTCTGAACTACACAAGGACAACCCTTCCTTTGTGTTCAGATTTGTTTACAACAAGAGACCCTCGGTCTCTTAATCCCTTTTGAGAAATAAGATGAAGAGAAGAATAAATCTCTCTTGAAAGAGATAGATTGAACAATTGAGCACTCAAATAATTCCTTATTGAATTGCAAGTGTATTGGCCAAGGAATCTTAAGAGGATAATATGATTTTGCTTTTTGAGAGGATAAGACCTTTTTGTTCTGAAAAACTCTGAGCAAATTCGTGTTCCAAGTTACATATAAATAGACCTTTGATGGCCATGTAAAAACCATTTGAACAGATGTGACCCTTGGAAATAATTTTCTAAAAATCTCCTTTGGTAATCGATTACAAGACTTGTGTAATCGATTACAGACTTTAAAATTTGAATCAAAACGTTTAGTAACTGCTGGTAGTCGATTACCATTCATGTGTAATCGATTACACAGTGTAAACTTTAAATTCAAACTTGTAATGGCTGTTGTAAATCATTTTTGGCCACTGGTAATCGATTACATCCTCTGGTAATCGATTACCAGAGAGTAAATATCTTGAAAAAGACATTTTAGCTTAAATTTCTTGGCCAAACCTTTTTCTATTTCAATTTGGAATTCCCTTCCTAAAACACTAGAGATCTTCTTGATGTTGTATCTTGTATTCCTTGATTTTTGTCTTGAATTAAACTTGAGAAGCACATTTCCATAAGGTATCAAAACATCATGATCATATGGCATCATCAAAACATCAAAGTCAAAGTTTCTGCTTCTACAGATACGCGTTGGGCCTGTCTTGCACGCTAAGCGAGCTGTCCCAATCTTCAACTTTTTCTTCAAGGCTTTTTCTTCACGTTTTGCATCAATTTTCCTCCAAAGCACTTGAAATTTTCTTCTTTTGATTCTTGCTGGTAAAAAATTGCAATGATATTAATTTCTTCATTGTTTCATTAAAAACAACGGTAAAGTGAAGAAATTTTAATCATTCTTAGCCAAAATTGAATATCAAATTAACTCAAATTTCGCGGTTATTACCATCAACAATCCATACTCTCCATCAACATATCATAACAAAGTCCCATTGCCAAATCCAAATGCATCTAAAACATGGCAAGAAACCTATGAACAATACTTAAATCTTTTAGTAAAAATAAAATCATCAGAACCCTCCAAAGTGTTGAACCACCAAACCAATAGAATTGGTAAAAACAATGTCCCTTGAAACCCTAAAAGAAAATCCCAATCAACTAAAAAAGTTGAATCAAGAAGAGAAGGAAGCAACAAACAGAACAAAAAATACATAAACAGAGAGTGAAGGAAGAATAAATACTCTAGTGGCTGCAACAACGTTAGTAGAATATGTTAGAGATGGTGGCAACAACATGAAGACTTAACCTTGAAGCTTGAAGAAGTTGTCTTTTACATGCCCAACTCTCTTGAATGGCATTTGTATTGATTGTTGTACTATGTGTTGCATCTTAGTCTTCATCATTTCATAGGTGCATCATGCATCGCCATGTGGGAGTTAGAAGAAAGTTTCTAAAGTTAGAAAATTTATTCTATAGTTAAAACTCTCTATTTTAATCGATTACAGGCTGATTGTAATCGATTACACAAGTGCTTGAAGCTTACAGAGAAGTGTCTCATATCAGTTTAATCGATTACATGCTTATCATAATCGATTACATGGTTCTTTTTGAGATAATGATTGATTTTTCAGGAGTCTTTGCTTTAATCAATTACCATGTGATATAGTTGATTACTTCTCTTTTAAAAAGTGTTTCAGAAGTGGTCAAGAACACTTTAATCGATTACATTGAGAATCTAATCGATTACATGGTCCTTGAAATTTTCCAATTTTTGGGAAGAACACTTTAATCGATTGAAATAGTAATATTGTCGATTACTTCTTTGAAATAATCAATTACATTGTATATTTAATCGATTACATGCGGTTATAAATGTTTTCTCTATAAATAGCCACCTTGTGTTCTCACTTCTAACAAGTTTTTAACACCTTCTGAATGAACTAAATTATGAGCTGAGATTAGTAAAAGAAAAAAGAGAAGAAAAGTACTTAAAAACAGTGTCACTCACAACTTGTGAAAAGTGAGTTATGATTCTCTCTTGAGTTCAAGAAGACACTCATTCATTCAAGCAAGGTTCCTGCAAAAGGATTGATAAGGTTGTGTTTATCTTTGACTCTTCTTCTTCATGTGTTTTACACATTACTTGTTTATGCATGAATTTCTAAAGGCATGCTAGAATAGGTTTTTCTAGTTTGTGCTAAGGGTAGGTTTCTCTTAGGCTCTTATTCACAGAGGATCCTAGGGTTGGGTACCTTAGTCTTTTTTTCTAGGGTAGGAACTGAGATTGCTTGTAAGAATTTTATATGCATAGTGAAAATCTAATTGGGGTTTGTATTAGATAACTGAATTAGCTTATCTAGAGATAGAGAGTGAACCAGCATAAAAATTGGTGTACTTTTTCTCTTGATCTTATCTTTCTTTCTCATTTTGGTCTTGATCAATTTTATTGAAGGTTAAAGAAAATATATTTTTAGAAGAAAGAACTTTAACAAAAGTTTTTGTGTAAAGGGTGATTGATTAAGTATTGGTTTACCAAAGTTTGTGATATGATCCATGCAAAAAAAAGTTTCTTTTAACTTTGGTTTTAAAAGTCTTCTTTGATTTAGAAACCAATTCACTCTCCCCCCCCCCCTCTTGGTTTGTGAGTTCCATCATCTTTTTCAAGATAAGGGTTGTCTTTTTTATAAGGTTGATCTTCTATGAGCATTGGGCTTGGTCCACTTTAGCAATTTTAGTCTATTGAGTGAGGGAAGAATAAAGAAATAAAATATTTCAAAAATTGTATTGTGTTAAATATAAAAGAACTCGAAGGAGAACAATGGAGAGAAAGCAAAGAAGAATAGAGTTTAGAGAGAATGATACTTGCGTATATTCATTCCAAGAGAAGCAGCATGTTTATAGATACAAAAGGTAACTGGGGAGTTACAAAAGATAAATACAAATAATAAAAGATAAAGGAAGATATGGGCATCCACAAATGGATTATTCATAACACTCTCCCTTGAATGTCCATTATCTAAGAATGTGTCTCATTAAAACTTTACTAGGAAAATACTCTATGAGATAGAAACCTAGTGAATGAAAAAGAGTACATCATTCTTCAATACATTATCATCTGCCTCATTAAAAACCTTGCCAAGAAAATTCAATGTGAAAAAACCATGACGAACAAAAAAAGAGTGCATAACAAATTTATTTCTCCCCTCATGCAGACAATCATCTTTAAGACGACAACATCCAATCTTGTGAACCAGTTGCTCAAAGTCTTCCTTGGCAATGATCTTATAAAGAGATTAGCTAAATTCTCATACGAATAAACTTGTTGAACATGTATATCATCATTCTTTCAGAGATCATGAATGAAAAAATATAATTATTATTGTTTCAACTAAGCAACAACATTATCTTGACATATAATTGTTGATGTTCAACATTTTTCTGAAGATAAACAAAGTTTCTCGTACATATTGAAATAACATGCATATAATTATCTCCTTCTTGCCTTAGGAAGCATATATGCCAATCGTTGAATCTATAAATCTTTGTTGGATGCAAGATTTGCACCATGCACATATAATTGGAGATGCCTTCCTTGTCGTACTCGGATGTGGACGTGAGACAAGGAGGAACCTTGTGTTTCTTCTTCCTGAGGTCCAATGGAGGCCACCTTGGAGAAGCTCTATCCGACATGAACTTGATGGTGGTGGTTGGTTTAATGTGAATTTCAGGGGGGTAGCTTGGCCATTGGTCAGTCAGTCCACACTGCATCATTATCATCCCAACATTGAAGATGTCTTCCTTAGTCAGAGGGATGACTTGATGACCATTGAATAAAGGACTAAACTTAGACATTGGAGTGAATAGTTGAATATGCTTTGGACACAGAAACAGGGTAGAAAATCATCCGAGGATGGGTCAATTTGTTAGGCATCAATCTTTAGACACCGTCTAATGATATCTTTATCCTATCTCACCACTTTTCTACAAGCCCCTAATGGAATCTTGTAGACACTTTTACGCAGGGCTGCGGGGGATGAAGGCTTGGACACCTTAGGGTGAAGTCGCTTCCATGTTGGTGGGGGAAGAACTTTGATCCAGGTTGGTGGATCCAGCTCAGCAAAAGATGATGTAACTTTATCATCTTTATGAATGGACGAAGAGCATGCGACAACTTCTTCCTCAACCCAATGGAAGTTGTGTCTAATCTATTAAAAGTTGGAATTCCACGTGCAGTCTCCGTTGAATGTTGTAAGCATTTCCTTGTGCCCTTCTTTTGAATCTTCAAGTGTTGTGGTTAAGGATTTCACCCTTTCTTCAAAGTCTTGAAAATCCTTAAGAAGAGTTTTGCATCCACTGGATACCTTTTTTGTCCAGTAGTGCCTTGACTTCCTCACAAACAAAGGCATCTTGTACATTACCAGGCAAAGTGGTTTCCAGGACAAAATCAACTAAATGAACTTGATGAGCTTTCTTGAGATCCTTATGCTCTCTTTCAAGGTGTTGAAAATGTTTGTTTAATTTTCTATAAGCTTTAGAGATGCAAGCATAGGCAAATAGATGTTGATTGTATCCTATAATTAAGTCTTCTCTGGATTCAAATATTACCTCTTCACCATTAGAGTTGACAATGTCATTAGGCTGAGAGTCCTCATCATCTCAACTTGAGTCCAGTGTTAATTCTGTTTTATTGGTGGATAGCCATTAAACACAGGTTGGCTTCTTCCTCGCTGTGCTCATCAGACGATGAATGGTCTAGGTCCTCCCAAGAGCTCATGGGGCTCTTCTTTTTGGACTTGAAGAACTTCTTCTTCTTATCCTTTGGCTTTTCAAGGTCAGGACATTTTGACTTGAAATGCCCTGGCTTCTTGCACACTCATAGCAGATGATTGGACTTTTCTCTTTCTTGTGGAAGGATCTTTTGAACGATCCGTTGAACCTTGAGAAGTTCTTTTTTTCTACATCTTTCTGATCTTTCTTGTGATCAGGCTTAATTCATCATCTTCTTAATCAGAGTCATCGTCATCAGATTCTTCTTCTAATGAATCATTTGGCAAGGGCTATGGATGATGACTCTTTGGATGTAGAGTTATGTTTTGGCCTTTGAATCGTAAGGGCTAGCAATTTCCCTTTCTTTTTTCCTTCATCTTGAGCAAGTTCTTGCCCATGGACTTTTAGAATTCCGACGAGCTTTTCAAGGGTCATTGAATCAAGATTCTTAATGCCTCTTAATGTTGTAACCTGTGGTCTCCATTTTCTAGATGAACTTCATAAGATTTTATCAACATGATCATAATTATCATAATGTCTACCTAGAGAGCAAAACTTGTTCAGAATGGTTTGGAAGCGTCCAAACATGATTTGGATATCTTCTCCCTCTTCCATACTAAAGAGTTCATACTTATGAGTCAAACGACTCAACTTGTTACATTTTACCTCAGAGAACACTTCATAGGTAATGGCTAATGTGTCCCACATTTGTTTAGCGCTTTTGAATTTGTGAACTTTGGAATGCTCTTCTTGAGATAAAACACACAACAGAGCATATCTGCATGAAAGTTGAGAAGAAATCTGGACTTATGTTCATCCGTCCATTGGTCCCTGGGGATCTCATTTCTCTGAGCGTTTAAAGGAATGCGATTTCCTTTTTCTACAACGTCCAACATATCGATGTGAGTGGATTCAAAGAAGGCAATCATTATTTCCTTCCAGTAGTCGTAATTGGCTCCCTTGAACATGGGAGGCTTGTTCATAACAATCGTTTCATAAGTTTTCTTTCCTCTACTTTTTCAAGAGCTTAACCTAGAGGCTAAGCTCTAATACAAACTGAAGTATATGAAAAACACTAGAAGAGCAGATGAACAATGTCATGGATAAAAACTTAGTCTTTCAAAAAGTTTTTTAAAAGTTTTTCTCAACTAGATATAATTGGACGATGGATTTTTCCTAAGGGGTCCGAAATCACTATGTGCTTAGAAAACCAGTTCACAAAACTTGGATACAGTAGTGTAGGCGTAACTTATGGAAAATAACTAGTAATATAGAAGCAGTAAAGAAAACACACAAGGTTTTATACTGATTCACCCCAACTCTTGTGTTACGTCCTATTTTCCTTCAAACCTTGAAGGGTTCCACTAATTAACCCTTTGATTACAACCAAGTATTCTCTATGCCACTTTTGGCTACAACAAGTACTCTCTAGAACACTTGTCTTCTCAGGATTGGACGCTGAAGTAGTATCATCCAATGATTGATACTTTGGTTATCGTCTAGAGCCTTTTCGTTAATGCTTTTCTGCTTGTATCTCATAGAGATAGATGAACATGTAGCTTAAGCATGAAAGGTTAATACATAAAATTTATACTTTGTTAACATCAAAACCTTAGGGATTTAATTGTTTGGTATAATCCAATGTGACTTGGACGCAACCAGACTTAACATATTGTACTATGGGAACAAAGTTTGCACACTAGTAATACAAATGTGTATTAAAAAAATTACGAGATTTTTCTTATGGTATGTAGTACACATATATTAGTAAAACTGAAATGCATACCTTCATAAACCTAAATTTTATGAAAAAAATATTTGTTTTTCGTTGGCATGACCGGTCAGGCCATCCTGTGTCAATTATTATGCAAAAAATATTTTAAAATTAATATGGACACCCATAAAAAAAGTCAAAAGATTCTTTAGTCCAATTTTTTTTGGATCATGTACTATTTATTCGCAAGGGAAGTTGGTAATTAGGCTATCACTAGGAAAAATTGGGAATGTGTCCATTTTATTTTTAGAACATATACAATGTGATATTTTTGGACCAATACCCCCATCATGTGGATCACTTAGATATTTCATGATGCATCAACTAAATGGTCACATGTTTATTGTTGTTATTTTGCAACCAGATGTTTCTGAGATTGTTAGATCAATTAATCTGACTAAGAACTCATCATATCCCAAATCATCCAATTAAGAAAATTTTCCTTGATAATGTTGGTGAATTTACATCTCATGTTTTTAATGAGTACAAGTATGTATATTGGAATTACTATCGAACATCATGTAGCATATGTTCATATACAAAAGTGGACTTTCAAAATCATTTATTAAACATATAAAGTTGATTGCAAGACCATTATTCATTATAGATCACAACTTCCATTGTTTTATTGAGAACAAGCAGTCATGCATGTTGTAGTATTGATTTGCATCACGTTAATAAGTTATAATTAGTTATCCCCTTTGAAATTGATTTTTTTTGTGAGCAACCTAATATTTCCCATTCGAGAATTTTTGGATGTGTTGTATATTCCATTTATTTCATCACAACACACTAATATGAGTCTTGAACAAAGATTGGGAGTATATGTCATGAATGAATATTCATGTGACTTAGTTTGTCAATTATCATTTTGAATAAGTTATCCCAACATTAGGGGGAGAGATAAGTAGTTGAAAAGTGGTATTAGTTTAATGAATGATCATCATGATCCTCAAACAAAACAATATGAATTAGAAGTTCAAAAAGATAATTCATTTATAAAGTGTAGTCAAAAAAGTGGCTAAATCATAGGCATCAACTGCTAAGATTCTAATAAATTTTGATGTCTCTGTTGCATAATAGAATATCCCAAAATGAGTCTTAGATACACATAAAGTATGATAGAATTGTTGGTTCTAAAGATAAAAATTCTCAATTAAGTGAAGGAGCTAAAAGTTAAATGGCCAAATTGAGTTATGTAAATTTGAAAAGATTCCTCGTGCATAATTAATGATTTAGTTTCAGAAGAACTCATGTACCTAAAGTTGTTGAAAATGAAGAGATCTCAATAAATTATGTCATGAATGAAATATAATGTAACCAAAATGAAGTCAACATTGACAATGTTTGCATGTAATATAATGCTAAATGTTATCAATTATATTGAGGATCAATGTAACACCTTTTGTTACAATAACAACCCATACTAAAAAAATATAAAATATCAAAATTCTATTAGTTTGAAAATACCTCATGTATAATAAATAAAATCAAATAAATAGCCTTTACACAAGTGAAAATATTACTCTCAAATATGGGCATCTAAAATAACCAACACTAAAAGTATAACGTAATCAGCCACATTCGACATATTATTCTAAGTATTAACAAAGCTAAAAATGTATCTAAGTATTCAAGCATCCTTAATTCCAACAACTTCTTCCTCGTGCTCTGAAAACAATATTTTTAATGATTATTTTTAATGAGATGATAATCTCAATGAATAAAACAAACCTAGAGTGTTTGTAAATGTTGTTGTTCTTAGTCGGTGTGGTAATCCAAAAAATCTGTCATGGTATCCACAATAAATTTAAAATAAGATTTTATATGTATATAAATACTTTAATAAAAAATCAGCTTAAAACACTCAAAATTCATGACATTTTGAATAAATAAATTATTTAAATAAACGACAACACCTCAACGTATTCAAATAAATATAACAGACACGACTTAGTGATTTCCTGAATCACAAGACTAAAATAAATATAAAGGGTCTATGAGCTCATATTCCATGCAATGACATTTCATTGCCTTTCCCATCATAAATGAAGGTATCCAAAGTCTCTTCCCTATCCCAGATGGCGGTATCTATAAATAAATATCATTTTCATCGCATATGGAGATATCTAACATTATAATCTCATAATAAAATGTACATCATCATTTCATCCCAAAAGGTGATGATCAACTCAAAATTATAAGAATACCATTCTAAAAGAAACTACCAACAAATTCCCTAATTTCGTGAATCCAATAATAATTCTCCAAATCATATCACAATAATAATAGAATCAACTAATGATATGAAACCACATATATAACAATAATTATATACGTAATATAATAACTAAAGCATATACTATTTATAATGGCTAGAACATAACACACATACATGCAAATTGGTCCTGATCCTAAAGGTTAAATTATATATTCATTAATTCAATGATAAAACCCTTTAGATAATGTCAATGTGTGTGTGTGTGTATCAAGAAAACACATTCTCAAGAATTCATACCATGGAGGTTTAGAAAAAATTGTTTTACTCACCTCTTAAAGTAAGTAATTTGTGCCCTTCGTTGTCATTCTTCTCTTCTACCAATTACATTGATATAATTTTTCTGCTTTCTTTTTCTCAATCCTTGAGCAACCCACTAATACCAAGAGAGATTATTTATTTGTGTGTTTCTAGAAAAAGGAATTGTCTATCCTTATATAAGCATTGTACGTAATTTGAAATTATATCTTTTGAGATTTGTTTAATCAGTCTCTTTATCTCTTATTTTTATTATCTTTAACCAATCTAATATATTATTATAATAACATCTTTTTAAAATAAAAATAACAATATAATATATTAAAACAATTTAATCTATTATTCCCCTTACTAAAAGATATATTAAGATATCTTTATCTAAATAATTATTGGATTTTTTTGGATGTTACATCAAGAACCAAAGTTCATTAGTGATTGTCAACAAAGAAATGACTAGCCAAAATGGAAAGATGTTATTGAAGCAGAATTAGACTCACTTGTTAAGCGAAGGTTTTTGGACCTATAGTCCATACACTTGAAGATGTAAAACCAATTAGATACAAATGGGTTTTTGTGCAAAAGCAAATGAAAATGGTGAAATTATCATATACAAAGTATGACTAGTTGCTCAAGGATTTTCATAAAGACCCAATATTGATTTTAAAGAGACATGTCCACCTATAGTGGATTCAAGTATTTTTTTTAGATATTTAATTAGTATGGTTGCTCATGAAGGACTCAATTTACATGTAATGAATGTTGTTACAACCAATTTGTATGGCTTTATGGAAAATTATATTTATATGAAAACTCCCCGAAGGATTTAATTTACCCAGCATTGCAAGTTCTATAGAAGATTGCTCAATCAAATTGAATAAGTCTTTTTATTGAATTAAACAATTAGGGTGCATGTAGCATAATGATTTCACTTAAGAATGGTATAAGAATGATACTACTTGTCCTTGAAATTTTCCAAAAAATGGATTTTTCATAATTTTTGTTTATGTAAATAACATAAACATCATTAAAACTCCTAAAGAGCTTCCAAAAGCTATAGCTTGCTTAAAGTTTGAGATGAAATATCTATGAAGGACAAAATTTTGTTAGGAATTGCAAAGATGCTTAAAAGGTCCTATATGGATAATTTGCATCAATTACACACTTCAATGGTTGTAAGGTATTAAGATGTGGACAATGATCATTTTACATCTCAAGGAAAGGATGAAAAGCTACTTGGTCCTGGAGTATCATATCATAGTGTTATAAGAGCAATAATAATTATACCCTACCTGATATAGCATTTATTGTCAATTTATTAGCAAGATCTAGTTCTTCACCTAAAATGAATCATATACTTTGTTATCTTAGAGGAACAATGGATATAGACTTATCTTATTCAAAAATTTTCAAGTAAGATCTAATTGTCTATCTAGATGCAGGTTATTTGTGAAGATAATTATATGCATGTTATTTCAATATGTACGAGAAACTTCGTTTATCTTTAGAAAAATGTTGAACTCGTTTTCTCCCTCTTGCCTCAGGAAGCATATATGCCAATCATTGAATCTATAAATCTTTGTTGGACGCAAGATTTGCACCATGCACATAATATAATTGGAGATGTCTTCCTTGTCATACTCGGATGTGGACACGAGACACCAAGTAACCGCCTAATCATCAACAAATCTCCCTCCGGAGTCTCCTCTTCCTCTACGTACTCACTCTCCTCTTCCTCTTCAACATCAGATTCACTTATATATTCTCCATCTCTAAGAACCATGGACCTTTTGTTAGGGCACTCATAAGCATAGTGTCCTAGGCCTTGGCACTTGAAACACTTCACATCTCTACTCCTTTTAGAGGGTTCCTCTTGGGACTTTGAGCGAGTTTTTGATGGGATAGGTGTGGAACTACTAGAAGTAGCAGCCCCATCTTTCTTACCTTTGTCTTTCCAACTAGAAGAACCAAAGTTGGTAAAACTCCTCTTAGCCACTCCCTTCCTTTTTAATTGTTGCTCCACTTGGATTGCTTTGTGAAGCAAATCATCCATTTCAACAAACTCCTGCAGCTCAACAATATCACGGATATCATTAGTCAAACCATTAAGAAATCGAGCCATAGTTACCTCCTCATCTTCTTCAATATTTGCTTGAATCATGAGCACATCCATTTCCTTGAAATACTCCTCAACCCCCTTGTTGCCTTGGGTTAGTTTTTGGAGCTTGAATTTCAAGTCCCTTGAGTAACTAGCCGGCACATACCGCTTCCTCATGATCTTTTTCATCTCCGTCCATGTATCAACCATTGGCTCTTCATTTCTTGCTCTCTCCTTTTGTAGCTTGTTCCACCACACAAGAGCATAGTCGGAAAACTCCGTGGCGGCAAGCTTCACCTTCTGGTCCTCCTCATAGTTGTTGCATGATAAAACATGCTCTATTTTCATCTCCCACTCCAAGTAGGCCTCCGGATCATTCTTTCCTTTAAATGGAGGAATGTTGAGTTTAATACCATCAATTCGGTTTTGTCTAGGAACACCATCATTCCCTCTTCTCCTCCTTTCTTCTTCATTATGATCTCTATTCTCCATTTGATCCAACCTCTCATGGAGCGCATCATCTCGTTGTTTCATTAACCTCTCCAAATGTTGCATCAAAGCTTGCATTTGGAATTGCGAAAGCCCCACTCCATCATTAGGATTAGTACCTGACATCTCAAACAAACAAATCAAACGTAACAAGACAATTATAGTTGCTGTTTGAATACCTCACCCACTCAAGTGTATCACACAATTATGGCTTTTCTCTAATGAAACACTCTTGCCTTTTACCACTCTAATTCCCCTTGAGTTCTTAGGCAATTCAAGAGATTATGGCCACAACAAAGAACAATTCACCAATATGTGTAAGGTAAGGCTAGAGAGACAAGGAAAAGGTTAACCAAGAAAAGGCTAACAATGTTTTTAGGCACAAATGAAGGAAATAAAATTCAGAATTTAGGAATTCAAGTAACAATCCTTCGTGCAACCAATATATTACCTTAAAGAGATTTTTTTTTAAAGGTCTTCAAGCATGAACCATTCAGCCCAATTTTTTTTTTTTTTTTTTTTTGAATTTTGCTTATATGAAATTCTGCTTCTTTTTTTTTATATATATAACAAAGAGATCAAAAGGCTTAACTTTTGCAATGGTTCAGCCTAAAAAAAATATATATGAATAAGAAGGTAATATAAATGGCAAAGAGAATAAAGAAGGTTGTTACCCAATATTTCCAGCAAAGGAAAAGTTGATCCTAGAACCTGGCTCTGATACCAAATGATATGAACCCTCATGGCACAAGGGCTGACTTAGGATCGTCTAGGATTAAACCTTGATGGAAAATGCGGAAATTGATTAAGGAAAGGATGGAAAATAAGGTGGTTAATTTCGTGGGTCTTAATAAGGTGGTTTCTGGCATAAAATGGATGAATGGGATGGTAAAACGTAGGTTAAGTGGTGGCTGGACAGAAATATAGAAATGGCAATAACGGAAGCTACAGGGCTCCAAATGAGGTGCTTCCAAAACGAGGTGAAAGGTCTCGTTTTGAAATTCAATTTAGGCTCAAGAATCACTTAATTTGAGTGTGTAAAATGGGAGTTATGGTCACGAGATAATTTTGGGCAGAGGTGGATTTTCTGGAATTGTGGTTTGAAAGAACAAGGGTGGAGATGATAGGAAGGAAAGAATCACTCTTTCCAGCGAGGGCAACACACAAAGGTTGTGAAAGTCCTTTGATACAGCCAGGGTGTTCTTGAATCACTCAAGAATTTAGGAGAATCACTCTCACTAAGATAAAAGAGATAAACTCTAATTTTCTAAATAAAACTCAACTTGTGTTTATTGATAAAATGGTTCAGCTTATATAGAAGCTTTACAGCAGATTTTAGTAATGACCCACTAACCTAGAATTAAAATAACTTAATGCCATTAACCTAGGGAATTAAAACAAACTTAATGGCTGAGTGTAACTGAAATTGTGGCAACCAAAAGTCACCCCCAACAGCCAACAAGTCAGCCACCATTTGGTCTCCCAAAAGGCTGATGCCTAGGTTGCCAATTGGGCCCTTATTACAACTTGAACTAAAGCCCTTTTAGTTGATTAACCCAAAACATATTTTTGGTCAGCCAACTTTACAAGGATTGGGCCATTATTTAGACAAACTAAACACTCTAAAATTGAAATAAAGTGGTGTCATTTAGTCCTCCATTTGGGCCATGATACAACTCACAACCTTGGACTTTTCTCCTTGAAACTTGGGCTTGTATTCAAATAGTATGGACAGCACTTGTTGAAGAGCTTCCTTGGCTTTCCTTGCTCTAGCCCTTGTCATAGGTCCTCCAAGTCCTTCAAGTGGATCCTTGCCCTTGCTCTTGGTCATGTCCTCATCATTCTTGGCCATTGGTCAGTCAGTCCACATTGCATCATTATCATCCCAAAATTGAAGATGTCGTCCTTAATCAGAGGGATGACTTGATGACCATTGACTAAAGGACTAAACTTAGACATTGGAGTGAATACTTGAATCAGCTTTGTGCTACAAATCAGGATCACAAATCTCCAATGAAGCTCCAAAATATTCCAAATTGTTAGAAAAATTTGATCTAAATTATAAATGCCAACTGCTCTACTTACGATATTACTTCCTGATATCTCCTTTTAAACTCC